>NW_021703772.1:92727543-92775833 GCF_005190385.1 Monodon monoceros
CTGTTGTGGCCTCTCCCGTTGCGGAGCACAGGCTCCGGACGCGCAGGTTCAGCGGCCATGGCTCACGGGCCCAGCCGCTCCGCGGCATGTGGGATCTTCCCGGACCGGGGCACGAACCCGCGTCCCCTGCATCGGCAGGCGGACTCTCAACCACTGCGCCACCAGGGAAGCCCCCTCTCTCTCTGTTCTTTAATCCCAGCCCCCTTCCACCTGCAGCTGACTTCCCACCTCTTGGTTCTTGAAGCAGGGTGGGAACATGCAGAACATGGTGCCACCATAGAAACCCACTGACACCTATAGATGGCTCCACCCTCAAGCCCCCAAAAGGAAGAAACCTGAGTGTGAAGTCTGGACCTCATCATGCAGCCTCCTGCCCCCCTCCCTCTTCCATTTACCCACCCCCCATCCCATACTCCCTGGGCTCCTTTTGTGACAGTGAATTATCCACTTTCACCTCCTGCCAGGAAGGGAAGGCCAGGGCTTCCTAACAGCCCCATGACTGAGATTAATCATCCTTGGATGGATGGATACTTTTTACCCACTCATTTCCAGCAGGACCTGCAAAGCCCTCTCAGCTGGCTTCCCACAGACCCCCACGGACAGGCCCATCTGATGGGATAATGCTCTCTTTTAACCAGAATGTCTCAATAGTAGGTTTCATGTTCTCAGCTGTGCTCACGGTAGGCATGTGATTTTTCTTTCATGAAAATGCTGTTATTATAGAACCCTAGGCTCACCACCCTCCCTACAATAGTTCACTATTATTTGTGGGGGAATGGTACTTTGGAGAAGGATTTGCATGTGGTTCTCTAAAATGAGCCAAGCCTGGCTGACAATCAAAGGCCTCCACACAACCATAACTCCAGCCAGCCTCCAGACATTCACCAGACCCCTGGCTATGGCCAGAATGTGAGAGGACCCCCAAAATGAAACAGAAAACCCAGCGGACTGAATCCTGACTTTACACCTGTGGCTCCATCTAAAGTGTTCTCTTTCCTTCATTTTTCTTTAGTTAAGCTCTTCATAGATGTCTGTCATTGTTGGGGAAGCAGCCTCTGAGGCCCTCTCAGCCCTCAAAAGGGAAAGGAAATAGGTATGAAGAACCTGTTGAGTGCCACTGTTCTAGACACTTATAGTGGAGGTTGCACCTCCAATGTCCATAGGGTCTGAACACGGGAAGCAAGTTGAGTTGGGCGAGCACTTGGGCATGGTGGGGACTGGGGTGCACACTGTCTCAAGGCAGCCGCGACTTAGTGTCATACCACAGTTTCCTGCAGAAATATTGGCTTCATGTAGCCAAATCTATTTTTGTCAGAGGAGCTGGAAACCTAGAATTCCAAGTGAGTGCAATCTCTCCACTTTTAAATGATGGTAAAGAATTCCATTTTTAGAAAAAACATAGTGGCAAACACTGTACATTCCAATCTACAGGTGTTTTTGGGCTGGACCCCTCTGGACTGAAGTCTGCTGCCTCTGTTTGTATGTCAGTCTCTCTCTACTCCTTCCCCAAATACCCCTTAGCCAGTCCCCTGGTCCCCAGGGCACCCCAAGTGAACTTCTGGTAGGGGTGCTTCTCCTACTGCATGGAAAACTTCCATGGACATGTTGGTCTCCCCACCTGACTGCAAGGGACCAGGGCTCATTGTCTGGGCACCCTCAGTGCCCAGCTCGTGCCTGGCATATAGGTCTTGAATGTATGTATGTTTGTTGCATGAGTGGATGAATGAATGAATCCACATTTCAGTTACTCCTCATTACCAGCCCATGATGCTGGTGTTCTTATCCCCGTCACACAGATGAGAAAACTGAGCCTTAGACGGGACGAAGAACTTGCCCAGAACCCCAGTTCCCACCACATCTGCCCAAACCCAAACCTGTGCTCTTTGGGCTGCACCCACCGCTTTCTCCATGTCATTTTTCTCCTCGCGTGCCAACATTCTGTACCTACTGAAAGCCACAGTCTTGGCTTGAGAGACAAACAGCACGTTAAAATCATGTCAAAAGTCCTCCACTTTTCGGCTCAACGTGTCACCAAATCACTCACCGAGTTATTTACTGCTGTGGCCTGTGACCCCTTGCTGGGTCAAGGCCTGAAGTGGGTCAGCAAATCAATATTTTTAAGATGCCTATTAAATATCCAACAGCTGGTGCGTGTTAACGGGCGTCACCCTCCCCCATCACATAAGAGTTTTCAGACAACACAGAGCATCTATTCCGCCTCCGGCCTTTTAATTATTGGAAGGAAAATATCACCAAAACATTGCTCCCCCTCCGAAGAAGCAGAGCAGCTTGTGAACATTATTCCTCCTCCGCACGTGCACCCACTCGAACGCCCGCCTCCCCGGGAGAGACGCTCCGACACCACCCCCCACCCCCTCGCTGCGGCGCGGCGCTCATTGCGGGGAGGGCACAGGAAGTGCTCGCCTTCCCCTGACAGCGAACCCACGCCTGCTCCCGGGAAACTGACCTGCCGGCTTCAGTTCTAGGCTGGGCATCAGCGGGAACCCCACAACCTCCTCCAGGCACCCCCAAACCGTGCAGAGTCCTGGGGTCCCTCACCCCTTCGGCGAACTGCTGGGCGCTCAGGGCTGTGGGCTGCGCGCACCGTTGGCGGCCCGAATCCAAATGCCTGGCCTGCCACCTTGTGGACACTTCTAGGAAAACACCCTGGCGGGCGGGCTCCCAGGGATCCCTCTCCACTGGGACAGAGAGAGCAGAGAGATGGAAATACAGATGAGAAGCAGATTAACGTGGCAAAATGAAAGAGAACCCATGAGGAGGGTTTAGGGATCATTTTTTCCTCCATTTAATTAAGCCTTTATATGAGGGATGGTGCAAGGTTTAAATGCTCTAAGTGCAAACCACAGATGCATCCTTAAAAAACGGTCTAGTGTTTCTTAAAGTTTGGTGAGTGTCAGAATCTCCCAGGGAGAGTTTTAAAATGTAAATGCCCTGCCCGCTCTGACCTATTTACTTGGAATCTAGGTCCGGCATGGTTTATTTATTTTTATTGTGGTCAAAAAAATATAACATAAAATTTCCACCTTAACCATATTTAAGTATACAGTTCTGTAGTCTTAAATATGTCCACACTGTTATGAAACAGATCTCCAGAACTTTTTTATCTTGTGAAACTAAAACTGTACTCTAAACAACAATTCCTCATTCTCCCCAACCAGCCCCTGGTAATCCCTATTCTTTCTGTTCCTGTGAAGTAAACTTTAGATACCTCACATAAATGGAATCAAGGTAGTATTTTTCCTATCATGACCGGCTTATTTCACTTAGCATAATGTCCTCAAGGCTCATCCACGCTGTAGCATTTGACAGGATTTTCTTCCCTTTTAAGACTGACTCACATTCCATTGTATGGGTAGACTACATTTTGTTTATCCATTCATCTGTCCCTGGACATTTAGGTTGCTTCCGCCTCTTGGCTATTATGAATAATGCTGCTGTTGACATGAGTGTGCAAGTATCTTTTCAAGACCCTGCTTTCAATTCTTTTTGATACAAACCTAGAAGTGAGATTTGGGGATCATATGGGATTTCTACAGGGCACCTCTAGTTTTCACAGGCTCCCTGGGGATTTGGATACACAACAGAACCACAGATGTGGTCCCAGCCCTTCATCACACAGGGTAGGAAACCAGGGCTCTGGGTCGGGGTTGGGGGGCGGGGAGGGAGAGGGGGGATGGGACACATGAGGATGCTATTGAGGAAGTTTTGCTCCATCCTCCCCTATCTAAGGAAGAAACTTTGAGCTCTGTGTAGTTCCAGTTACTCAACCTGCATATAGCCTGGAAGACAGAGAGTAAAGAAGCAAATAAAGTAACTTCAAACAGTGATTACTGCTGTAAAGCAAACAGAGCAGGGTTCGTGACTTGGAGTGGGGGGCTGCTATAACTTCTGTGGCACTGACTGCGCCCAGGCACTGTCCTAAGGGCTTTACTTACACTAAATTCTATCAACTGCACAAACAACCTCATGATATAAGGATATCATAATCCCCACTTACAGCTGAGCAAAATGAGGCACAGAGCTTGCTAATATTACACAGCCAGCACGTGATAGAACCAAGACCTGAAGCCAGGCAGTTGGGCTCTGGAGACCTCGCTAAGGGCTGGCAACATCTGAGCTGAGACCAGAGGAGAAGTCAGGCAAGCATAGTTCTGGGACGAGCATTCCCAGGCAGCAAATGCAAGTGGGCAGGAACCAGCCTCCAGAAACTGAAAGAAGACCAAAATGGCTGAAGCAACATGTGGAGTCAGAGGAAAAGAGGAGAGCGTGCAGGAAGGCAAGGTCAGATCATAAAAGATCTCATTGGCTGGAATGAGGAGGCTGGATTGTATTCTCCTGACCCCGGGATGCCACTAAAGAGTTACCAGAAAGGGAGAGACTCGAGCTTTTGCTTTCCTACTAACAGTCTTCTTCAGTGATGTATATTCAATATGGTCGCAACAAGAAACCAAAGTCTGGTGGGGACCATGAAGGTCCAAGTCTCTAGCCATGTTTCACTAATAATATGTGCACACTTCGAATGTCTGAGGCCAGAGCATCACATCCGTTTCTCTACTCATGAGAGTGTTGACACTGAGGCCAGCTCTTCTGGGCAGCCCTTACTTAACTGATGACCTACAGTCCACCTTAACTGCAGACTCTATAATTTGCTTTTACCTCCCTATGTTACCATCACACCTCAAAGCCCTGGGAATAGTATTTGATTTTTCTGGAGTTCTGACTTTTCACTGTGAAGGACGGGATGACTTGCCCGCACTTAGGCAAGACCCATAATTGCTACGGTGGGCCAATGAGTGGGAATCAGAAATTGCAACCCGTTAAGGGAAGAAGAGCCAGCCAAAGAAATAGAAGTGTTAGTATTTTTACCATGAGATATCACTTACATCTACATAAACTCAGAAGATTAAAAGAGCTCTTTTACATGATGCCATTTTTATAAGCCTTTGTTCCCAAGGTGGGTGGACTTGTCAGGAACTGCTCATCCCTGAAGCCTTCGTGGCCTAACAGTCTCTGCCTTTTATCTTGACCAATTCACTTCGTCAAAGAAAGGTCTAAACCCTCTGCTATCCTGAACAATTTTGTTTTGTTTTGTCTTGTTTGTTTTGAGGTAGGGCACTCAGTGCAGTATCCCTTCCGCACAGCACTCTGATTTCCTTGTGGGAACTTGCCTTTGACCCCCACTGGGATGCCATCCTTATAGTACAATAAACCCAGGTGCCTGCCCTCCCAGAGAGGGAGCTGGAGCGTTCCCAGGAAGCTCCTTCTGCTCTGTCCTTCCTCCTACCAACTTGGTACAGGTCGGCCATGTTAGCTTAGAGCAGTCGTGTGACCTTGGCTCAGCCAATCAAATCCTTGCTTCTCTTAGATGTTGAATCTTGACAGAAGGACACAAGGAAGGTGGCAAGAAATTTGGGTTCACTGATAAGATCAATGAGCAGAGCCTGCTTACCAGGACCTTCCAGGGCAACCTGGTGCCCATCTGCTCCAGGCCTAGGTCTTCAGCCCTCACTTGAAGCTTATAAACAACCCCATAAAGTTCTCAAAGGATACTTAGTTCCTTTATTCTAAAATTAGCCAATGCTTCTGTTGTTTGCAATTTTTAAAAACCCAACCAGTGGGTTCAACAACGAACATTCAAGGATCAAAATCAGGTATCAACAAGCACCTAAAATCTGCAGAGTTACATGCCTCTGCTATGCGGAAATACAATGACGAGAAAAGGTGGGGGAGTTCTTTTTCTTTCACACTGAAGTGCAGAGGTAGGTGCTCCAGGGCTGGTGTGGTGGCTCCATGATGTTCACATTGGGCCAGGCTTCTCTGTTTCTTCTCCACCATCTTTAACTCATGCTTCCATCTACAAGGTTTCCTTAATAGACGATCACTGTGGCTCTAGTCATCCCAGCCATGTTCTGGGCAGGAAGGAGGTACAGGGAAAAGGTAAGAGTCTCCTGCCAGCTGAGTGAGTCCCCTTGAAAGAACTGCTGGAAGTAACTTCTACCCACACCTCATTGACTGCCCCAACCTCAAGGAAAGCTACCAAATGGTTTGTGTTTTTTTAATTGGGCAAATTGCCACTCTCAAATTTATAGGACTCTATCCTTAAAAAGGAGAGGATGGTTAGTGAGTAGTCAAGTAGTAATCTCTTTCACATCCTGCTTTCTTTTTTTTTTGTTAAAAAAAAATTTTTTTTTATTTAATTTTTTTTGAGGGGCACTGTGCTGCATGGCATGTGGGATCTTAGTTCCCCAACCAGGGATGGAAACTGTGCCCCCTGCAGTGGAAGTGCAGAGTCGTAACCACTGGACCGCCAGGGAAGTCCCATCCTGCTTTCTTGAGAATTGCTGAAGCTGCTGAGGACCCCCATTCATCTTTCTTCCTTGGTCAAGCCTGTCTGAAAAGATCCCCTAGTCTAAACTCTGGTCATGAGGAAAACTACAGGAAACTTCATTTCCATAGATCTGTCTTGGAATCCTGATTCCCACACATCTTTGCTGAGTGACTTTGAACAAGAGAGTTGATTCTTTAGGAGCTTAGTTGCCTCAAATGTAAAACCTGCCTCAGTCAAGGAAGACTGGCCTAGATAACAACCCACAGTCCCATCTAGTTCAAAGATGATGAGAAATTAACTTTTCCACTAGTCGGGGTGTCCAACAGCCCTGCCAAGAGCACCAAGGTAAAAGAGAGACACTGGTCATAACGTGAATAAGACTTTTAAAATTCTTCTCAGCCTTTACCCCCAGGAAGAGGCTTGAATTGTGCCTTAAACTCAGGCAGAAATCCATCTGCCTGAATTTCCTTAGAAATTAGAAAGCGAAAACTACGAGGACGCAAAACCAGGAGTGAACTCACCTGAGGCAGCTGGGGAGGAAGGGGGGAAATTGCAACTTTGGAGCAGAAATGTATCTCTGGAAGACAATTCTCCATGCATCTCTGCACATACTGAAAGCAGAGGTACTGACTGCTTTTATTCCAGCCTATCTGCTTCAGGATGATGTATAGAGAACAGTCTTGGAAGGTAGAGAGACTATCTCTCTCCAGAGCAAAGGGCCAGTCTGCCCATATAATAGCGACGTCTTCCTCTGGAGCTAAGAGCAGGCATGCTTATTGCCCATTATAAAAGATTCCAGTTCCCTAAGCTCAGGGCGCCCCTCCTGTAACACAACCCGCTACCTGTCTAGGTGTCACCTGACTTGCATCATATCACCCTGTGGGAATGGGGTCAGGGCACTGCCCCAAATGCTGATACTGTGGCTACTGCTACTGTAGGAGGTAATAAGGTTCTTTGTCTCTGAACCAGGAGTCCATCAGCATCCACAACACTGTGGTGGGCTAACTGAGTGGCTTGCAAGTAGAGTAAAATCCCAGACCCTTCTTAACTTTCCTTTCCTCTTCATCACCTCCCCACCTACCTTCCCTAGCCTACCTCCCAAATGTAAACATGGGGTCCTCAGCTTCCAATCATCCCCCAGAAAATATAAATATTTTAACACTTTTAACCAAATCATAGAAACCTCAGAATAATTCTCCGTGTATTTTTAAGAACTTTCTAGTTGCAGAAATAATCCCTCCAGGCACTTAGCTCCCTGCTGTGGCCAAACCCTAGGTATAACACGGTTAAAGAATAGTTAACCATAATGATGGACATTTCCTGTGGGATTCAACCACGTAAGTCACAAGAAAGCAACTGTGTGTTAAACCCAAAGTTTCCCAGAAGGGACCCGAGAGCTGTGAAGGATGTGTATTTCTCTCCAGCTTTCATCCTCCAACATTATCAAGCTGAGCTGCTGATGCCTGATTTTTTTTTTTCTTTTTTAAGAACTGGAAAGTTAAGGGAATAGGACTGTAAATAATAGGCTCAGCTGATGGTGGCTGAAACGGTCCATGCTGTTTGACTTTCCAATATTAAAAACCTTTGGTCATCCCAAATACACACAAACAATGATCAGATAAGAAATAATCTACTTTTGGTCATGCTCAGCAATCTGTTGTCATCTGCCTGGGCTACAGCAGAAGTCAAACACTGAACAGTAATAAAAACGATAGTGATCAACTCTGCCAATTCCATTCATTTCCAACCCATCTGCGCCCCATGTATGCTGGAAATTCAGCCCTCAGAGAGCAAGAAGGTGCATGTTTCAGCCATCAAACCCCAGCATGACCTTTCTTTCCCTTGTGAGAGAAGTCCAGGGTGAAAGCCACCTTTCTCAAACTCCATTCCCCTCAGAGAATCAATAAAAGTCTGTTTATTTCCATAAGCGCATCCACATTGGCAAACGGCCTCCTGTTTTACCTAAGGGAAGGGCTTTGTTGTAAAATCATCAAATGTTAGAGCTGATTGCGCCCCTGGAAATCTCCTCACTCAAACCTTCATTTTCATATGAAGAAGTGATGCTCAAAGGGGGCTAGTGATCACCTAGAGCACAGAGCAGTGTCCATGTCCCCAGCCATTGCTCTTTCTACAACATCCCACTGCCTCAGGGCCTTTGCACTTACTGTTCCCTCTGCCTGGAATGCTTTTCCCAAACCGTATTTGCATGGAGTATTCCTTCACCTCCTTCAAGTCTTGATTTAAATGTCTTGGTGAGCCCTGCCCTGCCTATTCTATTTTAAAATTGCACCCATCCACACTTGCTATCCACTTTTCCGTTGTATCTTCTTCATAGAACAATCACCTTCCAACATATTTCTATAATTTACTTATTTGCTTATGGTCTGTCTTCCCACACTAGAATGTAAGCTCCATGCAGTCAGGGATTTTGTGAGTCTGGATAGCCGTCATAGGTATTCAATTAATATTTATTGGCAAAATGAGCAAACTACCACAATAAACCTTCATCTAGAGATCACAAATCCAAATTTCTACAGGAAACAGGCCCGAAGTGTCAAGGGTCAGCTAGGGACTATGGCAAACCTGAAATCTCATGCTACCACCTAAAAAGGGCAGCATTACTTAGCACAAGCCAATCACTGCCATGTGACAATGCTGTTTTTATTTTGATTTTTTAAGAAAAACCTGAAATTGGAATTTGGGGATGAAAAGTAAAATCTACTGATTTCTACAGATGAGGAAAAAAATTTAATTGAATAATGAGTGTACTGTTCAAACTGAGCAAACTGTTCAAATTATACCGGTTTGGGACCTCTCCTTGACCCAAACTGGAAAGTGACAGGAATGGAGGGGAAGGGGAGAAGGGGCACATCAGAAGAGTTCCTCCTTTTGCTCTGTGTGTCACTGCAGATCTGAGAGAGAGGAACAGACAGCTGGGTTTTACCTAGTCTAAGAAACCAAGAGATTAATTGAAGAACTGGTTCAGGGAGGTTCAGAATAGATTATTGCATGCCAGAAGTTCCCCAAATATATTAGAAAGTCTCCCTCTCAGAAGGAAGAAACTCAAGAGGTTCCTCAATATGCATTTTGTGAAAACCACTCTGTCCCCATGGCCTTGGCTGAGTCTTGATTAAAGGTTAATGGTTTGATTAAAGACATAGAAGATCTGAAACCATGATACTCCTAGAAGAAAACATAGACTATATCCCTTGACATGAGTCTTAGCAATGATTTTTTTAGATATGACACCTAAAGCATAAGCAACAAAATGAAAAATAAATAAGTGGGACTACATTGAACTGAAAAGCTTCTGCACGGCAAAAGAAACAATCAATAAAATGAAAAGACAACCTATGGAATGGGAAAAAAAATCTGCAAACCATATGTCTGATAAGGGGTTAATATCCAAAATATAAAAAAACGCACAACTCAACAGCAAAAAAAACAAAAAGCAAAAACAAATACTCCAATTAAAAGTGGGCAAAGGACATGAACAGACACTTTTCCAGACACGCAAATGGCCAACAGGTTCATGAAAAGGTACCCAATATCATTAATCATCAGGGAAATGCAAATCAAAACCATAAGGAGAGATCACTTCACACCTGTCAGAATGACTGTCATCCAAAAGATAACAGGTAACGAGTGTTAGAGAGGATGTGGAGAAAAGGGAACCTTTGTGCACTGTTGATGAGAATGTAAATTGGTGCAGCCACCATAGAAAATAGTATGGAGGTTCCTCAAAAAACTAAAAATAGAGCTACCATATGATGCAGCTTTCCACTTCTGAAAATATATCCAAAGGAAATGAAACCACTATGTCAAAGAGATATATCTGCACCCCCATGTTCATAGCAACATTATTCACAACAGAAGTTATTATATATGTGTATATATGTATATATATATATAATTACTCAGCCATAAAGGAAGGAAATCTTGCCATTTGTGACAACATGGACCTCGAGGGCATAATGCTAAGTAAAATAAATAAGAGAAAGGCAAATACTGTATGATCTCACTTACATGTGGCATCTTATTTTTTAGAAAACAAAACCATGAACTTCTAGAAAAAGAGATCAAATTTCTGGTTACCAGAGGTGAGGAATTGGAGGAAGGGGGAATCAGATGAAGGTGGTCAAAAGTTACAAACTTCTAGTTATAGGTAAATAAGTATTAAGGATGTAATATACCACATGATGACTGTAGTTAACACTGCTGAATGTGACATGTGAAAGCTGTTATAGACAATCCTAAGAGTTCTCAGCACAGGGAAAAAAAAATTTTTTTTTCTTTTTTTTTTGTATGTATATGAGATGATGGGTGTTACCTAAACTTATTGTTGCAATCATTTCACAAGATATGTAACTCGAATCATACCTTAAATTTAAACAGTGCTGTGTGTCAATTATATCTCAACAGAACTGGAAAAAAAAAATGGTTAAAAAATGTTGACAGTTTCCCAAGAAAGTAGAAGAGTCAAAAGCTTTTCCTTAGTGGAGGGTGGGATCCTAGGGCTTCCCTGAGTCATTCAGAGCTGAGTCAGGAGACCACAGCCTGGGGCACCCAGGACCAGCAGGGACATTCACTGGTCCCCCTCTGTTCCTATCCCCCTTTCCCCCACTTCATCCTCAACCCAGACTCCAGCAAAGCTAGTTGGCTAGCCCAGCAGGCTCCATCGGGGGGGGGGGGTACGTGCACCCCGGAGGGACTAGAAACCTCCCCAGGGTAACCACAACCATCAATAATTTGAAGGCAATCCAATTCCAGATTTCCCACTCACATCTCCACTATGGCCACGGTCTACAGTAGAAGCTCCTTGCCAACCTGTTGGTCCCCCTCTGCCACCTCCCTGCCTCTGGGCACCCAAGGCTCACTACAGACCTCAGCCCTCTCACCTGGCCTGAGTCTTCCCATGCGACTTGACCCAGGTGGTCCTTGGCTCAGGTCCTAAATAAAGGGAGAGGGTCAGATGTCAGAGCGAGGCACCGGGCAGGGCTGCTGGTCTCTCCCGGTTATACACATTCTGTTAAGGGCAAACTGGGGCCTTAGATACAAGGTATTTTGGCCATATAAGGAAGTTCTGAATTCAGATATTCAAAATTTCTGCTTAACATCCTCTCCTCTTCATCCCCAACATGCATCAAAGACAGCAAGTCTCCTGAGGCCGGGAACAAAGCAAAGAGTCACCACAGGCCTTATGTCACCAGGCAGCAGGCTCCAAGGCTCCAGGTCCCACTCATCTCTCTTTCTCTCTTTCTTAGAATTAGATCAGAAGTGAGAGAGGTGACACAGAAATGGCTACTTGAATTGGAAAATGAAGTCAGATGTTTTCTGGCAGGAAGCAAGTAGATTTGGCTGATGAGCTTGACCATGGTGGACATTGTCTATAAATTAAAATCTATAACTCTACAGTTTCATACAAATACATTTGAAGCCTTTGTATCTGATTAAAAAATATATGTATACATCACATTGGCAAAAGTGTATTGCAATGCCCAATATTTTTATTTTCTCATTTATAAGTATAGAAGGTTAAAGATGATGTCTTTAGGTGAAAAAATAAGTATCGTTAATAATAATTTGATAAAGATTAATAAATACTTTTCAGTATATTTCCAAGAAATCAAGAGAGCGAATAAGTCTAAGAGCTGGATAACAAATCTTCTGCAGTTCAGGCTGTTTGCAATTCTTTGCTTTTAATAAAATTGGAAGAGGACCTAACTGAGCTAGCAAATGATATATCATTATTAAAATAAATTCTGTGATATATCACTATGTGATTGTTGTCATATAACCGCGAAGGAATTCAAACTGGTATCATAGATCTTCTTCCATAACTGCTTATTTTATATGTGAAATTTTTTATTTGCATCTATAAAAAATAGAAATAGAATTGGTGCTGCACCCGGCCTCTTCCCAGCAATAAGTCATACTCACCCATGAATACAGGAACTCGTTGTTAGAACCCCAATCATGCCATTTAGGAGATATCTTTCCAAAACCTTTTTTTATACTTTCTGACTAATATTGAAATTGGGATGTTATTATGCTATTGTAGTCAATAACGCACTAATAGTGTATCTGTGTACTACTGATAATAATTATAACTCAATCAGAAAGAATTTAATACTTGGAGTTTTATGATCATAGGATATAAAGGAAGCATTCAATTTTAATCTGTGCATTTCTTTTGTTTGTTTTAGAAGGACATGCCACAATGATCAATAAAAACTTTCAAGCATAAACAACTATACGTTAGGATAAGATTTTGTGGAGTAAGAAGAATAGATAGAAAATAAAGATGTAAAATGCTCAAATGCTAAAAAGGAGCTTGTTTAAATATTTAAAAATAGATAGTGATGAGTATCAAAGTCCTTTGGTTTTTAGATTCCACTGGATACATTTAAGAGAATAATGTAGGATATTTATTTTAAATGTCAATATTTAGACTATATCAAAAGTTACAGACTTTGCTATGCTAATTTTCTTAGGTGATAATGGTATTTATTGTCTCATGGGAAAATGTCCTTATTCTTAGAAGATGTACCAGCTGTCATGAAATTTGTCTATAGTCATGTATCAACAGGGCTATTATTACTTTATTGTTTTTATATCAGTTGACTCCTTTTCTTTTAGTTAGTTCATTTTGAAAGAAAACGCTATGTCATTAGCACAAATAGAAAATCAGCATTACTTGTTATAAAGAGAAGATAAACCTCAGTAAATAAAATGAAAACAAGACGACGTTTTAAATTTCTGGCTAGAGTCTGTCATGATGAATCTAAGCCTGAAACCTACTCTCTCTTATTTAAGAAGAGAGCAGGGTTGTGCTGGAGAAAGCAGTTTAGGGAGTGGTAAAAGCATGAAAGTAACTGCAGATCCAAACTGACTTCTTCTTTTTCTCTTAGATGAGGGTGGGGAAAAAAAGACAGTTAAAATGGAGTGTTTTACATGCTAAATGGGTGAGGTACAGGATGCTAGGAGAACACACAGAGGGGGTGGAGGTCTCAGAAAGGCAAAGAGGGGACATCAAACCCAAGGTCTGTGGATGAAAGTAAATTAATCATGTGTGAGGAACTAAAGGTTCAGTGTGATTTGTGTTGACTGTACCTCCCGCTTTCCTTGGGAGAGTTCTAGTTCTCTCTTACTGTCCCAGAATAATTATTAACAGCACCCTCTTCCATTCTCAAATATATTTTGTCTGGAAAATCAATTATAGGTCTCCCTAAGTATCACCAAAATGTGCAGAGTATGGTGAGAAGAAGCAAGAAATGAGGCTGAAGAGGTAGGCAGAGCCCAGCTGAATCTGGAGGGCAACAGGAAACCACAAAAGCCCTCAGGCAGGGGAGTGCCATGATGAGATTGCATTCAGAAGGCTCCATGTGGCCAATGGACTGGGGGGTGGAAGTGAGGAGGGTAGCATCCATGGGAAGAGGAGAAATGATCTGAGGCAAATGATTTTCAGAAGGTAGATTCACAAGGGGTTGGTAATTGATTGTGAGCATCGGATCAGGGGTAACGGAACAATACAAGCAAGGATGACAGCCAAGTTTTGGCCTGAGCGACTGTTTGCATGGTGGCGCCACTCACTGAAAGTGGAGATGCAAGGAAAGGAGCAAGGTTATGGGAGAGCTTAGTGTCACTTGGGTTAGACTGAGTGTGACGTGCTTAGTGGACATCCAAGTACATATGTGTAGTAGCACCTACATGTACAGGTGATGGATTGGGATCTGTCAGCATCAAATAAGAGTTTCTCAACAGATACACACATTACATACACACACATATACAACTGAGGAACCACCATCCCCAAAAAGGACCAGTATGACAGCGAATGTTGGTGATAGCTGGTACATCGCCCGACATTGTTGACAGCCCTCCGTCTGTTTGAGAATCAGTGATGCCAAGGGCATTGGAAGCCAAGCCCATAGATGGGATTGTCCAGGAAGAACAGAGGCCTGAGGCAGAACTGGGAGAAATCCCAGGATATAAATGTAAAGTAGAAGAATGTGAGCCAGAGAGTGAGAAAGGGCGTTGCACAGAAAGGAGGAAATTCAAGAGAGTGTGGTGTTCCTCAATTAAGAGAGAATGCTTCCAGAAGAAGGAAGGGGTCAAATGCTCCCAAACAGTGACCAAAACAGCCAAGGTGGCACGGTAACTCTCAAGAGGTATCCACTAGACCTGACAACAAGGAGGCCACTATGGCCCTTGGTTGGGCAGCTTCCAGGCAGTTGATGGACAAAAGCGGATTGAGGAGTGGATAGAGGTGAGAGAGAGGACCCCACTTCAAGACATTTGCCTGTGACCAAGACAAGAGCATTAAGTGACTCCCATTCAGCCATGTGGATTTCTTAGCACCAAGAATATGACCAGGACTCCAGGAAAGGTAGTAGGAATTACAGCTCTCCCATCCAGCCAATTTCAGCCCACAGAAGCCATCACTGGGCTCCCTGGGCTGGGGAGCCACTTGCAGCACCACACTACCTCTGTGCCACATGCCCAGCCAGGTGAATCATATTCACATTTGGACATGGGTCTTATCCATTGGTCTGCAGGAACCCCTCCATATATAAGACAGAACTATATCTCCTATACCTTCATAATCTCAACAGTAACATCAACTCTTACTACTAGACTTTACTACTATCATGTAGTTTACACTTTGACAACATTATATAATTTATTCTTTAAAAATAATCCTATGGCAAAAACACAATTATTTGCGTCTTATAATTAAAGAAAGTGAGGACCAGAGAGGTCAAAGTACTTACCCCAGGTCATACAACTAGTGAGAAGTAGAGCCAGAATTCAAGTCCACATTTGCCTGCCCCTGCTGGAACACCTCTGCTCCCCACAAGGCTTGCTAAACAGAAGCAGCTTACTCAAAACTGCCCAAGGCCTCCTGATGCTAAAATCAGGCAAAGTGTGCATCTCACTACATCTCTGAAGAAGAGAGAGTGGTGTAGAAGCTTGACCCCAGCCTAGAGACAGAAGAACCAAATTCAAATTGTGACCTTGGGTAACGAATTCACATAACCATCCAAGACCTACTTCCTCATGCATAAAAGGGGGGTGTGTGTTGACTTGATCATGTGTCCCATCAATAAAAAGAAAAAGAATACATACTACCTATACATATGCATTTATTTATCCTTTAATTTATAAGGTGCTTTAATGAAGAAATATTGCATGTATTATTAAAGGGCATAAAAATAAAATATTTAATAGGATGAGAGAAAGATGAAATAGGGAATATTAAATGTCCTGTTGATTGTGATGGCTTGATACCATCATCAGCTAATACCTCAAGGTATAATATGAACTGAGGTAAGATTGATTTATCATAATAATAGTAGATGATAATCAATAGATCAAATATCTTGGTAATCTCAAGACATTTTGGCTGACTTCCTACCAGGTTTGATGGAGCTGTCATAATTTTTTCCTCATGATAGCGGTCAATGGAGAGAGGGGCAGTGCTGCTACGTCCCTGTGGTCCACTTGACCTTGCATCAGAGGTGTAATCTTCAAATGGGGCTGTCTTTGCAGAGTGCCCATTTGGTGAGGGATAGTTTCATTTAAACAGAAATATAATTCATAAATCTACCTACATAGGTGCGTGTTATTAGTTTCCTGTGGCTGCCATAACAAAGTTCCACAAACTAAGGGGGCTTAAAACAACAGAAATGTATTGCTTCACAGCTCTGGAAGCTAAAAGTCTGAAATCAGGGTGTCAGCAGGTTCAGACTGCCTCTAAAACCTGAAGAGGAGAATCTTTCCTTACCTCTTCTAGCAGCTGGTGTTTGCTGGCAATCCTTGGCATTCCTTGCCTTATTGTTTCTTCATTCCAATATATGCCCCATCTCATGTGGCTGTCTTCTCTCTCTGTCTCTACCTCTGTGTCTCTTCTCCTCTTCCTATAGTGACACCAGACACATTAGGTGTCCCACCCTAATTCAATATGGTCTCATTACTTCTACAACCAGCTCCATTTCCAAATAAATCTCATTCTGTGGTACTGGGGGGGTTAGGACTCCAACACACCTTTTTGTGGGAACGATTCAACCCATAACAGCATGCATAAACATGCCAAAAGAAAATGAAACAAGGAAGGCAGCTTTGTCCATGCTATAGACCCTCCACCTTTGACTCGGACACAGGACCTACTATACGTGACCCCTAGAGCAAGTGAAGATACTGTGTCAATCCATATACTATTTTTTTTAAAAATTCTTTTAAACACAGGGACTGGGATACTGAGAAGAAGCAGTCAGAGAGAGAGACAGAATAAAAGGTACAAGAGTGACCTCACTCAGTTAAGGGAGATGAACGGTTCAAGAAGGGGGGGTTCGGCAGGGACCAGCCGAGGAGTCACTATAATAAGGTCTAGGAGGGGCCCGTTGGATTTATCAACAGTAAGATCACCACGGGCTTTAATTTCCTTGGTTTTATACTTGTATTTTTCTCTTCCCCAATCCCAGTGGATAACCTTGTGCACCCTGCAGGGTACAAGCACTCTATTTTACAGACTTCTGTCCTAAGAGAATCTCAAAGGTCTCTTCCAGGTTAAAAAATGTAATAACACCAAGAATATCCCTTTCCCAGAGGTCACTTCCAAAATGACTAAGAAATCAGGTGCCGTGTAATAGTATTAGATTGAACTGTATAAGAGTTTTGAGTGGGCAGAAAGGGGAGACATAAAAAGGACACTCGAGGGCTTCCCTGGTGGCACAGTGGTTGAAAGTCTGCCTGCCGATGCAGGGGACACGGGTTCGTGCCCCGGTCTGGGAGGATCCCACATGCCACAGAGCGGCTGGGCCCGTGAGCCATGGCCGCTGAGCCTGCGCGTCCGGAGCCTGTGCTCCGCAACGGGAGAGGCCACAACAGTGAGAGAGGCCCGCGTACCGAAAAAAAAAAAAAAAATGACACTCGAATCTATTATCATATTTATTTTTTTCTTAAGGGGATGCCTACAGGAAAGAATGTAAGAAAACATTGTGTTGAAAGCAACCGAGGGCCTTATTACTAGCCATTAGTAGTAGCAGCACTTACCATTTACCACCTGAAAGGCAGCAGGGTGCACTGGTTAATGGCATTAAAGTTTGTAGCCAGATTCCCTAGTTTGAATCCCACCTTTGTCACTTACTAGCTGTATAACTTTGTGTCATGTAATCTTTTTAGTGCCTGAGGTTCCTCATCTATAAAATCTGCTATAATGGTACTACTTCATAGGGGTACTTTGCAAATAAATCTATGCTAAGTGCTTAAAATAGTGCCTTTCTGGCACATAATAAAAGCTATGTAAGGGTTACTTGCTGTTGCAATGATGATAATGATGATGGTGGTGGTGATGATGGCCACTTACTGAGCTTCTAGACACTATGCTAAACATTTTATCACCTCATCTCTTTTTATCGACACAAAATAGCCTAGTGATTAAGAGAATGGACTGAGAAATCACACCGACTTCAAATCCAAGCCTTGCTAGCCACTTGCTAGTAAGTCACTCTAGACAAGTCAGTTAAAACTTCTAAGCTTTAGTTTCTTCCTAGACCTATGAAATTTTCCATGTAATCCATCTAGCATGCCACCTGATGACCAGTCAGTGTTCCATTAATGTGAACTCTTATGATTTATGACTTAATTAAGAAAGTACAATTACATCCATACTGGTCCAGTGTCTCACAGCAGATGTGGATTTGAACCTGACCTAAAGGTCAAGTCAGTTATATCGGCACCTGGTGCTATGGCTGGCACAGTTTAGACCATTTTGCCATTCAATTCCTTGCATTTCGTGACCCCATACCAGTTATCCATTGACAGGGGTTTCTCAGAGCAGCAGGAGGTCTACATGGAAGCACCAACCCTTTCACCAGAACGACAGTAATCACGTACAATCTTTCTTAAAAGTAAAGTGCTGGCCTGCCTTGGCACTGTGGGAAAGCAAAAATTTAAGTTACCATTGAGTGGAGGGAATTTTGAACTGCTTCTAGACCCAGCCCCGAAATTGACTAAGGTGTGGCCTCCGTGGAACAGATTATCTTGTCTCTAGGGTCTCTTTGAGTTCAGAAATTCTACAAGTTTCTGAATTTACAATCCAGGTGGGGATATAAGACCAAGATAACTAGCAAACGATTTGAGGCCATTTATGACCAAAGGATAAAAGTTTTGTGGGGGTCAGGGAGAACTTTAATTGATGATTTAGACAGTAATTTCTAAAATGCACAATCATGAAAATATCCTGAGGTTCTTTTTTTAATGTAAAGATTTCTGGGCCCTATCCCAGACCAACTGAATCACAGTCTCCCAAGAATCAGTATTTTTACCCAGCACCTCTGATTCTGGTCAATGGACTCTACCACTAGACATTTAGATTTAATTAGGGTGGTGTTTCAGGAGACAGTTTTTTTTTTTTTTTTTTGCGGTACACGGGCCTCTCACTGTTGTGGCCTCTCCCGTTGCGGAGCACAGGCTCCAGACGTGCAGGCTCAGCGGCCATGGCTCACGGGCCCAGCCACTCCACGGCATGTGGGATCTTCCCAGACCGGGGCACGAACCCGTGTCCCCTGCATCGGCAGGCGGACTCTCAACCACTGCGCCACCAGGGAAGCCCGGGGGGGAACAGTATTTTTTAAAAGCTCTACAGGTGGTTCTAATATAACCAGAGTTGAAAATCACTGGGTTAGATCATTGAATTGTTGGAAATTTTTTAAAAGGATCAGGTATTTGCACAGCCATATTCATAGCAGCATTATTTACAGTAGCCCAAAGATGGAAGTAACCCAAATGTCCTTTGACAGATGAATCGATAAACAAAGTGTGGAATATACATAGAATGGAATACTGTTAAGCCTTAGGAAGAAAGGAAATTCTGACACATGCTACAAACTGGATGAAGCTTGAAGACGTTCTGCTAAGTGAAATAAGCCAGACACAAAAAACCAAATATTGTATGATTCCATTTGTCTAGAGTAGTCACGCTCTCATAGAAACAAAGTAGAATGGTGATTACCAGGGGCTAGGAGGAGGGGGGTATGGGGAGCTATTGATACATGAGTCTAGTTTCAGTTTTGCAGGATGAAAAAGATCAGGAGGTTGGTTGCACAACAATGTGAATACACTTAATACTACTGATGGTAGTATTTAGTGTATCAATACATGGTTAAGATGGCAAATTGTAAGTTATATGGATTTTACCACAGGGTTAAGATTGTTAAACATGGTTAAGATGGTAAATTGTAAGTTATATGGATTTTACCACAGGGTTAAGATTGTTAAACATGGTTAAGATGGCAAATTGTAAGTTATATGGATTTTATCACAATCAAAAAAGAAATTTTTAAAGGGTAGGAATGGTAGATAAATAGCTTACTTGGTACCGCCCACATCCCCATCCCTGGCAGACATCGCTAATTGATTACTGAATACTCCCACACAGAGCCCAGGCCTTCCCAACCCCTGAACAGGTGAGAACAGTGTGAGAAGAGATGGGGAGAAAGTGAAATGATTAAGGTTATATGACTGTGTGTTTGGCAGAGGGAGTGAAAGTAGGGACGAAACGAAGGAGATTAACCTCCAAGGTGGAAGGGAGTACTAGGGAGGAAAAAAGACACAATAAACGAAATCCCCTCAAACACAATAAGCACTATCTATTCTTTTTTTTTTAATTAATTTTTATTGGAGTATAGTTGCTTTACAATGTTGTGTTAGTTTCTGCTGTATAGCAAAGTGAATCAGCCACACGTATACATGTAACCCCACTTTTTTGGATTTCCTTCCCGTTTGGGTCACCACAGAGTACTGAGTAGAGTTCTGTGTGCTATACAGTAGGTCCACATTTGTTATCTATTTTATATATAGTAGTGTATATATATGTCAATCCCAATCTCCCAATTCATCCCACCCCCTCTTCCCCGCCCCCCCCCGCGGTGTCCATATGTCCGTTCCCCACGTCTGTGTGCACTATCTATTCTTTAAAACACCACCTAGAGGGCAGAGGCCAAAAACTCCGTTTCTGTTGCCATGTTACAATATAGCCTTACCAGGGGACTAACTAGCCACAGGGGTCTGTTGGCAAGTGCCCTAGCGAGGACCCAGGGATGGGGCTGAAGGTCTGCCTGCCTCTGGAAGCCTTGGAGGGGCACCGCCTCCATCCCTCTGTCCTCAGATCCCTCTCCAGGATGCTACTGTGCACGGTGCTCCAGGCACAGACTTGGGTAAGTCCCTGTCCCCTGAGGCCCCGATGCACCAGCATGGCTGAGAGCTGTCTGAGGCGGGAGCCGCTTTATAGATGGGGAGGTGCTAGCAGAGGCTTTTTTGAGACATTCCACATGACAGTTGGCTAGACTAGGTTTCCACCTTTGCAGAGAAGGGTAGACTTTCTGCAAAGAAGAGGAGCCAGCACCTTTAAATGACTCACATCCCCTGGAGATGTTATCTCCCCTTCTCTCTTCCCAATCCCTTTTGTCTTTTAGAACCAGAGGAGACAAATGTGGTATTATGCTCTTCAATAATTCGGTTCGGGCTTCCCTGGTGGCGCAGTGGTTGAGAGTCCGCCTGCCAATGCAGGGGACGCGGGTTCGTGCCCCGGTCCGGGAAGATCCCACATGCCGCGGAGAGGCTGGGCCCGTGAGCCATGGCCGCTGAGCCTGCGCGTCCGGAGCCTGTGCTCCGCAACGGGAGAGGCCGCAACAGTGAGAGGCCCGCGTACCGCAAAAAAATAAAATAAAATAATAATTGGGTTCTTAATCCTGGCCTTAGCAAAGCCCAAAATCTATGAGGAAGGAAGCATGTGGTTCAAACTCAGGGTGTGGGTGTTTATCTGTTTGGAGAAGGTCGGGTTGTTCCCAGAATAATCATTACTACAAAGGCAAATCACTGCCTGAAGATGTGCTCCCTGCTTTCACACTAATTAGTATACAAAAGGGAGGAGGAGGGGGGATGAGAAGCAGAGGGCAGCCACCAGCTGTGAAGATTTGTTATGTTAATTAAACAACAGGTTGAGACAGGAAAACCAGAGTCAGGTGTGATCTGTCCTGGGTGCCCAGCCTGGTCCTGTGATGCCCAGGGAGTTGGGGGGATGTGGTCGGGGGAGGGCCACCGCCTCCCCTCGGGCTGCCCCTCCTGCCCTAACACCAAGGGGTCAGCACTGAAGTCCTAAAATCCCTTCCAATGGACACCAAGAAGCAGCTCTCACTCCAACCCCAGAAACCTACTTGAGGCACCTGGGAAACACAAACAGTGTGGAGAGGCTTCTCTGTCATGGCCACAAGCGTTCTGCCAGCTCGAGGCATCACCAGAAAGCTTTCCTGTGGCATCACGGCTGTATTTTATGTCGGCTTTAATTGTATGTTTATAAGAGAGGATAAATGAGTTAGTGAGCAGGGGAACACCGAGGGGAAATATGGAGCAGAGCTGAGAGTCTAGTGATAAAGCATAATGGAGCTCTACTACTAAGGAAGTAACTCTGCTTTTAAAAACGGGGTTGCAGGTCTGGGCAGCTGCTAAGTGCACTCAAAAACAGGTTGATGTGCCTGCTTTCAACCTCTTCATTTTTCCGGCACCCAAAGAAGCCACCTTGCCAATACACCTGCTTCTTGAGGTGGCGAAGGCAATCTGTCTGCTTGTCACCTTCATTGGTGTCTGGGGATGGCTACAGTAGTCTGGGCAAACGCTATGACACCAAGTCCCCAGGCAGAGCCATGGGCTAGAAAACTTTACAATTGCCTCCCTTGCTCCCTGGAAATTGTCCTTTCAAATGCAGGCAGCTCCACTAGACGCTGGGAGAGAGATGCACCATCAGAATCATGGGGATTTACAGCTGGAAGGCAACCCAGTCAGTGCATGATCTCACACTCTCATTTTGGAGGCAGTGGAACAGCTGAAAGGTGCAGTGACAGCACAGAGGGACAAATGGTCAGAAGCAGGGCCAGCCAAGAACCTGGGGCTCCACATCCAGCCCGTACTGGGGCCCCACTCAAGGAGACAGTCGATTCTTCTCCAGTCACTGTGGGGAATCACCCTGCATGCCTTTGGTTAACTCCCAGGACCTTGGAGAAGAGGGCAAAGGGCTGGAGATCATTCATCCATTGTGCCAACTGATTATGGAGGCCCTGCTGGGTGCCACAGATGGAACTAAATTCTGGGGACACAAAGACGGGACTCAAGTCTAGCAGAAAGAGTAGAGCCACAAACCAAAAATCGACCTGTAGTTATACCGTGAGAGTGGGCACTGGAGCCCAGGAGAGGAAGCAGCAGGCTGCATGCGAGCTGGAAACGCCTTCCTGGAGGAGCTGGCATTTGAGCTGAGCCACAAACCCTCCCCTAATCAGCAGCCCTTTCCTTGGCCTTCCTTGTCCCATTGGGGCACCACTCCTTGGAATTTGGCACCTTTATACTCGCCCTCTGGCTGCTCAGGACCCAAAGGTCTGCCCTCGCCAGGAATACCTTCTGGTCCCTCTTACTCTCCTTCAAAACTAACTTCCCATCTTATTGGGATGAGGAACACATTCTAAAAATGGGTGGTGACAGTTGCATGACTCCAAGTCATTGAATTGTACACTTAGAACGGTGAACTGTATAGTATGTAAATTATACCTCAATAAAGATGTTTTTAAAAATTCCCAACATTTTTTATGTTATAGCACACAGAGAAAATGAGAGCATTTGCATCATGTCCTGGGGTAAACTGAAGAAAATTTAGAGTTTAGTAGGGAAAAAAAGCATTATATTTTATTTATATTAATAGAAGAAAAATAAAATACTAAGGTTGCAGAAAGGTACTAAATATTGAATTTACAGAAAATTTCCAAATGAAATGTTTTCAAATATGTAAGTGATACGCTTGAATTCGTGTCCATGAACATACTTTTAATAAACTGTCCCCATTCTCTCAGAGGGGACACAGGTTGGAAATGGTTACTTGTAACTTGGGAACAATGCTTTAATGACAATTCTTCACATTCTTGGTGATCTCCATCAACAAGAAACTTTGTTCACACAAGAGGTAAGACAAAATTTTAAATCATTTTTACAATCATTCAAAAGTCTACACTGTCACCACTCTTATTCAACATAGTTTTGGAAGTTTTAGCCACAGCAATCAGAGAAGAAAAGGAAATAAAAGGAATCCAAATCGGAAAAGAAGTAAAGCTGTCACTGTTTGCAGATGACATGATACTATACATAGAGAATCCTAAAGATGCTACCAGAAAACTACTAGAGCTAATCAATGAGTTTGGTAAAGTTGCAGGATACAAAATTAATGCACAGAAATCTCTGGCATTCCTATACACTAATGATGAAAAATCTGAAAGTGAAATCAAGAAAACACTCCCATTTACCACTGCAACAAAAAGAATAAAATACCTAGGAATAAACCTACCTAAGGAGACAAAAGACCTGTACACAGAAAATTATAAGACACTGATGAAAGAAATTAAAGATGATACAAATAGATGGAGAGATATACCATGTTCTTGGATTGGAAGAATCAACATTGTGAAAATGACTCTACTACCCAAAGCAATCTACACATTCAATGCAATCCCTATCAAACTACCACTGGCATTTTTCACAGAACTAGAACAAAAAACTTCACAATTTGTATGGAAACACAAAAGACCCCAAATAGCCAAAGCAATCTTAATGGAAAACGGAGCTGGAGGAATCAGCCTCCCTGACTTCAGATTATACTACAAAGATACAGTAATCAAGACACTATGGTACTGGCACAAAGACAGAAAGATAGATCAGTGGAACAGGATAGAAAGCCCAGAGATAAACCCACGCACATATGGTCACCTTATCTTTGATAAAGGAGGCAGGAATGTACAGTGGAGAAAGGACAGCCTCTTCAATAAGTGGTGCTGGGAAAACTGGACAGCTACATGTAAAAGTATGAGATTAGATCACTCCCTAACACCATACACAAAAATCAGCTGAAAATGGATTAAAGACCTAAATGTAAGGCCAGACACTATCAAACTCTTAGAGGAAAACATAGGCAGAACATTCTATGACATAAATCACAGCAAGATCCTTTTTGACCCACCTCCTAGAGAAATGGAAATAAAAACAAAAATAAACAAATGGGACCTAATGAAACTTCAAAGCTTTTGCACAGCAAAGGAAACCATAAACAAGACCAAAAGACAACCCTCAGAATGGGAGAAAATATTTGCAAATGAAGCAACTGACAAAGGATTAATTTCCAAAATTTATAAGCAGCTCATGCAGCTGAACAGCAAAAAAACAAACAACCCAATCGAAAAATGGGCAGAAGACCTAAATAGACATTTCTCCAAAGAAGATATACAGACTGCCAACAAACACATGAAAGAATGCTCAACATCATTAATCATTAGAGAAATGCAAATCAAAACTACAATGAGATATCATCTCACACCAGTCAGAATGGCCATCATCAAAAAATCTAGAAACAATAAATGCTGGAGAGGGTGTGGAGAAAGGGATCTCTCCTGCACTGCTGGTGGGAATGTGAATTGGTACAGCCACTATGGAGAACAGTATGGAGGTTCCTTAAAAAACTACAAATAGAACTACCATATGACCCAGCAATCCCACTACTGGGCATATACCCTAAGAAAACCATAAATCCAAAAGAGCCATGTACCAAAATGTTCATTGCAGCTCTATTTACAATAGCCCGGAGATGGAAACAACCTAAGTGCCCATCATCAGATGAATGGATAAAGAAGATGTGGCACATTTATACAATGGAATATTACTCAGCCATAAAAAGAAACGAAATTGAGCTATTTGTAATGAGGTGGATGGACCTAGAGTCTGTCATACAGAGTGAAGTAAGTCAGAAAGAGAAAGACAAATACCGTATGCTAACACATATATATGGAATTTAAGAAAAAAAAAATGTCATGAAGAACCTAGGGGTAAGACAGGAATAAAGACACAGACCTACTGGAGAACGGACTTGAGGATATGGGGAGGGGGAAGGGTGAGGTGTGACAAAGCGAGAGAGAGGCATGGACATATATACACTACCAAACGTAAGGTAGATAGCTAGTGGGAAGCAGCCGCATAGCACAGGGAGATCAGCTCGGTGCTTTGTGACCGCCTGGAGGGGTGGGATAGGGAGGGTGGGAGGGCGGGAGATGCGGAAGGGAGGGGATGTGGGAACATATGTATATGTATGACTGATTCACTCTGTTGTAAAGCAGAAGCTAGCACACCATTGTAGAGCAATTGTGCCCCAATAAAGATGTTAAAAAAAAAAAAAAGTCTACACTGGAATTATACTGGAATAATCTAATAACTCTTTTTCTTTACTCTCAAATCAGTAATACTGACATTTTTGTGATAATGTAAACCGATTTCAAATTCAACCAACTTTTTCAAAATAATGATGACAAGGAGATCTGCAAAATGTACATAAATTATTACAACAATCAGCCTACAGCTGGTTTGGATGCCACTGAAAAGTACAGAAGCTGTAAAAAGAATTAATCAGTGTATGTGAAGACTGTAGGAGTGGTGCCCAGCAGGACACCCTGACTGACCCACACCTTGGATGACATACCTTGGTCCCTGGGCACCTGGGACACTAACCCCTTCCACTGCTCCCTGGGCCCTTGTCCTCAATGGGCAGTGGCGGTCCCCGCAAGTGGCTGCTCCCACGGATATCCAGGGAGTGGGGCAAGTGGTAGATGGGCTCATAGCAGTACTGGGGGCCAGGTCGACAGATCCCCTCCATTCATTCAGACACCCTCTAAGAGACACCTGAGGGCCAGCCTATCACCCCAGGCAGGAGGGATTCTGATCTTGGGGGACACAGGCCGTGCTGATGTCTGCTAACACCTCCTGTGTTTGGACTCCCAGATAACCTGTGAGCATTTCTTAAGAGGCTTCAACCATGCTGATGGTCAGCGATATCCATTTGGAGGCCCTTGGGGGGATTCACTCGCTGGAGAGGCAGTGTGCTCAGAACAAGAGGAGCAGAGGGTTAAAAACATGAACTTGGAAAAATCTAGATTTAAGAAGTAGGTGGACAAGTACCACCTTGGGGAGAAAATAGAAGAGGAGGAAATCAAGTGCTGAGAGAACACAGAATTTAAAGGAAGCGAGTAATTAGCCGAGAGAGAGAATAAAGTCTGAAGTGCTTCTAGGAGGAGGGGGACGAGAAGTAAGTGATGGGAAAATGATGGAAATGATGGGAAAGTGGGCCTGAGGCTCAGGACAAGGTATACAGAGTTGGGGCAGGGGCGGTGCTATTAAAGAAAAATGATTCATGACACTTGTTAAAGATGGTAATGAAAACTGTATTGAAGAGGGACCACTGCAATGGGGGCTCTGCAGTAGGGGAGAGATTGTTGCTGAAGACGGGCCAGAGTGATGATACCAAAGGTGGAGGATCAGGACATTGATCAGATATCCAGGGTGATCAGGCACCAAGGGTGAGGAGATTTTTGCTAAACTGACTCAGCAGGATTCTCGCTAAGATGGGACTAAGCAGGTCAAGGACAGAGCCCAAGGTCAAGGATTAGACAAGAGGAGGACTCAGAGGAAACTGACTCAGGTATGGTCAAAGACATAGTCTTGCAAAAAAAAAAAAAAAGGGCTTCCCTGGTGGCGCAGTGGTTGAGAGTCCGCCTGTCGATGCAGGGGACACAGGTTTGTGCCCCGGTCTGGGAAGATCCCGCGTGCCGCGGAGCTGCTGGGCCCGTGAGCCATGGCCGCTGAGCCTGCGCGTCCGGAGCCTGTGCTCCGCAACGGGAGAGGCCACAGCAGTGAGAGGCCCACGTACCGCAAAAAAAAAAAAAAAAGACATAGTCTTTGGGAATTCCCTGGCAGTCTGGTGGTTAAAACTTGGTGCTTTCACTGCTGTAGGCCTGGGTTTGATCCCTGGTCAGGGATCTAAGATCCCACAAGCTGCACAGTGTGGCCGAAAAAAAAAAGAAGAGAGAGAGAGAGTCTTTGTCAGAGTGGCCCGGTAGCTTCAGAAGGTGACACGGCCAGTGGAAGTAGTGCTTTTTGATTTACTGGCCCGAGGAAAGGAGGCTTTGAGGGGTGCTACTGGCGGGGCTGGGGAGAGAGCCAGGACCCAGAAAGGCAGGAGGTCAGGGATCCAGAAAGAAAGGTCTTCTTTTGGGGAAGGAAGGAGTTCCTTTGCCTTTGAGTTGGGAGCAAAGGTTTTCCCGTTGAGATAACAAGGAGATTCAAGGAGCCAAGAGCCACCAGCTCGTCAGTTGGTGCAACAGATGGGGACAGCCAGCCGATGGCAATGTTCCTTCATTATCCACGTGCCAGTGCTTTCTGGACAGCTGTTGTGCGCCAGCCTGGACACAAGTGAGGCATGGCCCTTTCCCATTAGGAGCTCAGAGTCCAGGGAACAAGCGAGTTATCAGACCACCACAGAGCCAGCAGAAATGACCGGGAGATGGCAGGATGCTGACTAGCCATAGCAAAAGCACCCAACCCGCCTTAGAGGGAGGACGGAGGCCTCCTGAAGGAGAAGGAATTAGACAAGAAGAGGCAAAAACTATTCCAGGAAACTGCCCAGGGGCAAAATGGAACACAGCACATGTGGGAACTGAAAGTGTTCAGTTTGGATGCAGGCACAGCAGAGAAAGCCAGAAGGTGATGGCCAGAGAGATAAGGCAGGAGTCAGATGATGAAGCACATTATCGTCTGAGTTAAGGGCCCTGAAGTCTGCCTAAGGTTCCTCCCAGTCTTTGGAATAAAGAGATCCATTCAAAGGAGGAAGCCTTTCTCTGTCCTCCTAGACTCTCAGGACTTTTAATCCACAGAGAAAAATAGTGGGGTATTAGGTCAATCAGATGATACAATGTTTGGATCCGATGGACAAAGTAAAGTGCCCTGAAGATCAAAGCCTTTACAGACAAGGTTCATTGGGTTCAGTTGTTGTCCTGGTTCTTTTCTTTCTTTGCAGGGGTTACACAGAGCGCAGATGGGCCGTAACTACTTTTCCTTAAACACCAGTTTTGTGTCTTATTCCCAACTCAAGAATCTTTTGAGGTTCCCCACTGCCTGTCCATCAAGTCTGAGTTTCCTTGTTTGGGTTTTAAGGTTCTCCCTTAGCTGATTCACTCCTCACTTTCCTTCTTTTACCTACTACGGACCTCCCAATCAGCTTTCTTGACATCAACACATTTATGGATTGCCTTAGAAGACAAAGACCCTGCAGTGAGAGTTTACATGTTGTTCAAGAGAATTTCATAACCTAAGAAAGCAAAAAAGTGTCAGAAGGTGTGAGGAGAGTGGGACTGCCTCAGGAGTTGAGAAGAGAGAGTCATAGGAGACTTACACACCTGTGCATCCCTGCCTCTGCACCTCTGGAAACTGCTTGATGTCTGGTGGCTGACAAGGAGGTGAGATCAAAGGAATAAGGAAGAATATTTGATCGCGATTGTGAAAATGAAGGATCAGTAAAGCATAATTGTAAACAGCATGGTCTCTGAAGCAACGCAGGCCTTCCTTGGCCTTTAGCAATTTAGATAACCCCCTCTGAGCCTCATTTTCCCATGTGGACAAATCTGATAATCATATCTACTTACAATGTTATTATGGAGAGTAAGTTAAATGAGATGCTATATGCCAAGTACTTGAAGCACGCAACACAATGCCTAGCAGATATTCAATAAAATGTAGTCACTAGTATTCATTATCATCATATTCTGAAAAAGAATATAGATGACATGGTAGCTAGATATCTGTCTCAGGACTCCTATTGCTTTTCCACACGACAGCTGGTGTGGCCTTGTGTGAGTTACTTCAACTTCTCTGTTCCTCGTTTTCTTAATCCATAAAATGGGGAAAATACCAGGTACCACAGACGTCACTGTGAGGAATATAATTCGTATCAGTGTAAGCAGATAGGGTAGGGGGTACCCGGAGAAAGAGAACCAGGAATGGCTTGCTTGACATAAAAGAACCAATTTTGGCCTAAGCCATTTTGTGATCTAAGCCTGGCTACAATGCTTGCCCTTGAACAGGTCTCAGCAATTAATGATCTTAAGGGAGGGAATGCAGAAACAAGGGAGGAGCAGTAAGAAACAATAGTGCAGCCTTGGGGCAGGGTCCTGGTTCCTCGAGTGATATACATAATAATATATCTTTGAGTTCCGCGGGAACTAAGGCTCCCATCCAGGTGGAGGATGGAATGATGATGTTGACCTTTGCCCCAATTCTATGCTGAATTCTCCTCTGCTCAAGCCCCTTCATGAATATGTATGTACCCTTAGCTTAAAACTTCCTCACTTTAGCTGTCCAGGGTGACACTGCTTTGGGAAAGATCCCTGGTGTTCTCCTTACTTGCTACAAGTAATAATAAATCCTTCCTTCTCCCAGTGTTTGGCTTGGTTGTGTCTGTTGGGTCGACACCCACCAAGAGGCAAACCCAGTTTTCAGGTAACATCGGCAGTGAAATGTGAAAGGAAGAGAAGTTTTGAGTGGGGTGAGGAAGAGGAAGGCTTACACAGCTGCTTCCGCCCTCAGTTCTCAGTGATGCTGGCATATAAATAGGCAGTAGAACAAAGTCCAGAAATAGATCCAAATACATTATGGGACATTATGATCGTCTCTCCAATCAGTGGAGGAAAATGGAGCATGCAATAAATGGAGTTGAGACCACTGGACTGCCATCTGGAAAAGCTGGCTGTAGCCCTCCATCCCCTTTGATGAGGAGGGAGTGAACTGGGCAGATGGGAAACAGAGGTGGGACAGTTTGCTCTCCATGCTTTCATAAATTTTTGAAGTTGGACCTATTCTAAAGTATTGCCTACTTAAAAAAGTTAAAGGGCAGGGCTTCCCTGGTGGTGCAGTGGTTGAGAGTCCGCCTGCCGATGCAGGGGATACGGGTTCGTGCCCCTGTCCGGGAAGATCCCACATGCCGTGGAGCGGCTGCGCCCGTGAGCCATGGCCGCTGAGCCTGCGCGTCCGGAGCCTGTGCTCCGCAACGGGAGAGGCCACAGCAGTGATAGGCCCGCGTACCGCAAAAAAAAAAAGTTAAAGGGCAAGAAAACATAGACAAATAAATAGTTCTCCCAAATGATGAAAGATGGATTGTCCAGGAGAAGAGCCCGGAATCCCATAGATGGGACCAGTTTCTTACGGAAGTGAGCACGCTGTCCTTACAATAGGCTGAGCAACACAGGGACAGTCAGGGCTGGCTGTGCAAAACCTAGAAAAGGGCTCTAGGGCTCTTGGGGTCCCTGCCTGTCATTGGCCATAGGGTCACAACTTCAATGCAAGTTCAAGCACTATCCGGGAAGGGGTACAGCGTGTGTGCCGGTTTTCCCAGAAGTGCAGCGAAGTTTGCCAGATTGGCAGAAATCAGAACCACAGAAGGTATAGGACTGGACAAGTAAATTTGACAGGAGGTACAGACACAGGGCCTGCGGGTACCACTGAAGCCTGTCAGACCCAAAGAAAGGGAGGAGTAACAGGGAGAGGGAGTCCAGGGGGATCTCAGAGACAGAAGCACTGAGCAGTCACCAAGAGGGGCAGGGGAAGGAGACCAAGGGACCTTTCCCCAAGCTCACCCACTACTAGGCCTGGTCTTAGATGAATCAGGCCTTCCAAAGAAGCTGGAGGCTGCACGTACTTGACCCCAGAAAATCCTCTCAGGCCTCACTTTCCTCAGCAGTAATTTAAGTTCAAGTGCCCAACTGGTAAAAGTTTACACCTCCCAGATCTGAGAGACCCCCGGCGCCCTTCACTCCCACAGAAGTGAATTCCCACGGAACTCTCCCAGGGGAACTGCTGGTTCCAGTGCCCTCCTGCACAAAGCAGGGGGCCTTGTCCAACTGTCCCAGGCTTTGATTTGTACCTCCCACTGGTACTTCCTAAGAGGGCTCACTGCATGTGGCAGAATGGTCCCTCAGTGGGTTCCAGGTAACAAGCAAGAAAAAAAGGAGTGCAAAATCAATGCAGCCCATAAATTCTCATTCCCTTGACTCTCCCTGCAGCTACAAGGACCAGAGTCTAATTCAACTGATGTGGAAGGCACTGCTGAGGAATTGTTTCATTAACATTTTTCCTGGTTATAAAAGAACTCTATTTCTTGCCCTTCTGGGTCTTACCCTGGAGATTAGACACAATGACAGCAGCCTTACTTATAAAAATATCCAAAAATATAGGATGAAATATAAGAAAAAGAATTCAAACACCAATTATCCTACCACCAGGGTAACACTGTTCTATTGGTATATGTGTTTCTGATCTTTTTATAAAAGCCTGGTTGATATAATTTGGACGATATGATATACTAAATGAATAGCATTAATATACTATTAATACATGTAAATATATTAATAATATCAGTAACATATTAATATATAACATAAATATTATATATTGATATTAATATATCATTAATATATTATATAAGGATATATTAATATATTATTAATCATATATTAATGTATGCAAATAAATTATTTGACCGTGGACTCAAATTCCTTATAATGTTTAGTGGTTACATAATATCCCATTCAAAAGATATGATGAAATTTATTTACTCAATCCCACAATGTTGGACTTCTTTTTGGTAGTCAGTTTTTACTAATATAAATAATGTTTAATAGATAATGTTTTACCTAAAGATGGACCCACATACCAGATCAATCCTCTAGGAAAAAACTCCCCAATCTTAAGATTACTAGGTCAAAGGATATGTAGATTTTTAAGGCAATACAAAGTGCCAAACTGTCTGCAAGAAAAATTATATCCATTTACACACCCCAGCCAACCGTAGATTTTAACTTTTACTCTCTATATCAAACTCCAAAACCACTTCCTAGCTGAACTGTTGCCTCCAGGACTAGAAAGAGGGTGGTGTTCCATCAGCGTGATGCCTGTGAGATTCATCAGTCTGTAAGGAGAGACAGATCTGAAACCAACCAGGGAGGAGGAATGCAGTGGGCATGTGCTTTTTGATTCCCAGCCTCCAGTAACCCTGTTTCTGCTAATAGCTGCCTAGGGATCCACCTGAGGGCTTTTTTCTTGACAGCAAATATGTGGTGTCTTTTCCAACTGGATATCCACATGAAAAAGAATGAAGTGGAATCCATTCCTCACTCCAAACACAAAAAAAATAACTCAAAATGGATCATAGACCTACATGTAAGAGCTACACTAGAAAAACTCTTTGAAGAAAAGATAGTAAATCTTCATGACCTTGGGTTAGGCAAAGCCTTCTTAAGTATGACACCAAAAGCATAGGGGACAGAAAGAAAAATAGGTAAATGGGACTTCATCAAAATTAAAAGTTTTTGTGTTTCAAAGGACACCACCAAGAAAGTGAAAAAGCAATCCACACAATGGAGAATATATCTGCAAATTATATATTAGCTGATAAGGGACTTGTATCTAGAGTACACAAAGAATTCTTACAACTCAGTAATAAAAAGACCAAAAAAAAACCACTTTAAAATGAGCAAGGGTGTGAATAGTCATTTTTTCCAAAGAACATATACAAATGGCCAATACGCACATGAAAAGATATTTGTATATCAGGAAAAAGTGAGAGAGAGGCATGGACATTCATATACTACCAAACGTAAAATAGCTAGCTAGTGGGAAGCAGCCACATAGCACAGGGAGATCAGCTCGATGCTTTGTGACCGCCTGGAGGGGTGGGATAGGGAGGGTGGGAGGGAGACGCAAGAGGGAAGAGATATGGGAACATATGTATATGTATAACTGATTCACTTTGTTATGAAGCAGAAACTAACACACCATTTTGAAGCAATTATACTCCAATAAAGATGTGAAAAAAGAAAAAAAGGGGGCAGGATGACGATGATCAAAAGAGGGATGATAACAAGTGGTGGTGAGGATGTGGAGGAACTGGAACACTAGCACATTGCTGCTGAGAATGTAAATGTTGCAGCCACTTTGGAAAATAGTCTGGCATTTACCATACGACCTAGCAATTCCATTCCTAGGTATACAGCCAAGAGAAATGAAAACATAGGTCCAAAACTTCCACATGAATATTTATGGCAGCTTTATCACAATAGCTAAACAATGGAAACAACTCAAACGTCCATCTCCTGCTGAATAAACAAAATGTGGCATACTCATACAATGGATTACAATTTGTCAATAAAAAGAAATAAAGCACTGATTCACGCTACAACATGGATGACCTTGAAAACATATGCTAAGTGAAAGAAGCCAGTTACAAAAGGCCACATAGTATGTGATTTCATTTCTATCAAATGTCCAGAATAGGCAAATGAGTAGAGACAGAAAACAGATTAGTAATTGCCTAGTGCTAGTAGGAGGAGAAGAGTGAGGGGGAGTGATTGCTAGTGTGTATGGGGTTTCCCTGGGGTGATAAAAGTGTTCTAAACATAGATTATGGTGAGAGTTGCATAACTTTATGAATATACTAAATACAGTTGAATTGTACACTTTAAATGAGTAAATGGTATGTGAATTATATCTTTTTCTTTTTGAATTTTTGAATTTTATTTTTTTATACAGCAGGTTCTTATTAGTTACCTATTTTATACATATTAGTGTATAAACGTCAATCCCAATCTCCCAATTCATCCCACAACCACGACCCCCCACCCCGGCATTTTCCCCCCTTGGTGTCCATATGCTTGTTCTCTACATCCGTGTCTCCATTTCTGCCCTGCAAACCGGTTCATCTGTACCATTTTTCTAGGTTCCACAGATATGCATTAATATATAATATTTGTTTTTCTCTTTCTGACTTACTTCACTCTGTATGACAGTCTCTAGATCCATCCACGTCTCTACAAATGACCCAATTTCGTTCCTTTTTATGGCTGAGTAATATTCCATTGTATATATGTACCACATCTTCTTTATCCATTCATCTGTTGATGGGCATTTAGGTCGCTTCCATGACTGGGTTATCGTAAATAGTGCTGCAGTGAACATTGCGGTGCATGTGTCTTTTTGAATTATGGTTTTATCTGGGTATATACCCAGTAGTAGGATTGCTGAGTCATATGGTAATTCTATTTTTAGTTTTTTAAGGAAACTCCATACTGTTCTGCATAGTGGCTGTATCAATTTATATTCCCACCAACAGTGCAAGAGGGTTCCCTATTCTCCAAACCCTCTCCAGCATGTTGTTTGTAGATTGTTGGATGATCCCCATTCTAACTGGTATGAGGAGATACCTCATTGTAGTTTTGATTTGCGTTTCTCTAATAATTAGTGATCTTGACCAGTTTTTCATGTGCTTCTTGGCCATCTGTATGTCTGCTTTGGAGAAATGTCTATTTAGGTCCTCTGTCCCTTTTTGGATTGACTTGTTAGTTTTTTTAATATTGAGCTGCATGAGCTGTTTATATATTTTGGAGATTAATCCTTTCTCTGTTGATTCATTAGCAAATATTTTCTCCCATTCTGAGGGTTGTCCTTTTGTCTTGTTTGTAGCTTCCTTTGCTTTGCAAAAGCGTTTCACTTTCATTAGGTCCCATTTGTTTATTTTTATTTCCATTACTCAAGGAGGTGAAACAAAAAAGATCTTGCTGTAATCTATGTCAAAGAGTGTTCCTCCTATGTTTTCCTATAAGAGTTTTATAGTGTCCGGTCTTACATTTAGGTCTCTAATCCGATTCATTTTGAGTTTATTTTTGCGTATGGTGTTAGGGAGTGTTCTAATTTCATTCTTTTACATGTAGCTATCCAGTTTTTGCAGCACCACTTATTGAAGAGACTGTCTTTTCTCCATTGTATATCCTTGCCTCCTTTGTCATAGATTAGTTGACCATAGGTGTGTGGGTTTATCTCTGGGCTTTCTACCCTGTTCCATTCATCTATATTTCTGTTCTTGTGCCAGTACCATATTGTTTTGATTACTATAGCTTTGTAGTACAGTCTGAAGTCAGGGAGTCTGATTCCTCCAGCTTCGTTTTTTTCCCTCAAGACCTCTTTGGGTGTTCGGAGTCTTTTGTGTCTCCATACAAATTTTAAGATTACTTTTCTACTTCATTGGTAATTTGACAGGGATTGCATTGAATCTGTAGATTGCTTTGGGGAGTATAGTCATTTTCACAATATTGATTCTTCCAATCCAAGAACATGGTATATCTCTCCATGTGTTTGTGTCATCTTTGATTTCTTTCATTAGTATCTTATAGTTTTCTGAGTACAGGTCTTTTACCGCCTTAGGTAGGTTTATTCCTAGGTATTTTATTATTTTTGTTGCAATGGTGCATGGGATTGTTTCCTTAATTTCTCTTTCTGATCTTTCATTTTTAGTGTATAGGAATGCAAGAGATTTCTGTGCATTAATTTTGTATCCTGCAACTTTACCAAATTCATTGATTAGCTCTAGTAGTTTTCTGGTGATATCTTTAGGATTTTCTATGTATACTGTCATGTCATCTGCAAACAGTGACGGTTTTACTTCTCCTTTTCCAATTTGTACTCCTTTTCTTTCTTTTTCTTCTCTGATTGCCATCGCTAGGATTTCCAAAACTGTGTTGAATAAGGGTGGCAAGAGTGGACATCCTTGTCTTGTTCCTGATCTTAGAGAAAGTGGTTTCAGTTTTTCACCATTGAGAATGATGTTTGCTGTGGGTTTGTCATATATGGCCTTTATATGTTGAGGTAGGTTCCCTCTATGCCCACTTTCTGGAGAGTTTTCATCATAAATTGGTGTTGAATTTTGTCAAAAGCCTTTTCAGCATCTACTGAGATGATCTTATGGTTTTTATTCTTCAGTTTGTTATTATGGTGAATCACATTGATTGATTTGTGTATACTGAAGAATCCTTGCATCCCTGGGATAAATCCCACTTGAGTATGGTGTACCATCCTTTTAGTGTGTTGTTGGATTCTGTTTGCTAGTATTTGGTTGAGGATTTTTGCATCTATATTCATCAGTGATATTGGTATGTCATTTTCTTTTTTTTGTAGTATCTTTGTCTGGCTTTGGTATGAGGGTGATGGTGACCTCACAAAATGAGTTTGGGAGTGTTCCTTCCTCTGCAATTTTTTGGAAGAGTTTGAGTAGGATGGGTGTTAGGTCTTCTCTAAATGTTTGATAGAATTCATCTGTGAAGCCATCTGGTCCTGGACTTTCGTTTGTTGGAAGAATTTTAATCACCGTATCAATTTCATTACTTGTGATTGGTCTGTTCATATTTTCTATTTCTTCCTGGTTCAGTTTTGGAAGGGTATACCTTTCTAAGAATTTGTCCATTTCTTCCAGGTTGTCCATTTTATTGGCATAGAGTTGCTTATAGTAGTCTCTTAGGTTGTTTTGTATTTCAGCAGTGTTCACAGTAACTTCTCCTTTTTCATTTCTAATTTTATTGATATGAGTCCTCTCCCTCTTTTCTTGATAAGTCTAGCTAAAGGTTTATCAATTTTGTTTATCTTCTCAAAGAACCAGCTTTTAGTTTTATTGATCTTTGCTATTGTTTTCTTTGTTTCTATTTCATTCATTTCTGCTCTGATCTTTATGATTTCTTTCCTTCTACTAACTTTGGGTTTTGTTTGTTCTTTTTCTAGTTCCTTTAGGTGTAAGGTTAGATTGTTTGTTTGAGATTTTTCTTGTTTCTTGAGGTAGGCTTATATTGCTATAAACGTCCCTCTTAGAACTGCTTTTGCTGCATCCCATAGGTTTTGGATTGTCGTGTTTTCGTTGTAATTTGTCTCTAGGTATTTTTTGATGTCCTCTTTGATTTCCTCAGTGATCTCTTGGTTATTTAGTAATGTATTGTTTAGCCTCCAAGTGTTTGTGTTTTTTACATTTTTTCCCCTGTAATTGATTTCTAATCTCATAGCATCATGGTCAGAAAAGATGCTTGATACGATTTCAAATTTCTTAAATTTACTGAGGCTTGATTTGTGACCCAAGATGTGATCTATCCTGGAGAATGTTCCATGTGCACTTGAGAAGAAAGTGTAATCTGCTGTTTTTGGATGGAATGTTCTACAAATATCAATTAAATCTATCTGGTCTATTGTGTCATTTAAAGCTTCTGTTTCCTTATTATTTTCTGTCTGGATGTTCTGTCCATTGGTGTAAGTGAGGTGTTAAAGTCCACCAGTATTACTGTGTTACTGTTGATTTCCTCGTTTATAGCTGTTAGCATTTGCCTTATGTATTGAGGTGCTCCTATGTTGGGTGCATATATATATATATATATATATATATATATATATAATTGTTATATCTTCTTCTTGGATTGATTGCTTGATCATTATGTAGTGTCCTTCCTTGTTTCTTGTAACATCCTTTATTTTAAAGTCTGTTTGATCTGATATGAGTATTGCTACTCCAGCTTTCTTTTGATTTCCATTTGCATGGAATATCTTTTTCCATCCCCTCACTTTCAGTCTGTATGTGTTCCTAGGTCTGAAGTGGGTCTCTTGTAGACAGCATATACATATGGGTCTTGTTTTTGTATCCATTCAGCGAGCCTCTGTCTTTTGGTTGGAGCATCTAATCCATTCATGTTCAAGGTAATTATCGATATGTATGTTCGTATTACCATTTTCTTAATTGTTATGTTTTTGTTTTTGTCGGTCCTTTTCTTCTCTTGGGTTTCCCACTTAGAGAAGTTCCTTTAACATTTGTTGTAGAGCTGGTTTGGTGGTGCTGAATTCTCTTAGCTTTTGATTGTCTGTGAAGCTTTTGATTTCTCCATCAAATCTGAATGAGATACTGCCGGGTAGAGTAAACTTGGTTGTAGATTCTTCCTTTTCATCACTTTAAAAATGCCATGCCACTCTCTTCTGGCTTGTAGAGTTCCTGCTGAGAAATCAGCTGTTAACCTTATGGGAGTTCCCCTGTATGTTATTTGTCGTTTTTCCCTTGTTTCTTTCAATAATTTTTGTCTTTAATTTTTGTCAGTTTGATTACTATGTGTCCTGGCGTGTTTCTCCTTGGGTTTATCATGCCTGGGACTCTCTGCATTTCCTGGACTTGGTTGTCTCTTTCCTTTCCCATGTTAGGGAAGTTTTTGACTATAATCTCTTCAAATATTTTCTTGGGACCTTTCTCTCTCTCTTCTCCTTCTGCGACCCCTATAATGAGAATGTTGTTGTGTTTAATGTTGTGCCAGAGGTCTCTTAGCCTGTCTTCATTTCTTTTCATTCTTTTTTCTTTATTCTGTTCTGCAGTAGTGAATTCCACCATTCTTTCAGGTAACTTATCCGTTCTTCTGCCTCAGTTATTCTGCTATTGATTCCTTCTAGTCTAGTTTTCATTTCAGTTATTGTATTGTTCTTCTCTGTTTGTTTGTTCTTTAATTCTTCTAGGTGTTTGTTCTTTAATTCTTCTACATCTTTGTTAAACATTTCTAGCATCTTCTAGATCTTTGCCTCCATTCTTTTTTCTGAGGTACTGGATCATCTTCACTATCATTATTCTGAATGCTTCTTCTGGAAGGTTGTCTATCTCCACTTCATTTAGTTGTTTTCTGGGGTTTTATCTTGTTCCTTCATCTGGTACAAAGTCCTCTGCCTTTTCATTTTCTCTATCTTTCTGTGAATGTGGCTTTCCTTCCACAGGCTGCAGAACTGTAGTACTTCTTGCTTCTGCTGTCTGCGCTCTGGTGGATGAGGCTATCAAAGAGGCTTGTGCAAGCTTCCTGATGGGAGGGACAGGTGGTGGGTAGAGCTGGTTGTTGCTCTGGTGGGCAGAGCTAAATAAAACTTTAATCCGCTTGTCTGCTGATGGGTGGGGCTAGGTTCCCTCCCTGTTGGTTGTTTGGCCTGAGGCGACCCAGCACTGGAGCCTACCCGGCTCTTTGGTTGGGCTAATGGCAGACTCTGGGAGGGCTCACGCCAAGGAGTAGTTCCCAGAACTTCTGCTGCCAGTGTCCTTGTCCTCACAGTGACACACAGCCACCCCCTGCCTCTGCAGGAGACCCTCCCACACTAGCAGGTAGGTCTGGTTCAGTCTCCTATGGGGTCACTGCTCCTTCTCCTGGGTCCCGATGTGCACACTACTTTGTGTGTGCCCTCCAAGAGTGGAGTCTCTGTTTCCCCCAGTCCTGTCAAAATCCTGCAATCAAATCCCCTAGCCTTCAAAGTCTGATTCTCTAGGAATTCCTCCTCCCATTGCCGGACCCCCAGGTTGGGAAGCCTGATGTGGGAATCAGAACCTTCACTCCAGTGGGTGGACTTCTGTGGTATAAGTGTTCTCCAGTTTGTGAGTCACCCACCTAGTGGTTATGGGATTTGATTTTATTGTGATTGCGCCCCTCCTACCATCTCATTGCATCTTCTCCTTTGTCTTTGGATGTGGGATACCTTTTTTGGTGAGTTCCAGTGTCTTCCTGTTGATGATTGTTCAGCAGTTAGTTGTGATTCCGGTGCTCCTGCAAGAGGGAGTGAGCACACGTCCTTCTACTCCGCCCTGAATTATATCTTAATAAAGCCATTAAAAAACTGTTGTATGCCGTTGGAAGAGATACCATTAGTGATGCTGGGCAGGAAAGAAGACCCTACCACATTTTCTCATTTCACTCACCCCCTACACCCTAAGAACTATGATGGCTGGGCTACATGTTTCAGGAGCCTAATCTGAGCCCACTTCTTCCCCTCCTGGCTTCTCCCTTGCAGCTATGAACTATTCCCAAGCCTTCCATACTTTCTCTGCCACACAGAAGCTGAAGAAGACATTGCATACTGATCTTCAAAAACACACTGTCAAAACTCACAGATGACACACTGAAACCACCCTACCTTCTATAGGCTTTGTTTCTAGGAATGTATCCTCTGTGAAGGCTTGAGCTGTTGACCCTGCAAAGTCCCCACCCTAGTACTTAGGCTGAGCTAGGGTGCAGCACTTCTCGATTACAGAGATGGCATATCCCACCTCCCCACACCACCCCCAATGATACCCACCCTGAAGACACATCTGAGAAACGCCTAGAGCAATGCTTCTCAATCTACAATGTGCCTACAAATCACTGGGGATCTGAAGTCTCATTTCTACAGAGCTTTCTGCTGTGTTCAATACATCCAGGGCTCTTGTCTTGGCTTACTAATATTCCAAGGAAGAGGCTACTTGAGCCAATATTGCACTCATTAAGATCTTTCTCCCTTTAAGCCACTCTCCTTAGTACAGTGGTGTGAAAATCAGAATCAGCATCACCTGGAAACTTGTTAGAAAAGCAAAATTTCAGGCTCCAGCCAGAGCTACTGAATCAGGAACAATGAAGTCATTTGAACAAGTCCTGCAGGTGATTCTGGTAGTCACTAGATTTTGAGACCCACTGTCTTAGAACAACAGAAGATGTCTAAATGTGGACGCCTGCACACGCGCGCACGCACGCACGCACGCACACACACACACACACACACACACACGCCGTGTATGCACCATCCAGCCCCTACCCCTCCTCCCCTAGCCTTGTTTCAATGCCTCTCATGTGTCTTTTTTTTCTTTTTGCCTCTAATGTGTCGTGAAGCCTTCCTAATTGCTATTCTTTTCACCTTGTGAGCAAAGAGGACCTTTTTTTAGTATGAAGAAAGTTCTGCTTTCTTGGTGGGCAGAACACATAACCTTCAGTAGGTTTTGTTCAGCTCTCCCTTGAATGCTGGAGGGGTCCTCCTTATTCTGTAACTTAAGGAAGAAGGCATCCATTGCCCTGAAAAGGGCTTTTGTGGGGGCTTCCCTGGTGGCGCAATGGTTGAGAGTCCGCCTGCTGATGCAGGGGACACGGGTTCGTGCCCCGGTCAGGGAGGATCCCACATGCCGCGGAGCGGCTGGGCCCATGAGCCATGGCCGCTGAGTCTGCGCGTCTGGAGCCTGTGCTCTGCAACAGGAGAGGCCACAACAGTGGGAGGCCCGCGTACCGCAAAAAAAAAAAAAAAAAAGGGCTTTTGTGGAACTGGTTTCAACATCCTTCCCGTGTAGGCCATGGGAAGCCAACACCGTCCCCGGCAGAAGAGAGGGGTTAGGGCGCCTCAGGGAAGAGAGAAAGCTGAGCGCTGCCCGCTTCCTCTTCTTCTGAGTCAACACGTTTTAGAAGTTCTCCTCTGTTCTGCATTGGGGTGAAGTCAGCCAGCAGGAAAGGGAGCCAGGCGGAGGGAAACCAATGCCATGTGGGGTGGGAGCCTGAACTGGTGACCCGGCCTCAGTACACGCACAGGCCTAAAGGGTCACAGGAAAAGATAGCTTTGGCCTGAGCCAGTCACATGGGCACAGAGGCTATGTTTTGGGACTGAGGGCCGAGCACACCCAAGTCTTGCTTCATCGTGTTAGCCAGAAAGTCTCCTCCATGGCTATTTCCCCAGAACCTAGCCCAGTGCTGGTACAAGGGAGAAATGCAATAACTACTCCTGTGAACGGCCTGCCAGCAAACTCACCCAGAATAATCAGCCAGCCCTTGTTAATTGTGACAAGTTTACAAACTTCTCTAAACCTCAATTTTCCTCAACTGACCAGGAAACTGAAGCCCCCAAAAGTTGAGTGACTTTTCCATGTCACATGGCCAACCAGGGGCAGAACCAGCCTAGAACCTAGACCTTCAGACCCCCAGAGCCTTCACCACCCCCTCCATGTGTCACACCCCAGGTGAAGTCCCCATGGCCAGTACTCACTGCTTTTCTATCAGATTCAAGATATAGCTGGGGAAATAGTTCAGGGCCTGAATTTTTTTTAATTAATATTATAGTTTGGTGAGGAGGAAGAGGGCCTCTGAGAAAAGTAAGTCATTTCAATCCCAAAGTTATTTTTAATCGCCTTGGGTCTTCGTAACCTCCAGCACCAAGCACTGTGAATATTGCTGATAGAATGGCACTGCATTGAGCTGGAGATAGCAGACCTAGTCTATGATCCAGTTCTCTGAACTCTACTCAAACACGAAGGGCTATAAAACTGGAAAACGTGATTGGGCCTGATTTCTTGTAAGCACTGCCTAACCAGTGAGAAGGGGCGCAGTGACAATCCGCATGGCTGGGTTTTGTTTTTTGGGTTTTACACTAGAAGAAAGACTTGCTATTTCATACAAGGTCAAACATTCATAAGAAGAAGAATAGAAAACCTCTCTTAAAGAAAAAGAAAAAAGAAAACCCCTTGAATAAGTATAAATATTGAATAGATGCTATACAGGTGCCTGGAAATAAAATGATTTTCTAAAATTACCAGAATGCATTATTTACTGTACATGTCACTGAGGTAGAAGAATAGCATATTAGGAAAAGCAGAGGGTTAAAGGATTTTTTATGAGATTCGCAAGCAGTTCAGATGCAGTACCTCTGAGCAAAGGCTTCAGGTCTCCTCTCCGAGGGTTATGTGGGCAGCCTCTAGGTCTCTGCATGTTGTCACCCCAGTTGCAATGACAATGTCCAGAAGGACCCAGAGGCTACTGCTATTCAGGAAATCTACTCCTAAAAGGAAAGAACCCCCCTTCCAGTACTAATAAAAAGCTTCAGGTAATAATGTCAATAGCAACTATTGTTCTATTATAAATAATTTTGCTATATATTCCAATCATTTTTAAACTTGAACTTTTATATTCATCATCAATCCGCCCATGCAACAAACCTATGAGGTATCTAGACCAGGCCAAGCTTATTTACTTGTTTTGAGCACCTACCCTGTACCAGGCAACAAGGAACAATGAAGAACAAAACAAAAATGTCCCCTGCCCAAATGAAGCCAACAGTGTCATGGGAGAGCAGGTATTAAATAGTAATTCCACATGGAGAAAACTTTGCTCTTTCTATCCATCATGCAGGAATCATTTATGAAAAGCCTGCTTCATATTACACTCTTACAAGGCACCATGACTCAAAGATGACCAAGACATAGGCTCAGCGTGTAGGAACTTCCTCTCTAGTTGGGAAGAGAGACTCCAAAAAAAAAAAAAAAAGTCATCAGAAAAAAAAGCATTTGAGCTGGATGTGAAAAAACTGGTAGGATATTTACTTTTCCAAGAAAAGGAACCTTCTGGGCAGAAGAGCAAAGAGCATGTTGTGGTCAGATGTGAGGGAGATTTGGGGCTGGAGTGGGCATGCAGTTCTGGGAGGGCTGGCTTGTATAGGGGTTAGAATTCTTATACTTCAGAGTTGAAACATCATCTGGGCAAGAGGGTGCCTTTAAGGGTCTTAGCAAAGCATCAAATCAACTTTCCATTTTAGAAAAAAGAATTCTGTTGCCAAAGCAGAATATGGATTTGAGGAGGAAGACGGACGAGTGAAGTCAGTCAGGAGTTACAATCTATCAATACGATAGGACCATTCAAATAAAATTTTTTTTAAAAGATGCCATCTAGGAAAAGAAGATTGTTCAATAAATCTAGGCTGATACTATTGTGTGCTAAGCATGCCATTTACACGATTTCATTTAATCCTCACAACACCTTTACTAGGTATTCCCATTTTATTAACTGAGGCACGGAAGTTAGGGAATTTCCTCAAGGTCACGGGTCTAGTAAGAAGCTACAGTCTGGATTCAAAGCCATCCACCCATCACCAGCCATTGCACACAGTGGACAGTCAGTAAAAGTTTGTCTTGGCTCAGTGGGCAAGCGTTGGTTACCCTGCGAGGAACAAATGCAATGATTGTTGGGGGAGTTCAGAGGGCAGAGAGGGGACAGAGGGACTCTCCCCCGCCTGCCATCTCTGGAAGTGTCATCCAGTCTCCCTGTCCTCTGCTGGAAAAACACCTGGGAAATAATCAAACAAAAAGCAGTCTCCAGGAAGATCCACCAAAACCTCATTAACTGAACAAAGGATGATAAAATGGCCAGAAACAGACCACAGGGAACAGAAACTGTGGATTCTGGCTGAGATTTCTCTTTCCACCCACTCTGCCTGCTCCACAGGCCCATACATCATTTTTCCCTCAGACTGTTAATTAGAGAGACACCCGCCACCCTGACACAACACGTTAATTATGAAAACAGAGCACTGTGCACAACATAAGATGGAAATGAAGTGACATGCATCCAGTTAATTAAACTTTCACAGCTCCAATCGGTTTTAATTAGAGAAGCTATCCTTTTCACTCTCCTCTCGATCAATAAATAAACTTTGCAATACATACATATTTTTTAATCAATTAACAAATGGGGGGAAAGTGTGAGTCTACTGCTGAGGAGCACCATGAACTCTCCCACCAGCCACACCTATGTGCATGGTCCATGTTGATTCTCAGTTGAGTTTACAAGCAACACAGTTTGAACCCATGCAACTTGTTTCCAAGTTAAATCAAAAATAAGAGAGTGGGCTTCCCTGGTGGCGCAGTAGTTGAGAGTCCGCCTGCCGATGCAGGGGACTCAGGTTCGTGCCCCAGTCTGGGAAGATCCCACATGCCGCAGAGCGGCTAGGCCCGTGAGCCATGGCCGCTGAGCCTGCGCGTCCGGAGCCTGTGCTCCGCAACGGGAGAGGCCACAACAGTGAGAGGCCCGCATACCGCAAAAAATAAATAAATAAATAAGAGAGCTGACACAGATATAGAGAACAGACTTGTAGTTGCCAAGGGGGAGGGTGGGTAGGGGAAAGATGGATTGAGAGTTTGGGATTAGCAGATGCAAACTATTATATAGAGGATGGATAAACAGCAAGGTCCTACTGTATAGCACAGGGAACTATATTCAATATCCTGTGACAAACCATAATGGAAAAGGATATGAAAAAGAATGTATATATATATGTATAACTGAGTCACTTTGCAGTACAGAAGAAGTTAACACAACCTTATAAATCAACTATACTTCAATAAAATTAAAAACAAAAAAATAAGAGAGCTGAAAAATGGCAGCCCTGCTGTTTCCACTCCACCTCTCCTCATTTTTGTCTATAGACCTAGAAAATGCTTTGAGGACTTCAGAAATTAAGAAAGGCTCATAGTACAATGTCAGTAGAGAAGCCCAAAAGCTGTGTTTCTTTGGGTCATCAGGACAGTGTCTGTGTACCCTTGACCAAAGGACAGTTCTTCCTCTCTGGGAATGGCATCCTCTTTGACCAAGCATACAGCCCCCAGAGGGCTGCCCACAAATCACTGTGGAGGAAGGGTCACCAGCCTAGCCTCTTGGATCAGGCACCTCAGCCCTAGCCATTGATGGAGTCACACAGGCAGCAGCCACATGGGCCTCATGTGTGATCTTGTTAGCACCACCCATCTGGTGCTTCCAATAGGCTGCAGTGTTCTGCATCTACTGGGTCGATTTTTAAATCCCAACATTGGTGAAGAGAGAAAGTCATAAGAATAGAATAAGCAAAAGGTCAGTACCCAGGAGAGTTAAAAGGAGCAGAAGGGAGGTGTAGATTGGGTTGAGCAGTTCAGGAAGTAAAGCACAGAATGAGACATAAAAGCAGGGGACTCGTTTGAAGCGATAATTACCATGTGCATCTTCAAAGTACAATTCTGGGAAGCAGTGAAAGCAAAACAGACACAACAGAGAAACCCTATACAAGATGCTAGGGAGGAGCTAAGGGGCATGGGCTGGCAGATATTCACACCTCCATCTGACAGACATAGCTGATCGATCCCAGCTCCCTTTCAGGCTGAGTCCAGAAATGACTTCAAAAATCATATCAGTTAGCTTGACTTCAGAAACCGTGATCAAACTGGCTGTATTACCTCAAGTAACAGGAAGTCTATGGGGCCAGAGTGGGGGTGGGCTTGAGGGTTGGTTGATTTGGTGGCTCAGTGAAGTTGCCAAGGACTTAGTTTCTCACCTCTGCCTCTTCTGCCATCCTCAAAGTTGGCTTTATAGTCATCCTGGCTACAAGATGGCTGCAGCAGAAATCATATCCAGGAGAACAAGGCTCAGAGGATACAGAGAGATCATCATGCCCTACTTGCAGGAGAAAAGTCACCTGTCCCAGACACCACAAGCGAGCTTCTTCTCACAAGTCCATATTCAGAGTTGAGTTGCTTGTCCTTTCGAAATCATTTACTGGCCCAGAGAAGACAATCTTATCTGCCTTAGACTTATCCATCTGCATTGGAATGGATATTGGGGAATCAATCATCATATCCACTATGGAAATCCAATTCTCCATAGTATCATGGCACCCACAACTAGCTACTGATCAAATTGGCACCAGAGATACAAATCTCTTGGCAATGCTTGGACTGGGAGAAGAGTCAACAACTGAGGAACTAGAGAACATGACTCAGCAAGGGTGAGGGAGTAAGGAGGTGGAGAGGAAACCCTTTTGTTTGGTGAAGGGTTTGAGAGTTTGAGTTCTTGGAGTTGAGGAGAAGTCCTGTGCCCCCCATCCCGAAAGACCTGGTGCAACCTACCTAAACTTATGAAGAAAAGGAAAAAAAAATAGTTTTCAGTAGATGTGATACAAGTCAGGGGAAGCTGTGGTTCCATATTATTGGCAAGAACTTAAATCAATGTGCAGACCCTCAGGCAAGGAGTTTAAACCAGTCATCAGTTTCCAAAAGAAAGGTCAACTGGGAGCCAGAAATCTAGAATCCAAGACCTCAGAGAGTTGCCACAAGCAACTGTCATACAAAGGACACCCAGAGAAGTGGGGTACCTAAACGAGAAAACATTTCGCAGTCTCTTTCACTGGCAGAGACTCCCACTTTTTCTGAGTGGTCATCTTAAAGACACTTCTCCCTTAACTTGAGGTGAGAAGGAAACAGATAATAATAAGAATTATTATTGTTAATAATAAGTTGATAATAATAATTATCAACTATTGAGAGGAAGGAGGAGAGATGAGAATAGGTGGGCATGGGATATATAAGATAAATCCTCATTTTTCAGAGTGGGAATTTAAAAATATTATCTAATACTCATAATTCAAGAAATAGAGGTATAGCATATTATAAGGCAATAACCACCAGAAGAATTAAATCATAAATAGATCAAAGCAGGGGCTGGGGACAGGTAATGACCAGGCAAAAGACTGCTGCTTGCCACTACAAGCTCTTCTGTACTATGGTAAACATTTAAAACAAAAAAATCTGAGAAAATAAATTTAAACTATTGTTCACTCTCACATCCCCACTCCCTGACACTTAGTAGGTGTTTAATAATTATTTGTTGAATGAATCAATGAACTGTCCCCAGTAAGAGCAATCATGTCATGAGCAACCAGTTAAGTATGAAACCCGTGCTTCGCCCCTCAAAGTTGAAACCCTGGACTTCCTTAGGTGGAAACGTGTAGGACTGCCTATATGATCATCCCTGGACTCTCAGTCTGGGCCTAGCCTCTTACAAGCCTTGAAGAGCATTTTGGAACACCTGTCAACGTGAAATTTTGACATCTGAAGAGCATCTCTTCTTGCTGATCAAGTCCCAGAGTTTCACCGTATCCCACAGAGTAAGTCCCATACTTGCTCTGGGTGTGCACCAGGTGCCTGCCTGAACAGCGCATTCAGAGCCGTCAACATGAGTAATGTACCCACAGTGGGATCTGCACGGGAGAGTCAAAGGAAATAGCTATCTGGAGCTGTCTAGCCACTTGACCTGATGGTCTGAAGCCTAGAGATAATCACATGTCTACAACAGATTACAGCACAGGCCAGCACACTCAACTACTCTGCCCAAGTCCCCCACCCAGCCACGGGCATTGATCAAGGAACTTTCACAATAAGTGACTTTCTTGAGGATTTCCAGGGAAAAAATTTTTGATGGTGATGGAATTTTCTTCAAACACACAGTGGGAAAATCCCCTTAAGGACCAGAACATTCCTGGCAGGTCATTTTCTTAAGTTTCCTTTGATGATTCCAAGAGGGTTTTAAGTTAGAAACAAGTGTTCTGATGTAGTGATTTACAGTATCTACTGGGCAGGAGCTGCCTGAATATTAAAATATTAGAAATTTCTAGTTTAATTTGTTATCAAAATGTTTTTGCAATCATGTGGTAACTACTGACATTGGGTTTGCATGTTTTAGTTAAAAGTGTACACTGTGCAAATTACTTAAATGTTTAAAGTATTTGGATTGGATCAGTTGAAAGAAAAAGAAGGAAGGAAGGAAGGAAGGAAGGAAGGAAGGAAGGAAGGAAGGAA
>NW_021703772.1:92775843-92890334 GCF_005190385.1 Monodon monoceros
GGAAGGAAGGAAGGAAGGAAGGAAGGAAGGAAGGAAGGAAGGAAGGAGGGGAGGAAGGGAGGAAGGAAGGAAGGAAGGAGGGGAGGAAGGAAGGAAGGGAGGAAGGAAGGGAGGGAGGGAGGGAGGAAGGGAGAGGGGAAGGGGGAGACAAAAGAAGGAAGGGAGGGAGGGGGGAGGGAGAGGGGGAGAAAGGGGGGAAAAAAAAGAGGGAAGGGAGGGAGGGGGGAGAGAGAGGGAAAGAAAGAGAGAAAGAAAGACAGAAAGAGAGAGAGGAAAATAATGAAAAGAAAAGAAAGCAAGAATGAAAAATTCTGGTTTAATTGATTCCCTCTGGGTTATCCTCCCAACTGGAGATCAGCATCTGTCCATGAGACCCACCCCTGCACCAGTTTCCAAAAAGAGTCACTGGCCCTGAGCAAAATGGGCTAGAAGTAGAGACTTGCAGGCTGTATATGAAGAGACATACATCGTATGCTATGTTTCGAGAGAGGTGGAACCAGCCACAGAGTCCTCTGGGGCACAGGGTCTGCCTGGACACGTGTCTGCTGCAGGACACCCCATCATCGGAAGAGTTACATCCTTTCCCTCCCTGTCCTCCTCGCTGCCTCACCCAGGGCTGCTCGGAAGATCAAGGGGTGGTGGCCGCAAAGCTGGTGTGAGGATAAATCCACCATCGGCCACTGTGTGTTCTTTGCCATCCCCAAAGAATGATTTTGAGGGACTCACTAAGTGAAAAAAACCAGACAAAGAGGGCTTCCCTGGTGGCGCAGTGGTTGGGGGTCCGCCTGCCGATGCAGGGGACATGGGTTCGTGCCCTGGTCTTAGAGTATCCCGCATGCCGCGGAGTGGCTGGGCCCATGGGCCATGGCTGCTGGGCCTGCGCATCCGGGGCCTGTGCTCCGCGGTGGGAGAGGCCACGGCAGTGAGGGGCCCGCGTACCGCAAAAAAAATAAAAAAACAAACAAACAAAAAACAGACAAACATGTCACAAAGAAAGAAAACTACAGGCCAATATCACTGCTGAACATAGATGCAAAAATCCTCAACAAAATACTAGCAAACAGAATCCAACAGCACATTAAAAGGATCATACACCATAATCAAGTGGGATTTATTCCAGGAATGCAAGGATTCTTCAATATACATAAATCAATCAACGTGATACACCATATTAACAAATTGAAGGAGAAAAACCATATGATCATCTCAATAGATGCAAAGAAAGCTTTTGACAAAATTCAACACCCCTTTATGATAAAAACCCTGCAGGAAGTAGGCATAGAGGGAACTTTCCTCAACATAATAAAGGCCATATATGACAAACCCACAGCCAACATCATCCTCAATGGTGAAAAACTGAAACCATTTCCACTAAGATCCGGAACAAGACAAGGTTGCCCACTCTCACCACTCTTATTCAACATAGTTTTGGAAGTTTTAGCCACAGCAATCAGAGAAGAAAAGGAAATAAAAGGAATCCAAATTGGAAAAGAAGAAGTAAAGCTGTCACTGTTTGCAGATGACATGATATTATAGATAGAGAATCCTAAAGATGCTACCAGAAAACTATTAGAGCTAATCAATGAATTTGGTAAAGCAGCAGGATACAAAATTAACGCACAGAAATCTCTTGCATTCCTATACACTAATGATGAAAAATTTGAAAGCGAAATTAAGAAAACACTCCCATTTACCATTGCAACAAAAAGAATAAAATATCTAGGAATAAACCTACCTAAGGAGACAAAAGACCTGTACACAGAAAATTATAAGACACTGATGAAAGAAATTAAAGATGATACAAATAGATGGAGAGATATACCATGTTCTTGGATTGGAAGAATCAACATTGTGAAAATGACTCTACTACCCAAAGCAATCTACACATTCAATGCAATCCCTATCAAACTACCACTGGCATTTTTCACAGAACTAGAACAAAAAACTTCACAATTTGTATGGAAACACAAAAGACCCCAAATAGCCAAAGCAATCTTAATGGAAAACGGAGCTGGAGGAATCAGCCTCCCTGACTTCAGATTATACTACAAAGATACAGTAATCAAGACACTATGGTACTGGCACAAAGACAGAAAGATAGATCAGTGGAACAGGATAGAAAGCCCAGAGATAAACCCACGCACATATGGTCACCTTATCTTTGATAAAGGAGGCAGGAATGTACAGTGGAGAAAGGACAGCCTCTTCAATAAGTGGTGCTGGGAAAACTGGACAGCTACATGTAAAAGTATGAGATTAGATCACTCCCTAACACCATACACAAAAATCAGCTGAAAATGGATTAAAGACCTAAATGTAAGGCCAGACACTATCAAACTCTTAGAGGAAAACATAGGCAGAACATTCTATGACATAAATCACAGCAAGATCCTTTTTGACCCACCTCCTAGAGAAATGGAAATAAAAACAAAAATAAACAAATGGGACCTAATGAAACTTCAAAGCTTTTGCACAGCAAAGGAAACCATAAACAAGACCAAAAGACAACCCTCAGAATGGGAGAAAATATTTGCAAATGAAGCAACTGACAAAGGATTAATTTCCAAAATTTATAAGCAGCTCATGCAGCTGAACAGCAAAAAAACAAACAACCCAATCGAAAAATGGGCAGAAGACCTAAATAGACATTTCTCCAAAGAAGATATACAGACTGCCAACAAACACATGAAAGAATGCTCAACATCATTAATCATTAGAGAAATGCAAATCAAAACTACAATGAGATATCATCTCACACCAGTCGGAATGGCCATCATCAAAAAAATCTAGAAACAATAAATGCTGGAGAGCGTGTGGAGAAAAGGGAACACTCTTGCACTGCTGGTGGGAATGTGAATTGGTACAGCCACTATGGAGAACAGTATGGAGGTTCCTTAAAAAACTACAAACAGAACTACCATATGACCCAGCAATCCCACTACCTGGCATATACCCTGAGAAAACCATAATTCAAAAAGAGTCATGTGCCAAAATGTTCATTGCAGCTCTATTTACAATAGCCCGGAGATGGAAACAACCTAGGTGTCCATCATCAGATGAATGGATAAAGAAGATGTGGCACATATATACAATGGAATATTACTCAGCCATAAAAAGAAACGAAATTGAGCTATTTGTAATGAGGTGGATGGACATAGAGTCTGTCATACAGAGTGAAGTAAGTCAGAAAGAGAAAGACAAATACCGTATGCTAACACATATATATGAAATTTAAGAAAAGAAAATGTCATGAAGAACCTAGGGGTAAGACAGGAATAAAGACACAGACCTACTAGAGAATGGACTTGAGGATATGGGGAGGGGGAAGGGTAAGCTGTGACAAAGTGAGAGAGTGGCATGGACATATATACACTACCAAACGTAAGGTAGATAGCTAGTGGGAAGCAGCCGCATAGCACAGGGAGATCAGCTCGGTGCTTTGTGACCGCCTGGAGGTGTGGGATAGGGAGGGTGGGAGGGAGGGAGACGCGGGAGGGAGGGGATGTGGGAACATATGTATATGTATGACTGATTCACTTTGTTATAAAGCAGAAACTAACACACCATTGTAAAGCAATTATACTCCAATAAAGATGTTTAAAAAAAAAAGAAAAAGAAAGCAGAGCCAGGCAAAATCTCACGTCACAGAGCCATGCCGCCTCCCACCCAGTACTTGTCTCAAACTTCTGCTGCTGTGAGCACAGGTCTGCCCCAGTTACACAAAGTGGATGTTGCCAGACACTATGCTTTCTGACCTGGCTTTGCTATTGTGTCATGACCCACTAGATGATCAGCCTGAAAGGATGGTACAGCTAACCAAGGACATCCGAGCACAGGCTGAGAAAATCCATCCTGTTGAGCTGCAAATGTGGTCATCTCCAGCTGGCCTTGGGTATCTCAATTGGCTTTAGCCAAAGTCAGATAAAACCTGGTAGCACTGAGGCACCATTGTTTATATGATGTCTCCTCATTTTTAATGTGCTGCCGTTAAGGTAACATCCAGCACCACCGTGATACTGAGTTGAGGATGACTCCAGTCATGATCCCAGAGATCACAGGCCCTTTGTCACTCAGGGGACTTATGCCAACAGCGATGTAACTTCTGTGTATCGATCAGTATCAAAGCCACCCCTCCCAGGGTGAGAGGACAAGGGATCATTTGAATTATCTCCTTTCCAGCCTTTCTCTTTCCATCTGTACTTCCTGAAGGTTCACAGAGCCACAAAGAGGAGAACAATGATGGTTTGGGGCGGGGGGCGGGGTACCACAATTACTGCTGTTTCCACAGCACTATAATACAGATTCAACTTCAAAGAAAGAGTACCCCTTTCTGGTTCATGTCGGCCAAGTGGAGGAAGCAAAGAAGGAAGGAGAGACACCTGTATAAGGCAGAGGGCCCCTAGTTCTGTTTTAGTCATTTGTCACAGTGATTTACAGTGGGGCTGTGCCTGCATCATTTTCACTCCAATAATGAATCATTTATGGAAGAGTCCACGGTGCCTGCCTGTTTTATTGCCACACAGCCCAGCAAGAAGATCCATGGAACATTTTCTCGACAGAAGACTTCCCTCCACATCTGGGACACTAAAAACCTGAGATGCACAGGTTTCCTTCCCCGGGGCACAGACTCCAGCCATGAACTGTAGTGGGTCAGCCTGACCACTAGAGGGTACCCTGTGGTCAGATTTCCCTCTCCCTCAGCTCTAGGTTGGCGTCCCTCCTGAGCCTGGACAGAACCAAGTGTCAAGTGCATCACACAAATTAATACTTAGGGTTTTTTGGGTTTTGTTTTCTTAAGACTGACTCTTGGGATGATGTCAGACTCTCACCATACATATATATTTTGCTTTTGGCAATGTCCTTTGACCCATGCTATTGTGTACCCTAACTGAGGAATAATTCTCTGAACATCGTGCTTTCATTACGACAGCTGCTTATGTTTGCAAACCACTCATTTCAACACAACACACTATTCAAATCTCGATGACTCCAGGATGCCGGGAAAAGAGAAGTGACCCTCTCACCAGCCAAATCAGGGCTCATGGCTCTGACATGACGGTCATTGCTATGGGTTTTCCATCCCAAAGGTCTGATCTCCACCAATATCCTATCTGCTCTTCTATTACGGGTCTTCCCAGCCATCTTCTTCCAATGGGAAGATAACGATCCCTGGGTCACAGAGAGCTTTCAGCTGCGTTAAGAGAATGAATAGGTTTGGTCATTCCTGTGACAAAGATCTCAGTATACAAGCTGGGTGGCTGTAGCTCCAATGCTCTATGGCCGTGGACCTGAATCTCCTCTATGCAAAGTTTACTGGTCCATTAGAATGGGTGACTGTTCCCCTTCTTTTCTCAGCCATCGTTTTCCTCTCTGACTTCACTCTGAAGCCTCCCAAATCACAGCATCAACCACTGGGCAGTGTGCTCATACATAATCCTTTCTGTTTTTCCACATATTTTCAGTGCATTATCACACTGACATCTCATAATACAAAGTTGAAGTGCGTCGAGCGGGTATTCATGAACTCTTCCAATTCTCCCAAGCAAAATCAGTTGGTTTGCTCTGTACTCCCATATGTTGCATACCCCTTTACGATAGATATTTTTGCTGTGTTGTAACTGCTCCTTTACCAGGTTCTACCACTAAGTGCTCCCCTAAGGCAGGGACTAGATTCATCTTACAGCTTTCTGTCTTCAGAGCTTTGCAAAGTTCTCGACATACAGTCAGTATTGAATAAACGTTCCTTTGAAATAAAACACCCATTTGACAGATAAGGTAATCAAGTCACCCAGAGTGGCCAAGTACACCACATGCCACATCCACGGCTTGAAATGAGTAAAGGAAGGATGTGGGATAGCACACGTATGGTCCAACTAGAGGAGTACATAATCAATGAGAAAATATGTGCTGGATTCTGACTTTAGAACAAGCATCCCGATAAATGCAAAAGATTTAATAATAAGGCGTGATCAAAGTCCTAGATTCCCATCCACGGACTAGTGGGGTCCTTAAACTTCTGTGGGTTTCAGCCTTAACTTATTCAGTTTGGAGGATAAGATCTATAATGGTTCATTTAAATGGAGCCGGCTGATTCTACAGCCCATCGATATTCTTGCTGAGAAGATGCTACATATATATTTGCATAGGTGTACTGCACAGAGATGAACAGACACACGTGTCACACGGGATTAACAAGACAATATGCCATATCACCAAGTGGAATCAGGGTGGAAAGAGCAGTCCAGGCACCTTGAGAAATGTCTAGAGGACAAGAGAGCTCAGGGAGCAGAAGAGTGCAGAAGGTCGTACACAAGCGGGACTAACATGTGAGTCAGGAGTAACTGAGAAGGGAGGTAAATGACTCGAGAGGGAAGCACAGAGTGTGTGTATTCAGAGGACAAAAGTATCAGGAAACAGGGGAACTGCCTTTTCCCATGGTCCTTCCCTGTCCATGAAACAGGGTTTGTGTTTAAAAAACAAAAAACAAACAAACAAAAAAACAGTCTCCATTTCAGTTCAATGTCTCTCTCTCATCTGAACTCACTCCCATTTCATTTCTTTTTGCTGCTAAACCCCAAATCTAAATTAGATTTTACCCTACAGTACAGTCTCATACCATTCTGAACTTTTACTTCATGGAAAAAAAACCTTAATTATACATCCATGTAGGCTATTATTTGTCTGTTGCCTTTATCCCCTACCAGACTGAAAGGTCTTTGAGAGCAAGACTTGTACCTTGTTTCTTCATTGCTGAATCCCCTCAAAACCGAGAATATATTGTTTAGTAAATGTGCAATTAACAAATGAAAATCAGCAAAATTTGGAAAGTGCATCCCTATGTAAATGGCAAGGCTGCTTTCCAGGCCCCAGTTGCTGTGGCTCCCTCAGCAGCTTATCCCCAAGTCAAGTGAGGACAGTAGTGACAGGTGCAAATGCAGCCTGGCCTGCAAATCTGGACCTGTGCCGGCAGTTTGAGAAACACGACCTCGGAATTTCATCAGCAGCCCCTGCCTCTGGCTGCTATACCACATCCCCTCCCCATTTCCTCTTGGTCAAAATGGAAGACACAGGGAAGTTTCCAAACAAACTTCTCCTGATGAGCATTAGACCCCCTCCCAGCCCTCCCCAGATGCCCCAATTCAAGCATCCCGCCTCCAACCCAGTCTGGTAATGAATGGCTTTGTCTGCACACACCCAGAACCGTACAGTGCAGTCGTCTGACCTGTACCTCCACCTGCCCGTCCCTGGGGCTATTTCTGTTTTTAAAAGAGCTGAAGCAACTCAGTCTCAGAAAGCATAGGTGACCTCTTGAAGGTCACATAGCTAAAAACCCATACAAGGGGACTGAAAGAGAAGAGCTCAGCATCATAACACGAGTGACAATGCAGTGCTCACCATCAGCTAGGCAATCTGCTAAACGCTTCTTTGCTTTATCCCTGTGAATCCTCACAACCGCCCTGTGAGACAGGTCTATCATTAATCCCGCTTTACAGTACGACCAGAGTCACAGATCAGTTACCTCACCAGCCCAAAGTCACTCAGCTTGAAGACCTGGATTCTAACTCAGGACCACATCTGACCCCATGGCCTAAACTCTTTCCCTGACATAGTCATCACACAGCTACCGAGATGATTTTTCCCTCCCTCAGCTTCTCACTCATTCAGTTATAAACTCCCTAAGCAATGGGGCTACACTGTAGGAAAAGTGACCCATGATTCATGAAAAGTGTTTGACAGTAGGATTCACCCAGCGAAGTCTTTCTTCAGAAAAATTCCACATCCAGTCTCCACCATTTTTCCAGACACGGCTTGTTCCTTGCTCTCCCATCCACATCAAAACTTGGACCCTTGATGCCTCCACAGAGGCCTTCACCCATGCCTTCCCTCTTCCCTCCCAGTTGCTTCACCACCACACTTGACCTTAGCGAGTTTTCCAGAAGCAATGTCTCCAACAACCCAGCTCCTGTAACTAGCACGTGCCTACCATGCCTATGGGGCATCTCTTTACAATCCGAGCGCATCTTATTTCAGCCAAATCTACGGGGGCCAATTCTGTCAGTTCTGTAGTAAAGTCTTGTGTTTGGGCCTCCAGTGTGACCATCTGATGCTGCTGCTGGAAGCCAGCATTTCTGCAGTCCTGGGAGTAACAGAGCTCTTACAGCCCTGGGGGTGCCCTCCACCCGGGGCTCCTGTACTCACCTTTTAACACACAGCAACCTTAAGAGGGAGAGGAAGGCCAGAGCACAAAGGCTGTGAGTGTAGTTGCTTTCTTCCTTGCCTCTTCCCGCCCTGAAACCGAGAGCGTAGGAATAGCTCCTATATATTGAGTCCCTACTATGTATCTGCCTACCTTTCTCCATTTAACCCTTAAAACTACTCCATAAGTAGGCCATAATGTTCCAAATTTACAGGTGAAGAAAATGAGATCTAGAGAGATCAAATAACTTCCCACAAGGTACAAAGGATTTGGAAGCCAGCTTTGCCTGACCTCAAGGCTTGGAGTATCGGTCACCATGCTAAGCTGCCCCATCCACTCTCTCTATAAGACTTAAGCTTTTGCAAAGCAAAACCCAACTCTTACCTTCCCAGACAATGCCAGCAAGAAGATGAATCAGGAGCGCTGTTTACAGTCAGCATATAGTAGAGACTGCATATGACACACAAGCAGACGTTTGTATTCTAATCTGCAATGAGTTCTGCTCCTACCTCTGAGATTTCTTACTGTATAATTGTTCCCACAAATCCAGATTGAGTTGCCGCTCCTCTTATTTAGTCTTTGCATTAGGATTGTGTAGATTCGTTGGCCCGACCAAACTTAAAAATGGCAAATTAAACAAGAAGATGATGTGCTACATGCATGCGCTATCGATCAGGCTGAGACAACACAGAGCAGGAAGCCTGTGTTTTAACGCACCGCCAATATTTCTGCGACGCTTGACAACTTCCTCTAAGGCCTTTCAATAATTGCCTGTGTGCTTTGGTTTTTGAGTTGCCTAAACTTTGGGTGATGGAATCACAGCATGTTATTTTAATCTCTTTATAATGGACTGGAGTTCAGTTCAGATAAACACGTCTCCTGAGTGCCCGGGCCAGGAGGCAGGAAGGGTCAAGAAGCAGGTCTCTCCGCCTGCCACAGGGATCCCGAAAGGGCTGAAGTGCACCCTCCAGCTGAAAACTACAAAGGCTTCTGGGTCTGCTGCTCTTTTCCCTAAACCACGGTTCCCCAAATGTGGTCCCCAGACCAGCAGCATCTCCATCACTTGGGAAAACGTTACAAAGGCAAATTCTCGGGCCTTTGTTCAGATCAACCCTATATCCACATCACCCATTAGTAGCCACTCAATAAATATGTGTTGCTCATTGATTCAATAGCACCGGGAGAGGGATGAGCATAATGGAGAACCACACGGATGCTGAATATCATCTCCTTCATCTCTGTCCAATGATGGCTTCTATTCCCCAACACAGTGATGCTCTAACTTGACCTCCTTCCAAATCATCTGAAAACACAGATTTCTAGGCTCCACCCCAGAGTTTCTGATTCAGCAGGTCTGGGCTGGGGGCCCAGAATATACATGATAACAAGTTTCCTGATACAGATGCTACTGCTGGTGCTGGTGCTGGTGTGGGGACCACACTTTGAGAACCTCTGCCCCAGAGGTAGGCCTCACCTGTCTCCACTTCCAGCCTCTCTTTCAGGTCTTGGCTATGAGACTTATTTTTAAGGCCTTCTCCCTAAACTTTTGAAACCTTGGCTCAAAATATTGCCTGATCCCCAAAATAACCAAAACCCAAACAATAATGAATTCCTTTCTCTTTAAAAGAACAGGTGAGACCTTAACAATACAACAGTTGCTTTCTTCATTCAGGAAATAGAAAAACAGAGATGGACAGTTGTTAGGATTTCACGGTCAGTTTTTACTGCTGAGCAGGTAGAGAACATGCACGCTGAACGTCTGGTTCCTTTTCGGAAGGTTGCTCTAAAGTCTCCAGTAGCCTTTAGAGTTTGCCCAGCCCCAGGCACGTGATGGCAGGGCTCAGTCAGGAAATGTCATGCTGGATCCACAGACCCACCTTCCTCTGGGGGACTGACTACCCAAAGCAGGACAATAAGCCACCAACTAATATACGTGATGGAACCAAAACAGGCTACAGCTTTTCCTCCCAGGAAACCTGGCATTGAAGGCATTCCCCACCCAGCAAAGGCAAAGCCTGGAACAGAGACCCAAAGCAGAGCTGCATTCCGTTCAGTCTCTAAAGACAGAGCCACAATTTCCCACACTCGAATTAGGAAACATGGGGCCAGTGGACCCCCCAAAGCATCTGGGACACATAGCCATCTTAGTTACAAGGCAACTGATGGCGAACTTGCACAATGAAAGATGCATTAAAATGTGTACATCCTATGCAAATGGAAAGGTGTCTCCAAATCTATTCTCTCGTGGTTAGCCAAATCACGGTGTATTCTAAGTAACAGGCATCATTCTGCAGGTCAAAAATGGGGATTCATGGTGAGATATGAGTACTTAACAAAAGCATATATGAAAGGAAGAAACTTCCAGAACATCTAGAAAGTATGGCAGCCACACTGAGAGCAATACTGCTCGGAAAATGTAATTCTTCCTTCTCTGCTCAACCTCCCACCACTGTCACCTTTTCCAGAGGCCTGGCCTGAGCTGAAATAGGCGAGATTTTTGCTTCGCCAGTACGCTTTCCACCCAAATGTCTCAAAAAGAGTTACTTGATATTCGCATAATTCTAATAAAAATGTGTTTTCGTGCTCGAATTATCTGGACAGTTGCGTCCATTTTCCTTGGCCTTGGCGACAGAACCCCCAAACTTTGTAAGACCCTTGCCTTCACTGAATTAGTTCACTGGATCGGTTGTTTCCAAACCTGGCTTCTCCTCAGCATAACCTGCAGAGTTGTGTTTCTTGGTTTTGTTTTTGCAAGTACAGATTCCATGTCCCGGTCCAGCCTGCTGAGTTAGAATCTTGGGAAGGAGGAGGGAGAGCCAGCAAGCTGTGTTGGTTTCTAACACATACGTAGGAACAGCTACCCAACTAGGCGGGCGCAATGACCAGTCAGGTTTAGAAATGGCTGCACCAGGTAACACAGCTTTTCAGGCCTCAGAGCACATTCTCTGTCATATTCACAGTGTCCTATGGGGCCAGTGGGAAGGAAACAGTGTACGTCTACAGGTCCTCTAATGATCCATTTCTAGTCCATCCGCTTCTATCCTTAGGATTTTCTCATTTGCCGTGGGCGCCGTAGACTCAAGTTTACCAGACACACTGTTGCATGGCTTCCCAAAGCCAGGAAACTACTGCACTCGCCCGCTCCGCCCCATCTTCCTGGAGGCCTTGTAATCCGCCCCAGAATTCCGGCACAGCAGCATAGAAGGGAAGTGAGTGCAAATGAAGACATATGAGAAAAGGGTCCAGTTGCTGGGGCTCTTTGAACAGGAGAATCAAAGCCTCGGGGAGGAGCTGCTAGCGGCTGGGAGGGCGCTGGGGGTGGTGGGAGCCGGCCCGAGGCAGCTGGTGCGGAGAGCAGAGCAGCCGTTCTACCGGCACTCACGCCCACACAGAACATCTGTTCGCGCCCATGGACGTGCAGGGATCTTTCGCTGTGATTAACTTGGGGGGTGGGGCGGGGGGCAGGCGGGGGAGGAAGGCATTCGGCTGCGAGGGGAGACTGGGAGAAAAGAGGAAGATGAACAGTTTGCCTTGGCACCTCTCCTGCCATCAGCCCTGCGGTTTGAGTCTCTGGCTGTAAAGGTGATGGTCAGACATTGGACACCGCTTTCACGAGAGGCTTTTATAACGGTTTTAGCGAAGCAGAACTGCTCCTGGGCCCAGGTAACCCCAAGTTGTGTGGGAGACCTGTCTGAGTCAGGGACCAGTCAGAGAAGCAGAGTCACTGTGAGTGATATGGAATAAGGCATTTATAACAGGGGTCAGACTTCACCCAACTATGGGAGGCAGCAGGTTGTTTTACGCAGGATGTTGCTTCTGAATCTGGTGCTAAACTTGAAGTTGCTATAGATCAGCTAGACTGTCAGTCAAGAAGGAAAACTGGATGTGAACAAGAGCAAGGACAACCTGGAACCTATGAGAACTAACTGGGACTTGCATCCATCTCCCACCACCTGCAGCCTCCATGCCCTGGGTGATGTACGGGAGACGCCGGCCACCTTCGCTCCCAAGCTGCTGATGCACCTGGCCAGGGATGCTCAGAAGCGGAGGATCTGGAGGGAGCTGCCCCAGCCAGAGAGCTGATGATCAATGATGCATGGCGGGGAGCTGCCACGGTGCTCAAGCTGACCATCCGAGGGGGGAAAAATGGCTGCTGCTTCCCTGCTGCCTTCTAAATCTCAGGCAAAATATTTCCTGCGAGCAGTGCTAACTTGATCCTATAAAGAAAGGGGGATCCTGTGAAAGGTCGCTCTTGCTGAGCTAAGGTGACGGAATGCAAATGTACAACAAGATTCTCTCCCTGCTCTGGCACTGAGACTGGTAGCTTTGGGCATACCCAGCGTTTCAGTAAGTTTGGCGTGAACTCTGGATTTCTTCCAGTGGGCAAAACTCCAAAACAAGAACAGAAAAATGGATGCAGCTTTTCAGGTCAGCTTGCTGGGCAGTAGATATCAAAAGTTTCTGGGGAAGGAAAGGAAGAACACAGCAGACTGTTCTGGGAGCATATATATGAAAGCCCATCTGGAGACTCCCCCAGATAACTGGGGGATACTTTATCCCCCAGGCAGGGGTTTCGAGAGTGGTACCACTGCAATTTGCACATGAATGGAGAGGTGACCCCATTTTGTGTTCAGGGATGGGGATGCCTGGACAAGCTGGTCACATGGGTGAGTGACATATTATAGTGAGACTTTCATAAGAATTTCTAATTTCCCTCGAGCTGGAAAGGAATACGAGAGCCATTGCCTGGCTCTCCTCTCATATCGCCTCGTCTCCATGAGCATCCTGTGTTTTAGTCGTGCCAACCCACATGCAGATCTCTTAATATACCACACGCTTATGTGCTTTGGAACTTTTGCATTTGGTGTAGCCTGCACGTGGAGAGCTCCCCACCCCTCCTGCCCATCTTCACCCCCTACCCCTGAATAACAGACACTCAAATTCCAAATCTCAGATCAGGTATCCCCTCTTCGTTGACCACTTGACCGCTGGGGAGTTTCAGTTAAGGGACTCTCCCATGTACTGTCTACTGATACAATTCTGAACTCGCCTCTTCCAAGGCATTCACTCTATTTTTAAGGAATCTTATTGAGGTATAATTGACCTACAGTATACCGCACATATTTAAAGCGAATAATTTAAATTCCACATATAAGCAATATCGTATGATATCTTAAAAAATGACACAAATGAACTTATTTACAGAACAGAAATGGAATCACAGACAAAGAAAACAAACTTATGGTTACCAAAGGGGAAGCGGGGGGGGGATAAATTAGGAGTTTGGGATTGACATATATACACTACTAAGTATAAAACATGTAACCAACAAGGACCTACTGTATAGCACAGGGAACTAAAATAATAAATTAAATCAAAATAAAGTGAACAACTTGATACATTTTGACATAGGTATACACCCATGAAAGTATCACAACAGTCAGGATAATAAACAAATCCACCACCGCTAAAAGTTTCTGTGTCATCCTGTATAATTTCTCTCCCTTACCTCCTCCAACTCCATCCACAGGCCAACTCTGATCTGATTTTTATCACTATAGATAGATTAGCTTGCATTTTCTAGAGTTTTATTTATTGGACTCATATACTCTTTTTTGCCTGTCCGCTCTCATACTCAGCCTAAGTATTTTGAGATTCATCCATCTCATGTATGTCAACAGCTCATTCCTTTTTATTGCTGAGGAGTATTGCATTGTATGGATATACTGCAGTTGGCATATCCATTCACCTGTTGGTAGATATTTGGGTTGTTTCCAGTTTGGGGCTATTACAAATAAAGTTTATATGAACACTGTGTACAAATCTCTTTATAGACATTATTTCCTTTTCTCTTGGGTAATACCTGGGAATGAAACAGATATACGGTAAGTGTAAGTAGAATTATTTTAGAAAATGTTCATCAAAGTGGTTGCACCATTTTACCTTCCCACCAGCACTGTATGAGAGTTCCAGTTTCTCCACATCCTAGGCAACACTTGACATGGTCAGTCTTTTTCATTTTAGCCATTCTAATAGGTCTGTCACGGTATTTTACTGTGGTTTTAACTTGCGTTTCCCTAATGACTATTCATGTTGAGTACCTTTTCATGTGCTTTTTTTGCCATCCATATATCTTATCCTTTATCAAATATATGATTTACAAATAGTTTCTCCCAATCTGTGTATTGTATTTTGTATTTTGGGAGAAACTATTTACAAATAGTTTCTCCCAATCTGTGTATTGTATTTTTATTCTCTTAATGTTGTCTTTTGAAGACCAAAGCTTTTTAATTTTGGTGAACACTAATTCATCAATTTTTTAAAAAACTGATTGTATCATTTCTTTAATTCTCTAGTAATTGTCTATTCAACTCTTCTAGTCAGTGAATTCCTTGAGGGCAAAGGCCACCTTCTGCCATCTCTGGATTCCTAGCATCAAGACAAGGCCTAGCACTTATGAGACACTGAAATTATAGTTCTTATGGTTACATTATTATTCCTGGTTGTTATGGGAGAGCCCTTGAGCTTCCTGGCATCTGCTGTGTAATAATTATTCCTATTTACAGGAAAAGAGATTTTTAATCAATGTGATCATTTTTCTTAAGCAAGGAATGCCTATGAAGGCCTCTGTACCTTTCCCCATAAGATATCTGTGTATTTGAATAGAGAGAATGAGTAACAGGAAAATTCTCTCCTGAAGACCCTTCATTTGGGAATCACTTTTAATCAGGGAGAGTCCTTTCTTTCTAGAATAAGTAAAGAAAAATCTTATAAGGGTGTCTCCCCATGGGCAGAAATCAAAGGGAACTTCACCAGGAAAGCAGTTCAAGTAAATTTCACCATCAGCCCCAGGAGAGGTGTTTTAAGAAAGAGATAAAACATCTCCTCGATCTGTGAGAACCACTATTTAGAGATTCCCTCCAGCGGTCCCACTATAGGCTGCTGGCCCCCATCAAGGTTTTCCACATGGACAACACCAACAGTGATGCTGGCTCCTTCAGGCCGACAGCAATGAAGGGCCCATCTAAATATTGTTGGAATGTTAAATTCAATAGAAAACGAATAGACACTTGTCTTGTGGAGTCCTGAAACGGCCATCTTTCACAACAACAAGATTCTAAGGATGATTTCAGTTCTGGAAATATGGGAGATTAAAATAACAACCAATAACCACAACAAAACCACTTGCTTCAAAAACCAAGAATTGCTGATAAAATATAATTTTTAAAATATTTTTAAACTATATTGTTAGACTCCCAAGAAAAAAATAAGTGGAAATTTTCAGGTGCCAAAAAGGAGCATGAAACCAGAGTAGCAGCTTAGAAGCTAGTAATGCTGTGGGTAAATAATACAATGGCTTGAGTTTTAAAACTGTAAGAGATAAGATGCTGGACCCAGTGCAAGATTGGAGAGTTGGAATTGAGAACCCTCAAACTGGAACACTGGAAAAGTGATATCCTCTGAAAATATAGACTAGAGCAAAATCTATCAGCACAGATAAACAAGAAGTCTTGTCTGTCTTTGAATTCTAGATGAGAAAAAATGTCTCCTTGGGGAATTAGAAATCTTAGACAGAACTGGGGCTCAAATTTACCCACATTTTCTAGGAACTCCTCAGTTGAGAAATTAGCATAAAAATTGATCATATACCTGTGATAACTCTGAGGGTCATGAAAAGCAAGATCATTAACGCCACAAGGAATTCAGGGAAGAAAAATAGGCTAATCAATTAAAATTTTCAAAATCCACGGGGAGAAATCTACCATACGGAAAAGGCAGCACCTGCAATAAATACAAGACTAGACGCTCAAGAACTTGAAGTAATGGAATTAAAATCTGAAAAAGAATTTTTATAAAACCATGTAGTATTTTAAATAATTAAATATTATTTAATTAAATATCTAATTTTTAAAAAAGAAACCTTTAGAAAAGTTGAATAACAGGCAACCTGTAGAAGTTCTAAAGAGTGTGAATAGTAAGCGTGAGCTAATAAACATTTTTAGATCCAAATCTATACCTAATAATGGTAACCCTTCAAACTCCCAAAGTATTTCCAAACAAATTATTGTTTGGAAATAATTCATGGATCAATAAAAGTATTTTAATAAATATTAGAAAATATTTTGCACTGAAAGTAAATGAAAATACCATATATCGAGATGTGGGGATTGTAGCTATGTAGTACTTAAAGGATATTTTTTATAATGCATATAATAGGACTTAATAAAGACTTAGAATTAGTGAGCTAAGCATCCAACTCAAAAAGCTGGGAAAAGAGTAACAGTAAACTCCCATCAAAAACTGGATAATAAAGGAAATTCTAAAGATCAGTAGGGAAATTAATAAAAAAGAGAAACAATAGAAAAATCAATACAACTGAAAGTTCTCTCACTGTCGTGGCCTCTCCTGTTGCGGAGCACAGGCTCCGGACACGCAGGCCCAGCGGCCATGGCTCACAGGCCCAGCCGCTCCGCGGCATATGGGATCCTCCCGGACCGGGGCACGAACCCACGTCCCCTGCATCGGCAGGCGGACTCTCAACCACTGCGCCACCAGGGAAGCCCCAAACTGAAAGTTTTTATTTGAAAAATGACTAAGTAAAATAAACAAGCCTCTGACAAGACTGATTAAGAAAACAGTGACTGAGTTAAAAATTACACCCATACACACATGCTACCAATAAAAAAAAAAAAATAGGGAGCTAGCTACACATACAGTGGAGATTGTCAGAAATCACAAGAAAATACTACGAACAACAAAACTATGAACAACATTAGAATATTTAGATTCAAGATACAATATTTTAGAAAAATATAATTCACCAAAAACTGTTCAATAATATGTATAAAATTTGAATCGATCTATAATCAGTAAAAAAAATGAATCAATAGCTTAAAATTTATTCACACATAAGTGCACACGCACACAGGCACATACATACTTAAATATACCCACAAAAAAACCCAACCTCAAACGATTCCATGGGCAAGTTCTACCAAACACTGAAGGAACAGATATTTTCAATCTTATTCAAATTGTTTCACGAAACAGAAAAAGAGGAAATGCCCCCCACTCATTTTATGAGAGTGGCATATCCTTGATACCAAACGAGACAGGGCAGTGTGAGAATCGAAAACCATAGGTCAATCTCACCAACACGAGCACGCAGGACATTTTTATAAACGATTATCAGACTAAATTCAGTGACGTAACAAAAAAACCTTGATGGCAGGTTTCATCTCAGGAAGGTTTAATGTTAGGAAATCTATTTGTACAATCCACCCAATAAAAAGTAAATAAGAAAAAGAAGCACATGATAAAATTAAATTCCCATTCTGGGGGGAAAATTCTTAGTAGAAATAAAAGTGATTTCTTTTAGAAAAAGGAAAATCTATCAAAAACAAATCATCAACAAAGCAATAGTGAAAAATTAGAGCTTCCCCTTTAAAATGAGGAAAAATATAAAGATGTCAACTATTATTGCTTCTATGCAGACTTGTACTGTCAATGTTAATCAGTGCAGTAAGATAAGAAAATGAAGTTTTAAAGTGTAAGAATTCGAAAAAAGAAAATAGTCACAATTCCCAGATAATGTTGATCAACACAGAAAAAGTCAACAACATCTATAGACAAACTCACAGAACTAATAAGAACATGCAGTAAAGATGCTGGCACACAAACAAAATACAAAGTCAATAATGTTCTCACACGCTTGCAACAAATAGAAGATGTGATTTTGAAAAAGTTGTATGTAACAACAGCAACAAAAGCTATGAAGAACATAGAAGTACATCTAACAAATGATGTGAAAACATTTATGAACAAAATATGTTTTAAAAATTTAAGAGTACATTTAGAGAAACTAAATAAATGGAGAGATACACCATTTTGTTATCTGGGACATGGATTTGACTGGGTATAACAGAGATTTTGAAATAATAGTGGTTTAAACTATTAGCCTCTTTCTCTTCCTCTCTGTAATAATTTGGAGGTAGGCATTCCAGAGCTGGTATGGAAACTGGGGCAACTAATGTTATTTGCCATATTTATAGATAGTTGCAGAAATCAATTTTCCCACATTAACCTATAAATTCAAGTTCCATTATAAATCCCAATGAATTTTTATATAGGATAAGCTCATCATAACATTCATATAAAAGAGTGAAGGCCAGGAACAGCAACACAATTTTGAAGAAGTAAAAGGACGGTACCATTTACTGTATATCGAAACACATGATGAGACAAAGGATTTGAACAAACATTTCTCCAAAGAACGTATGCAAATGACCAAAAAGCACATGAAAGGAAGCTCAGCATCACTTGACATTAGGGAAATGCAAATCAAAACCACAATGAGATATGACTTTATACCTATGAGTATGACTATAATCAAAAACAGAGACAACAACAAGTGCTGATGAGGACGGAGAGAAATTGGAGCCCTCATATATTACTAGTGAGAATGTAAAATGGTGCAGCCACTTCGGTGGTTCCTCAAAATGCTAAACATAGAGTTGTCATTTGAGCCAGCAATACCACTGCTAGGTTTCTACCCAAGAGAAATGAAAACATGTCCCCACAAAAACGTGCACGTGAATGTTCAAAGCGGCATTATTTATCATAGCCAAAAAAAGTGGAAACAACCCAAATGTTCACCAGCTAAAGGATGGATAAACAAAATGTGACATATCCTTGCAATAGAATATTATTCAGCCACAGAAAGGATGAAGTACTGATACATGCAACAACATGGATGAAACTTGAAAAATGCTAAGTGAAAGAAGGCAAGGACAAAAGATCACATATTGTATGATTCCATTTACATGAAATGCACAGAATGGGCAAATCTATAGAGAGTGAAAGTAAATCAGTGGTTGCCAGGAGCTAGGGTTTAAAGGGAAGAGACTGCTAATGCGAATACAGTTTCTTTTTGGGGTGATAAATGTGTTCTGGAATTAGACAGTGATAGTAGTTGCACAACTTTGTGAATATACCAAATTTTATATTTAATAAGGCAAATTTTACGGTACATATATTATATCTCAATAAATATAATAACTTATGGGGTTATAGCAATTAAAACAATGTGGTTTTAGTATAGAAGTAGACATCTTGACCAATAGAACTGAATACAGAGCATAAAAGGGATCTACAAACACACAAGCCAGGCATATGACACAGGTGACATTATATAGGGAAAGGATGAACTCTTGAAGAAATGATGAAAAAAATAAAATTAGGTTGCTCCTTCATACTTTCCCCAGAAGAAACTCTAAACAGATTAAAGATACAAATATGAAAAAGCAAAACTGTAAAACCTGTAAAATAAACATAGGAAAATATCTTTAATGAATTTGGGATAGGAAAGGATTTCACAAGTCACAAAAAAGAAAAAAACAAAGGAAAAAGACATATACAGTCAATTGCTTTGCTAAAACACAAAGCAATCATAATATGATCATTTATGAATACACACCCTGTAGTTAAAATAGAAAGACGTTCATGAGAATAACATACATCAAGTTCAAGCGAATAGTTACCTCTGCGGACAGAGGAAAAAAGGAGAAAAAGACAATACTGGTGGGCAACAGCTGTGTGGGTATTAACTTATCTTCCTCTTCTTTAAGAACTCTAAAGCAAAGATGGCAAAATAATAACCAGCATTTAAATTTTGTGATGGGCACATAAGGGAATATCATATTATTTCCTCTAGTCTTCTGTATTTTTTTGAAGTGTTTCACAAATAAGAAAAGTTTTATTACATATTAACATACCATCTTGCTTAGAAAGTTGAGGGATTCCCAGATGCATCCTCCTACCTTCCCAGGGTCAGCACTTCTGTGGCGAAAGCATAGAATGTTAATCACCTTCTCGAAGTTAGAGAGCAAACTTGTGACAGAAACTGCGCTGAAACCCAGCTACACTCCACCGCAGTTGCCTGCTCTTTCTGGAACAGCACGTGTCTGCCGTGCTGCACAAGCGTTCAAGTTCTTTCCACTCTAAAGTGTTATGTGGATCTACTACACCAACAAGAAATCAGGGGAGAAACTTAAATCACTGCCATTGCAAATCACTATTTGCTGCTAGTCCTGAGGACTTATTCCACCATAAAATCAATGAGGGAAAGGAGAGTAAGGGAGTGAAAATAAGTACTTTTACTCCTCTGAAGTGCAGAGTATTACTCCTGTGCTGCATGGGGCCGTCCCTGCTTCCCTGCTCAGCTGCGTGATCACAGATACCCAGGCAAAGGCAACCACCAGCGGCTGCCAAGTCAGGACAGGGCAAAGGTGCACTTAGAGAAGCTCCCGCTAAACCGGGGACCTTCAGCAAGGAGCCTGCCAACAGCAAGGAGGGGCCACGCAGCCGCAAGGGAACTAGAGAAAGCCCACCTGCCCAACTCTCCCTCTTTAGCGACAGAACGTGAGGGGGGCAGCTCTGGGCACAGGTTAAGAGCATAGAGTGATGCAAAGCTGAGTTCTGGGAGCACACACAACATGCCCAAGGCAATGATTCTTAACCCTAACCACACATTATAATAACCAGGGAAGCAAAAAATAAAAAGTCAAATAAAAATTTAATTTAAATTAAAAAAAAAACAGATGACCAAGTGCCGCTCCCAGCAATTCTGATGCAATTGCTTTGAAGCAGGCAATCGGTTTGAAGCAGGCCATTGGTATTATTTAATAGCCCACCAGGCAATTCTAACATGTAGCCTCTCTGCTAAGGACTAAAAGCAATAATTTGGGAAGACTTTTAAGAGAAATGGTTTCCTCAGGGCTGACCATAAATGTAGTGAAATCAGATAAGCCCAGGTTCTAAAGCCAGCTCTGCCACTTATCATATGACCTGGGGCAAGTTATGCAATTTGACCCAACCCCTATTTTTTCTCATTTGAATCTGGAGACAATAACACCTACTCCTCAGTGATAGCAGTAATTGAGATGATATACGCAAAAGAGCGCCTGCCACGTGGCTATCATTATCAACAGTCATCTGGACCCCAGGAATGGCTCATCTGTGGTCAAGTGCATCCTGTGGTGGTGACTGAGAGCCAGAGAGAAGCCAGAGCCTGGCATGTCTCAGCCACGCGTGCATTTGTGGAGGAAGGTGATGACTCACACACAGCACCTTACCTGGTTCTTTCTGGATCAAACATTGGGCTTTGGCTTGGATGGCAAGTCCTTAAACAGTTAACTCTGTTATTCAAAGGGATGGAAAAGAGCTAGTGGTAGTGCTATAGACTGAATGTTTATGTCCCCCCAAAATGCATATGCTAAAAACGAATCCTCAATATGACGGTATTAGGAGGTGGGGCTCTTTGGGAGGTAACTGGATCACAAGGGGCATTAGTGCCCTTATAAAAGTGACCCCAGAGAGCTCTCTCACCCCTTCCTGCATGGAAGGACACAGCAAGAAGATGCCATCTGTGAACCAGGAAGAGGGTCCTCACCAGACACCACATCTGCTGGTGCCTTGACCTTGGACTTCCAGCCTCTAGAACTTTGAGAAATGAATTTCTGCTGTTTATAAGCCACCCAGTCTACAGTATTTTGTTACAGCAGCCCAAACGGACTAAGACAGGTAAGTAACCAAAAGATTCCCTATTGAGGATTTGAAATGTATCACAGGCTGTGGTAGGCAGAATAATGAGCCCCCAATGCTATCCACATCCTACTCCCCAGAATCTGTGAGTATGAAAGGTTACCTGGTGGAGAGGAATTAAGGTTGCAGATGGCATTAAGTCTGCGAACCAGCTGACCTTGACATGGGGGGATGATCCCGTATTTGGGGCGGGCCCAATGTCATCACAAGGGTCTCTGTAAGTGGAAGAGGGAGGCAGAAGAGAGAAAATCTGGGAGATGGTATCGTGAGAAGGGCTGGACCAACTGATGCTGGAAGAAGCTACTGGAAGAAGCAGCGGCCGCAAGTGAGCAACGTGGGTAGCCTCGAGAAGCTGCCAAGGTGAGGAAACATACTCTCCCCGGAGCCTCCAAAGGAAGACAGCCCTGCTGACACCTGGATTTGAGCCCATTGAGCCCTTTGACCTCCAAAATTGCCTGATAATAAATCTGTGTTGATTTAAGCCGCTGAGTTTATGGTAACTTTTTTTTTCCAGCCTCTGATTCCATTTCACTTTTTTTTTTCTCCTTGTGTCTTTCCTTAACTGTATAGTCCATCACCCTGGCTCAGTGCATGTCACCAAAAACTCTCCTGGGATTCCACAGTCTCTGACAGTCCGTTACAGCTTGGGGTGCCCATCTTAAGTCTGTGGTAACCACAGCAATGGAAAACTAATACGACAAATACTTGTATAACAAGAAGGTTTTCAAGTCCTCTCCTTGGGTGACCCTGGCTAAACTAGATGGCTGGGTGGTGACTCAAGGAAGCTGCAGACCAGGGAAAAAATGACCTTAACAACTGGTGCTTGAGAAGCAGATTCCAAGACCTGAGGTTTATTCACTCATTCACTTGAGAACAATAGCTGAGTGCCATCTTTGCACTGGACAGCGGGTACACCAGATGAATCTGCAAGGCATGGTCTCGGACTGCAGGGCCTCATCATCTAGACGCAGGAGGCAGTGACAGAAACAGGGAATTATGAGTGCTGTGATCTATGTCTACTGGCAGGAAATATTCCCCGTGAAGTGATGTTCCAGCTGAATTTGGGAAAACCGGCAGGTATTTGTGAAGCAAACTAAATTCCAGGAAAAGAAAGGTGTGAGCCAATGCAGGGCTCTTGCGAACATAATCCCCTATAAGCTGCCCCACGTGGCCCAAAAGCAATAGGTAAGACTTGCACTCTACATACCCTCTCCCCAGACCAGACGCCCCTCTGGGACATCCCCGGCTTGACCAGCTGCACAGTACGGAAGCCCTGGCTCACATCTCTCTCTCACACACACCAGTAGGTTACAAGTCTCTGACGCGTAGTAGGTGCTCAGTAAAAACTGTTGAGGGAAGGAATGGATGGAGAGAGGGAGGGAGGGAAAAACACCAAACTCCAGACCTTCCTCATCCCTCACCCTCACTTCTAAGCTTACTTCCAGGCCCACTACTCAACCTCACTCTGATGTTCACCCCAGGAGCCCCCCTCAGCCCCACTCCCACTTCAGAAGCCCCCGAGACACAGCCCTGCCCATCTCCTCCCTGATGGACCACATTCCTGCAGTCTCCTCCCACCGCTCCCTCTGGTCTACCACCTACTGCTGGCCATAACCCAGCACTGCTGAGAGAGAGAAACTAAGATGCTGGTGCCCTTCCAGAGCCGTTCCACTCTGGAAAGGAAAATACCTTTTCCTCTGGAAGAAGAGAGAGGGAGACCAGGTTCATACAGGTGTGTCTCTATTCTAATGCACTGGAGACTAACCCTCCTTCCAAACAGAAGGTCACACTTGTTCTCTAAAGAAAAGAGAGTATTTCTTCTTCTATGACAGTGATGCTTTTTTAATGGCCTCTGGCACCCACCTAGAAATCCCAGGTTTTTTAAATGATAACATTCTGTGACATGGACAATTGCCATCTTGTTGTTTTTATTTAAAATGTGACAATCTTTTAGGAAAAATGTCATTTCTTCATTGATCAGTATTACATAATCTAAGTTTTTTTTTTTTTGCGGTACGTGGGTCTCTCACTGTTGTGGCCTCTCCCGTTGTGGAGCACAGGCTCCGGACGCGCAGGCTCAGTGGCCATGGCTCACGGGCCCAGCCGCTCCGCAGCATGTGGGATCTTCCCGGACCGGGGCACGAACCCGTGTCCCCCGCATTGGTAGGCGGACTCTCAACAACTACGCCACCAGGGAAGCCCTAAGTTGTTTTCTTTTAAGCTTCAAACGGGTCCCTACTCTCCCACCCTCTTACTGCTCAGTAAGACTACTGTTCCTACATGCTCCTAGGTATAAAGTCTAGAGCTTGCCAGGATGCTTACCATAGGGATCACTAATTATAAATATCGGCTGACATTTGCTTCAAACTATATTCACGTTTATTTGCCGTTACAACTGGTCCCCCGATCTCTGAGCTTTTCATAAACAAGCAAACAAACAAACAAACGAAAAACCTCAAACTAACATGGCAGATATTTCGACCAGCCCAAAGCAGTGGAAACACAGCATTGAAGAGTAAAGAATTTCCAAACCAAGATTTAAAATCAAGAATGTATTCAACTTTATAGTCAACAGCACCTGTGGCACACTGCACGTCATGTATCACTGTCCAGTCTAGACCATTAGCAGGGGAATTTGCAGTGGCTTCAGATGGGCCTAAGGAAGACACCTCACCCGTTTCACAACCTTGCAGAGGCCCGCCTGGGCAGAAACCACACAGCCAAAGCCTGATGTAAAAAAGAAGTACTTTACACAAACCAAGATGGAAAAGATGAATCAATGCAGGGTTTTTTTCTTTATTTGTATGGTTGTTTGGGGACCTAATGAGAACAGTATCCACACTGTGTGTGTGGGAGGTGTGACCCACACGGCCAGCCCGCTGCCCCAGCACTTTGTGTACTGTACACACTCCAGGTCAGAACTTGATTTGTGGCTGTGAACATTGTTGCTCAACTAGTCGATAGTTGCCTTTCTCACTGCACCTCTGACCACGTGGCAAAAATCCTCATCTTGGATCATACAGGCCGCGTTGCCCAAGAACCTGATTGGCCTGCCCTCGAGAATGGTTTCTCACCTGTGCATAGCTCTGTCAAAATGCTCCAAGAGGCTTCAACCTTTTTGAATGTTCTATGTGGCTTTCAAGCTGTTCTCACCCATCCAGAGAAGTTGCTTGCACACTTCACCTACCTCTGTGTGCACAGCAGGCCTGGCGAGCTTCTCACCACCACTCTGAGCCTTCTGACACCCAGCTCCTGATCCCCTTTTCCAGACCAGTTGGTGGCCCTTACCTGCACTCCCCTCATGTCTTGTATCTACCTGTATTGTTAATATGCAACAGAATCACAAGAGGACAATATGTGAATATGTTAGGTTCAAGCTGCATCTCATTTATCTTTGTATCTCCAACGTGTAAAACCATGACTAGCATCTAAGAGGTTCTCAATAAATGTGTAGGTGAAGCAGACGTATGTCATTGCTAAAGCTCTCTCCCATCAAAGGAAAGTCCAGAAAGTAAAGTTAGTCCTGCAAGGGCCTAGCAAATCCCAGCTAGACTGCTGGCTGGATGGGAAGACCTCCCTTCCCCCTTGAAGCCCACGGCTGCTATTCTCCACTCCTTGTGAGCCACTGGAGTTAATTATAACAGGTAGTGAGGGGCACCTGGCTCTATTTTAGCATCACTCTACCAGTCTGACTCTGCTTTTCTCTTAATGTCGAAGACAAAGGACATTTGGTCTGATGGGAATAATCATCAAGTGGGGTGTTAAGGAGATTTGCTGTCCAGAGCCTAACTCTGCAACATATGAGGCTGTACAGGTCATATCTCCTCTCTGGTCCTCAGCTTATTCATCCTTAAAATGAGTTTGGATGCCACTTCACACCCACTATGATGCCATAATAAAAAGACAGACGATAACATGTGTTGGCGAGGATATGGAGAAATTAAAACCCTCGTACACTGCTGGTGGGAATGTCAAATGGTGCAGTGCTTTGGGAAAAAACCACTTTGGCGGTTCCTCAAAAAGTTGAACTGAGAGTCACCATAAGACTGAGCAATATCACTCCCAGGTATAAACCCAAGGGAAATGAAAACATACTTTCAGACAAAAACTTGTACATGAATGTTCATAAACATACTTTCAGACAAAAACCTGTACATGAATGTTCATAACAGCATTATTCGTAAGAGCCAAAAAGTGGAAACAACCAATGAATCAACCAATGAATGGATAAACGAAATGTGGTATATCCATATGATGTAATATTACCCAGCCGTAAAAAGGAACGAGATACTGATACATGCTATAACACGGATGAATCTTGAAGACATTATGGGAAGTGAAAGAAGGAATGGGGACTCTTTCATGGGTACCAGGTCTCCTTTGGGAGTGATGAAAATGCTTTGTAATTAGAGAGAGATGGTGGTTACACAATATTGTGGATATACTAAATGCACTAAATTATACTCTTTAAAATGGTTAATTTTAAGTCGTGTGAATGCACCTCAATTAAAAAAAAATTAGAGTTGAAGAAAGTGCTTTTTTTAACCCAGCCTAGATTATATTAATCTTTTACCAACAGAGTCATAAAGTATCATTTTTAATATATATTTTTTAATGGAAAGGGGGGCCCACAAAAGCCTTCTGCAGCCCTGCTGGGGGTGGAGGTTGACTGTCCCACTGGGAGTTAGTCCCTTGGGGCAGACCCATCAGCATCACAGGCTTTAGAAATGTGAGTTATTGAATCCAAAGTGTCCTTTTTTTTAACACCAGGCTGGGGTGGCATTTAGAAACGAAATCAGTAATAATGACTAATTTTTTATTCAGCCTCCTTTCTTTATTCATCTGGACACTGCTAGATATTCTGCCTACAAAGGAGGCCTCCCCATTTTACAGATGTGGGAAGCGAGGCTGCTTAGAGAAGCTAAGCGGTTTACCAAGGTCACACAGTGTGGAAGAGTAAGAGCCCAGGAATGACACCGGAGTTTGTGCATCTGGCTTCTCCCATCATACCACGTGACCTCCTGCAAAGGGACATTTGGTTCTTACACAAAAGCATCTCAGCTGTAGCAAACCCTGAAGGTTGTGCCTTCACCCAGAGCTCAGTTTCTGATAATAGTCACCGTGGGCTTTCTAAAGCGTGCATGCACTTATGTGGGGGCAGGACCTGCCATGAGGCTCTGTAGGCAATCTTGTAGAGACAGTAGAGGCCATAAAAACTATCAGAGATGGACTTCCCTGGTGGCACAGTGGTTGGGAGTTTGCCTGCCAATGCAGGGGACATGGGTTCGTGCCCTGGTCTGGGAAGATCCCACATGCCGCGGAGCGGCTGGGCCCGTGAGCCATGGCCGCTGAGCCTGCGCGTCCGGAGCCTGTGCTCCACAACGGGAGAGGCCACAGCAGTGAGAGGCCCGCGTAGCGCAAAAAAAAAAAACACCGTCGGAGAGGATAAACAAGAGCACAAACAGGATCAGAAAAATCTGTGGACTGTCACTGGGGGCATTTTCTTTCCTCAACCTGAAACCGCCACAGATCAATTTCACTTGTAGACTGACAGCTAATCACTTTCTGATCTCATTAGCAGTTCCAGGGCTTAAGTGTATTAGTGAGTCTGGGAGGGGAAAGTGGGTTTCGCTCCAAATAGCAGAGGGATGGGGGAAACAAGCCTCACACGCTTGACTTTCTAGAAAGGTTCATGCGAATCAGTTGAGTTCAAGATCTGCTTGCATAAAGGTCAGTAGCAGGTTTGTAAGCCCGACCTAGAGGGTGGCCCTTTGGGAAACAGGTTAAGAGGGGCAGGAGCGCTTTTAGACCGGATTATTTAACCAGGGAGCCTCCTTCCAGATCAGTACCTGGGGCGACTTGGATACAGGAAGATGGCCTTTCAGAATCTATGCCCAATTACCCAGTTAAACAAACAGAGCCCCAGGCGTCTCTCTGGATACCACATTTTATCATCTTTTGGCCGGGGACAGTTTCCAAGAAAGCTGTCCTGTTGAAAAATTGCTGGGTGGTGAGAGAAATCAGCAAAAGGTGCATATTTGTAAACAGAACCTCTAATATTCATTATTTTTCCCAGAAGCGATAAGGCCAGCTCCACCGCCACCAGATAAGAATGGCTTTGAAGGCTGTGGCTGTCATTCCGATGACAAATGTATTTTTCTTTGCTGCCCAGAGCACACGTCTCTTGACACACTCGCAAGGGGGAGGATGTTAATTGCTAAGCCCCACTGGAAAAAGAGAAGAGTGCTAACAACGCACATATTTTAATGAGAGGGTCTGCACTGCCAGGAAGGGTTGATTTAAACCCTTTGCTCAACTGCCTGTTCTCCAAGGAGAGTTCTCTGTCTTGTGGAGAAAATGGGGAGCAGGGGGGCAATTAGAAAAGAGGTGGTGTGACTGCTGAGCTGCACAGAGCTGGTTAAGAGCTGTCCTTGAGAACTGCTACTTACTGGGGTGGGGGCAGCATGTTCTCAGGGGAAGCCGCTATTACAGGAATGAAGCTGGTGTGGGGAAGATGCAGCAAGCCTGGCAGACGTGGATGCAGCGGGGTCTACAGTGGACGCTCAGCTGCCTTGATCCCACCTCCCTCTTCTTCTAACCCAGATCCCTGCGGCCCACATTTCCCTTCCGCGTTCCATGCTGAGTGTCTCAGGTCAGGGAGTGTGAGAGCTGGGAGGGACCACAGAGATCAGTTGCAGTCGGGGATGGCAAATACTTGCCCCCTGCACCTCCTTCTTCGCCTCCTGTGCCCAGAGTAGACATCATTAATTGATCACAATGCTCGCTCTTTTTGAGTCTAAATGCAGCCTTAAAATTCTCTTTAGCTCACCATTCCAAAAAGCCACAACAGATTCAATAGACCAGATGAAACTTTGCCAATTTTAGTTTTGTCTAACCTCATCTCATTTTTTTTCTGTTTTAACACGTTTCTTGTTTATTTGGCTAAAAATTCTATACTATACTAATGTTCTTGATTTTCTTCTTTTTTTCTTCTGTCCCTGACTCCCTTGCCTTTAAAACAAATAACCGCTTTATTGAGATATAATCCATATGCCATAAAATAAACCATTTTAACATGTACAATTCAGTGATTTTTAGTATATTCCCCAGGTTGTACAACCTTCACCACTATCTAATTTCAGGACATTTTTAATCACCCCAACAAGCCACCCCTAAATCTATCAGCAGTCACCCCTCACTCCCCGCTTCTCCCCAGACCCTGGCAACCTCTAATCTACTTTCTATCTCTTAGGATCTGCCTCCTCTGGACACTTCATGTAAATGGAATCATGCAACATGTGACCCTTCGTGTCTTCAAGGTTCATTTTTTTTCCTCTGGTATCCATTTTATTATTATTATTATCATTATTACTTTTGGCTACGCAGCTTGTGGGATCTTAGTTCCCCAGCCAGGGATCAAACCCTGACCCTCAGCAGTGAAAGTGAGGAGTCTTAACCACTGGACCGCCAGGGAATTCCCTCCTTCTGATCTTGAAAGAAAGCAAAACCTTCTCGTGGCTCCTACAAGTGTCCTGGGCCCCAGGCACTGAGGCTGCAGGAGAAATGGGCCCCGCCTCCCAGGCCGTCTCCCACCCGCTGGAACACCACCAACCCTGTAGCCACCACACACCGCCTCTGCCGGTTTCTGACACACCTCCTTGGGAGGTACCCAAAGGGCCAGGGCCTGAGAGTGAACAAGGTGGGGGAGGGGTGCTGCCCTCCCCCCATGTCATGCCGTGCCTGCCCTGCTCCCCGCTGCCCTGCTCATGGCACTGACCCAGAAATTAGATCCAGCTCATCCTTGACTCAGCCCACCCTGTGAGGCCCAGAGCTTTGATCCTAGGCCAGGCTTGTCTGCCTGGTCTGTTTCTCACTTAAAACAGCTCCCTCCAGAGGGTTTCCTTATGCAGAGAGATTGTCCACCATCAGGGCTGAATCCCAGGGTGGGCCAGCTTACGAGTAAATGCTCTGCTGTTAGCAAATCTCTTTTGCTTCCCCTGTTACCAGCGGGCTGTTCTGGAGGCAGCTCAGAACCCTGCGTGGGCAGCGGGCACAGGACACAGGAAGCTCAAATTTGTGCCTTTGTCAATTTTCCTGGCCTCTCCTCCCCAGTCTGTTCCCAGAAAACTCCTTCTGCTCCCTGAGCCTGTCCAGCTGGATGGGTGGGAAAGGGAGACTGGCTGTCAGACCCTTTAAAGGGACTTCCAGAAATTGGGGTGGGGAGACGGAATTTTGAGGAGAGGACCACACAAAGGGGGCCTTGGGGAATTTACATCTTCTGCGTGTGATTAAGTGGCCGACAGGCTGAAGGGAGGCCTGAGAGCCAAAGGCCAAGCCAGGAGGCTGCAAAGCACAAGACAGTTCCAAGGCCTGTGAGCCAGCAGGAGGCAGCGCAGTGGGTGAGGGTCTAGGCGACTACCACTCCTGGGTCCTGCCCCTCTCCCTGATCCCTCTCCATCTCTGTATCCCTCAATCCTTCCAGAACTTCCACAAAGAGTCAAACTACCCACAAGCAGTTATCAGACCCCCTGTTCATTCACTCATTCATTCATTCATTCACCTACCTTTTCCCAAGTTCAGGATGTGGCCAGCACTGTGCTAGATGCCAGAAACGCATGAGCCAGGTGTGGCCCTCAGGAACGTGTGGCCCAGGGGTCATCACAAAGAGGAAAACAGCTCAATAAAGGCGACCTGGTGACAGCACCAAGGAAAGAGTGTTAGTTCTTCCTGGGGGTGGGGCTGGGTATCAGGGAAGGCTTTAGGGAGTGTACTGGTTCGCTAGGGCTGCCATAACAAAATAGCACAGAATGTGGGGCTTAAACAACACAAATGTATTTCCTTGCCATTCTGGAGGCTAGAAGCCCAAGATCAAGGTGTCAGCAATGTCGGTTTCTCCTAAGGCTTCTCTCCCTGCCCTGCAAGTGGCCCTTCCTTGCGTGTACGCATCCCTGGTATCTCTACGTACACCTAAATTTTCTCTACTTACAAGGACACCGGTCAGATTGGGTTAGGGCCCACCCTAAGACCTCATTTTAAATTAATCACCTCTTTAAAGATCTTATCTCCAAATACAGTCACATTCTAAGGTACTGGTGTTTAGAGCTTCAACATAGGGATTTGGGGGAAACACAATTCAGCCCATAACAGAGAAGCTGCCTTTGGCTGTGCCACAATAGCAGAGCCAAAACCAGCCAGGTGGGCAGAACAGGCAACTATTCGTGATGTCAAGCCCAGCAGAGCAAAGACCCAGAGATATGAAACACTTTTCTCCTTCAGGGGGCGGCAAAAATTCTCATAGGTGGAAACACAGGACAGAGGCCAGACGAAAATGCCGCAGCATTCAGGAGGGCTGCGTGTTTTCCTGGCAGTTGAGCACGGGAAGGTGGATGGTGGGTAAGTGTTCAGGTTCTGAAAGTCCTCATGTGTAGATGGACTGTCGTGCAGATTAAATAAAACAAAGTTTATTAGATACCCAGTGTTTATAACAAACACTTACTACTCTTACAAGTGGTGTTTTCCTTCTCCACCTTTGTAATTCTTTATGTCCTTCGGTGACCATACATTAGTTTTATAATGAAAACATAAGCTTAAAAAGGTAGTGAAGAGGCAGCAGACGCTGGGGAAGTCAGAAGCGTGAGAAAATCCGTTCCGTGTCGCTGTCTAATCAAGCATTTACTGGGTTTAGTTCTCTGCTCGGCGCTGCGTGGAGGGGAAAAACAATCTAAGGCAGGATCCTGCTGCAGCCGAGTTGACAGCTCATTTGGGAATACTCCTCAGAAGATGAGCCCACCCCACAGGTTGCTGGCAGGGGCGCTGCCATTGTAATCACAGCCCTCACTCCTCAAACCCCCAGAAGGCGCAATACTCAGAACCGGTAGCTAAATCAAAGCACGAGGGACAGACATGACTTAAAAAGACCTCCCAGAAAGTGGCTGAAGGCCATAAGCTCTCTTGGAAAGGACTCTGAGCTCACCTTTAGGTTTCCTTGGAACTGTAACAGAAAGAAAGCTTGGAAGATCTGAGTGTGCCGGTCTCCGAGAGGGACGTGGATGGAGCCATGAGCCTGGAGCCAGAGGGACAAACCTGAGTTCTGGCTCTGCCTTTTCTGACTGGGCAACTTTGGTGGAATCACTGGTCAATGAATCTTTCCGAGTGGTTGGTTCCTTCATCTCCAAAATCAGGAGCAGATTACGACCCATTCCCATCTGCCTTAGGACTGAGTTGCCATAGGATCAAACCCGGTAATTAAGGAGAACATGCTCTGAAACCCCAAAGTTCTACACACCCTTAGCTGTCTTCCAGAAGGGTGAGGCCACTGGGCTTCCAGAGTGAAGGTCCAAGGATGTCTCTCTAGTCCCAGCCTGGGTGTACGTGGAAAGCATCTGGTTGCTGGTGGGAAGCATCCCGCCTGAGCTCTCGGCATGGGTCCTGCGTGTTGTCAATGCTCCTCAAGTGATCCCAGTGTACGGTCAGGGTTGAGAGGCACAGCTTCCTTACCAAATTGGCTGACTAGGTTGCTTTACTCTTTTAGCAAAACAGACTTCTTCCACAGTTGCAGTGGTAGAGGAAAATCTCTCCTTCCAAAACCCGCGTCCTCAGCAGAGTCAAATCCTCCCACCTAATTACTAAGGGCTTTGGATCTCAAAATTTAGTGTGTACAAGAGACATCTGGGATGCTTGTTAAAGAGGAGGAGGCCAGGGAACCCCACACACACCCCGCCCCGAGATTCTGATCCAGTCAGTCTGAGAAGGGACTCAGGAAATCTGCATTTAATCACATGTGGTCTAAAGAGAATGCATTGGACTCAACAGAAAAAAAAAACCCTTAAATCTTATTTTTGCTCTTCTACTAAAACAATGAGTAATCTTGGCCCTCTAACAGCAAGAATAACCACAATAGTTATTGTTTATTGAGCACATACCGTATTCCAGGACCTTAGGGACAGTGGAGTCTTCCTAAGAGCTGGGGGGGGGGGGTGGTATTCTGGGTTGGCGCATGCGCACCCAGCATCCCTCCCTCTGTTGAGAGTGCCCTTCCCCCATGTCATGTGACTCAGGTAGAACTGCCAATCAAACGGCCCAGTACCACCCCCCTGGGGAGATGGAGTCAGAGGAGAACATGTGACTCAATCCCAGCCAATCAGGTTCCTCCTCCTGGGAACCTGACTTGAGCAAAGAGAGGTTAGGGCCAAGGGCAGGTGCCACCTGCTTTCCCCAGGCTGAAACCCTAGCCAGCGTTTCCCAAGACTTGGTGGTTTAGCTTTCTCCCGTTTCATGAGCTATCCAATAGCCTACCTGTAGATCTTTTTCTGGATTAAGTTAATCAGAGTGGGTTTCATTTATTACAACAAAAAGTTAATGAAACATTTATTTTACAGGTCAGAAGCTGAGGCTGAAAGGAAGTAAATGCCCCAAGGTCTCCACAACCAGGAGAGGGCAAAGCAGGATGCACAGCCGGGCATGTGTGGCTGCACATTACCTGTGCCTGACATTACACCATGCCCCTCATACCCTCCTGGGAGCTCAAAAAACTGAGGGGGGAGGAGAAAGTGCACTTCAAAAAAATACGTATTTATATGCTTTGAAAGGTATGAAGAGAAATTTAAAAGTTACCATTAACTCCCACACTCATCCCTCTGTAGGTTTAAAAGCTCCCAGTCAGAGACCTAGACTAATTGTTAATTTATCCATTTCTATTAAATGTCCCAAGGGGCAGACCAGCAAATCTCTTACTAAATTATATATTACATTACAACACATAGCAGAGCAAAAAAGGGCATAGAAATGCAAACAGTGGTTGTAGTTGGGAAATTGCCAAAGAAAAGTATTTCAACGAGGTAAACAATTAGGAGCAGAATTCACCACCACTTTGGCTGAGCTTCTATTTTATTTGATTAAATTACTGATGTTTTAGATTCATGGACCCTAGATTAGGAACCTAAAATCGCACAACAGAGGCTAGACTTGTGGTCAAAAATTTGACCAAGTCATTGAATGCTTCCAAGCATTAAATCTTCCCACTCTTGCTCCTAGAACACATGGCTTCCTCTACTTCCTCTTTCTTCTTTCTTTTTCTTCTTTCCAACCATATGCATGAGGCTATCAGGCAAAAAAAAATCTATATTTGACTCCACAATATGACTTTTGTTCTGCTATTCAGCACAGTGCAAAGCCAAGACCAAGCAGGTATTTGTCACTAAACAGAAACTAATCTAGCAGAATTTACTTTAAAAACATTCATAGTCCCTGTTCACTGAGTTTTGACTATTTCAAACTGACCTCACTGGAGGATTCCAGGCAGCCTTCTCATGCCCTGTATCCCCTATGTGTCCTCCACACCTAACGCGCCTCACGATAAGCCCTTGGCCACGTTCCACCCACTGCTTCACTGCACTTCTAAACCAGTACCAGAGTTTGTTGGAGAACCACTAAATCCATCGCTGGGAATTTAATCTAAAAATATGACCACCAATGTTTAGTGATCAAATATTTAGCCCTAAATGCTATTCAGAATAACATTGCTTATAATAGGAAAAAAATGGAAACAATGGAAATGTCTCAAAATAAAAGATGAATTAAACATATTATGGCATGATCATTGTAAAAATCTGGTTAAAGAAGAGTTAAATGTTCATCAGAAAAATGTACATGAGCAGCCGCGTAGCACAGGGAGATCAGCTCAATGCTTTGTGACCCCCTAGAGGGGTGGGATAGGGAGGGCGGGAGGGAGACGCAAGAGGGAGGAGATATGGGGACATATGTATATGTATAGCTGATTCACTTTGTTATAAAGCAGAAACTAACACATCATTGTAAAGCAATTATATTCCAATAAAGATGTTAAAAACAAAAGAAAAATGTTCATGGAATATGTTCATGAGAGTTTGTTAAAAAAAATGTATGGAACAGTTATATCTGTTGTGATTCCAATTTTGTAAATATATATGAGATATTCTCCCCCCCGAAAAGATTGAAAGGATAGTCATCAAAATAGAAAGGACAGTTATCTCTGAGAACTACAATTATAAATTATTTTTATTTTATTTTCTGACTAGTCCATATCACTTAAATTTTAAGAAGAAGAAAGAATTCTTTTAAGGCAGACTATTGGGTTGGCCATAGAATGTCCAAGCTAGTTACATTTACTGTTCCCAGGCAGATCTCAGTTAGCTGTTAATATCCCCCAGGACTGAATTTTCCGATCCTTAACTGCACACTGTCTGAGGAGGCCATTAGGATGATTCCAGGTATTCTGTCATGTACAAAGCTGTGGAGAAAGAATCCACAGAGAAAATTCTGTAAACTGAAGGGATTAAAAAGTAAGAGGGAAGAAAAAAGTAAACAAATTGCCAAAGGTCTGAAATGTAACTGGTCAAATTTAACAGGTGATTTGTGAAACTTTGCCAGCTTGCTTTTAAAAATAATAAGAAAATTAGTCTGATGCAAGTAAAAGGTCTTGGTTTGAAGAGGTCAGGTCTCAAGCCAGTCTGGAAGGAGCACTACCACCCTGGTGGCCTAAAGCTGGTCTGACAGAAATGAGGAAGGCAACAATTATATGTCTCCCTCAGGGTCCAAACGCAATCTCAACTCCATCATCAGGCAACCTGAAGCAGGGGGTTGTTTCAAAAGATGTGGAGAAGTACCTTCCTCCCTAATATAGTTCAAGGTCTAGAGATCGCTGAAGACACCATCTTGGTTTTGACCCAACCTCCCAAAGCATCTCACATAGAAGGCTCGTCTCTGACTGCCTCTGTTACAAAGACACAAAGGATTAACAGGAAGTCTCTACTTCAGGCTGTGACATGACTCCACAGTCTGCTAATGTGGTCAGCCAGTTCTTCAAACTCTTTTTTTTTTAAATTTAATTTTACTTATTTTTTATACAGCAGGCTCTTATCAGTCATCCATTTTACACACATCAGTGTATACATGTCATCCCAATCTCCCAATTCATCACACCACCACCACCACTCGCCGCTGCTTTCCCCTCTTGGTGTCCATACGTTTGTTCTCTATATCTGTATCTCAATTTCTGCCCTTCAAACCAGTTGACCTGTACCATTTTTCTAGGTTCCACATATATGCGTTAATATGCGATATTTGTTCTGCTCTTTCTGACTTACTTCACTCTGTATGACAGTCTCTAGATCCATCCACGTCTCTACAAATGACCCAATTTCATTCCTTTTTGTGGCTGAGTAATATTCTATTGTGTATATGTACCACAACTTCTTTATCCATTCGTCTGTCGATGGGCATTTAGGTTGCTTCCATGACCGGGTTATCATAAATAGTGCTGCAATGAACATTGGGGTGCATGTGTCTTTTTGAATTATGGTTTTCACTGGGTATATATCCAGTAGTAGGACTGCTGGGTCATATGGTAATTCTATTTTTAGTTTTCTAAGGAACCTCCATACTGTTCTCCATAGTGGCTGTATCAATTTACATTCCCACCAACAGTGCAAGAGGGTTCCCTTTTCTCCACACCCTCTCCAGCATTTGTTGTTTGTAGATTTTCTGATGATGCCATTCTAACTGGTGTGAGGTGATACCTCATTGTAGCTGTGATTTGCATTTCTCTAATAATTAGTGATCTTGAACAGCTTTTCATGGGCTTTTTGGCCATCTGTATGACCTTTTTGAAGAAATGTCTCTCTAGGTCTTCTGCCCATTTTTTGATTGGGTTGTTTTTTTTAATTTTGAGCTGCATGAGCTGTTTATATATTTTGGAGATTAATCCTTTCTCCGTTGATCTGTTTGCAAATATTTTCTCCCATTCTGAGGGTTGTCTTTTTGTCTTGTTTGTAGCTTCCTTTGCTTTGCAAAAGCATTTAAGTTTCATTAGGTCCCATTTGTTTATTTTTGTTTTTATTTCCATTACTCTAGGAGGTGGATCAAAAAAGATCTTGCTGTGATTTATGTCAAAGAGTGTTCTTCCTATGTTTTCCCATAAGAGTTTTATAGTGTCCGGTCTTACATTTAGGTCTCTAATCCATTTTGAGTTTATTTTTGTGTATGGTGTTAGGAAGTGTTCTACTTTCATTCTTTTACATGTAGCTGTCCAGTTTTATCAGCACCACTTACTGAAGAGACTGTCTTTTCTCCATTGTATATCCTTGTCTCCTTTGTCATAGATTAGTTGACCATGGGTGTATGGGTTTATCTCTGGGCTTTCTATCCAGTTCCATTGATCTATATTTCTGTTTTTGTGCCAGTACCATATTGTCTTGATTACTGTAGCTTTGCAGTATAGTCTGAAGTCAGGGAGTCTGATTCCTCCAGCTCCGTTTTTTTCCCTCAAGACTGCCTTGGCTATTCAGGGTATTTTGTGTCTCCATACAAATTTTAAGATTTTTTTGTTCTATCTCTGTAAAAAATGCCATTGGTAATTTGATAGGGATTGCATTGAATGTGTAGATTGCTTTGGGTAGTAGAGTCATTTTCACAATGTTGATTCTTCCAATCCAAGAACATGGTATATCTCTCCATCTGTTGGTATCATCCTTAATTTCTTTCAACAGTGTCTTATAGTTTTCTGCATACAGGTCTTTTGTCTCCTTAGGTAGGTTTATTCCTAGGTATCTTATTCTTTTTGCTGCAATGGTAAATGGGAGTGTTTCCTTAATTTCACTTTCAGATTTTTCATCATTAGTGTATAGGAATGCAAGAGATTTCTGTACATTAATTTTGTATCCTGCAACTTTACCAAATTCATTGATTAGCTCTAGTAGTTTTCTGGTGGCATCTTTAGGATTCCCTATGTATAGTATCATGTCATCTGCAAACAGTGACAGTTTTACTTCTTCTTTTCCAATTTATATTCTTTTTATTTCTTTTTCTTCTCTGATTGCCCTGGCTAGGACTTCCAAAACTATGCTGAATAAGAGTGGCAAGAGTGGACATCCTTGTCTTGTTCCTGATCTTAGAGGAAATGCTTTCAGTTTTTCACCAATGATGTTTGCTGTGGGTTTATCATATACGCCCTTTATTATGTTGAGGTAGGTTCCCTCTATGCCCACTTTCTGGAGAGTTTTCATCATAAATTGGTGTTGAATTTTGTCAAAACCTCTTTCTGCATCTATTGAGAGGATCATATATGGTTTTTCTCCTTCAATTTGTTAATATGGTGTATCACATTGATTGATTTGCGTATACTGAAGAATCCTTGCATCTCTGAGATAAATCCCACTTGATCATGGTGTATGACCCTTTTAATGTGTTGTTGGATTCTGTCTGCTAGTATTTTGTTGATGATTTTTGCATCTATATTCATCAGTGATATTGGTATGTCATTTTCTTTTTTTTGTAGTATCTTTGTCTGGCTTTGGTATGAGGGTGATGGTGACCTCACAAAATGAGTTTGGGAGTGTTCCTTCCTCTTCAATTTTTTGGAAGAGTTTGAGTAGGATGGGTGTTAGGTCTTCTCTAAATGTTTGATAGAATTCATCTGTGAAGCCATCTGGTCCTGGACTTTTGTTTGCTGGAAGAATTTTAATCACAGTATCAATTTCATTACTTGTGATTGGTCTGTTCATATTTTCCATTTCTTCCTGGTTCAGTTTTGGAAGGTTATACCTTTCTAAGAATTTGTCCATTTCTTCCAGGTTGTCCATTTTATTGGTTATACCTTTCTAAGAATTTGTCCATTTCTTCCAGGTTGTCCATTTTATTGTCCATTTTATTGACATTTAGTAGTCTCTTAGGATGCTTTTTATTTCTGCGGTGTCCTTTGTAACTTCTCCTCTTGCATTTCTAATTTTATTGATTTGAGTCCTCTCCCTCTCTTTCTTGATGAGTCTGTCTAATGGTTTATCAATTTTGTTTATCTTCTCAAAGAACCAGCTTTTAGTTTTATTTATCTTTGCTATTGTTTTCTTTGTTTCTATTTCATTCATTTCTGCTCTGATCTCTATGATTTCTTTCCTTCTGCTAACTTTGGGTTTTCTTGTTCTTCTTTCTCTAGTTCCTTTAAGGTGTAAGGTTAGATTGTTTGAGATTTTTCTTGTTTCTTGAGGTAGGCTTGTATAGCTATAAACTTCTCCCTTAGAGCTGCTTTTGCTGCATCCAATAGATGCTGGATTGTCGTGTTTTCATTGTCATTTGTCTCTAGGTATTTTCTGATTTCCTCTTTGATTTCTTCAGTGACCTCTTGGTTATTTAGTAACGTATTGTTTAGCCTCCATGTGTTTGTGTTTTTTACGTATTTCTCCCCTGTAATTGATTTCTAATCTCATAGGGTTGTGGTCAGAAAAGATGCTTGATATGATTTCAATTTTCTTCAACTTACCGAGACCTGATTTGTGACCCAAGATGTGATCTATCCTGGAGAATGTTCCGTGCACACTTGAGAAGAAAGTGTAATCTGTTGTTTTTGGATGGAATGTCCTATAAATATCAATTAAATCTATCTGGTCTATTGTGTCATTTAAAGCTTGTGTTTCCTTATTAATTTTCTGTCTGGATGTTCTGTCCATTAGTGTAAGTGAGGAGTTAAAGCCCCCCACTATTATTGTGTTACTGTTGATTTCCTCTTTTATAGCTGTTAGCAGTTGCCTTATGTATTGAGGTGCTCCTATGTTGGGTGCATATATATATATAATTGTTATATCTTCTTCTTGGATTGATCCCTTGATCATTACGTAGTGTCCTTCCTTGACTCTTGTAACATTCTTTATTTTAAAGTCTATTTTGTCTGATATGAGTATTGCTACTCCAGCTTTCTTTTGATTTCCATTTGCGTGGAATATCTTTTTCCATCCCCTCACTTTCAGTCTGAATGTGTCCCTAGGTCTGAAGTGGGTCTCTTGTAGACAGCATATACGTGGGTCTTGTTTTTGTATCCATTCAGCGAGCCTGTGTCTTTTGGTTGGAGCATTTAATCCATTCATGTTTAAGGTAATTATCGATATGTATGTTCCTATGACCATTTTCTTAATTGTTTGTGGTTTGTTTTTGTAGGTCCTTTTCTTCTCTAGTGTTTCCCACTTAGAGAAGCTCCTTTAGCATTTGTTGTAGAGCTGGTTTTGTTTCCTGAATTCTCTTAGCTTTTGCTTGTCTGTAAAGCTTTTGATTTCTCCGTCAAATGTGAATGAGATCCTTGCCGGGTAGAGTAATCTTGGTTGTAGGTTCTTCCCTTTCATCACTTTAAATATGTCGTGCCACTCCCTTCTGGCTTGTAGAGTTTCTGCTGAGAAATCAGCTGTTAACCTTATGGGAGTTCCCTTGTATGTTATTTGTCATTTTTCCCTTGCTGCTTTCAATAATATTTCTTTGTCTTTAATTTTTGCCAATTTGATTACTATGTGTCTCTGAGTGTTTCTCCTGGGTTTATCCTGTATAGGACTCACTGTGCTTCCTGGACTTGTGTTTCTATTTCCTTTCCCATGTTAGGGAAGTTTTTGACTATAATCTCTTCATATATTTTCTCAGGTCCTTTCTCTCTCTCTTCTCCTTCTGGGACCCCTATAATGCAAATGTTGTTGTGTTTAATGTTTTCCCAGAGGTTTCTTAGGCTGTCTTCATTTCTTTTCATTCTTTCTTCTTTATTCTGTTCTTCAGCAGTGAATTCCACCATTCTGTCTTCCAGGTCACTTATCAGTTCTTCTGCCTCAGTTATTCTGCTATTGATTCCTTCTAGTGTAGCTTTCATTTCAGTTATTGTGTTCATCTCTGTTGGTTTGTTCTTTAATTCTTCTAGGTGTTTGTTCTTTAATTCTTCTAGGTTTGTTAAACATTGCTTGCATCTTCTTGATCTTTGCCTCCATTCTTTTCCGAGGTCCTGGATCATCTTCACTATCATTATTCTGAATTCTTTTTCTGGAAGGTTGCCTATTTCCACTTCATTTAGTTGTTTTTCTGGGGTTTTATCTTGTTCCTTCATCTGGTACATAGTCCTCTGCCTTTTCATCTTGTCTCTCTTTCTGTGAATGTGATTTTTGTTCCACAGGCTTCAGGATTATAGTTGTTTCTGCTTCTGCTGTCTGCCCTCTGGTGAATGAGGCTATCTAAGAGGCTTGTGCAAGTTTCCTGATTCAGTTCTTCAAACTCTTAATGCCATTTACCACATCAGCAAATGTCTCTGTGTTACAGCTAGAGTAATTTCAGAATAAGCACTTCATAAAAAGGCAAATAGCTATGAAATATCTATGTCTTGAAGTCTTGTGGGAAACACTGGCAGGTCAGCTGGAGGCTGGCTGGTCTGGGATGGTCTTGCTTACTTGTCTGACAGTTGACCTGTCAGTGAGAATAACTCATTTCTCCTCCATGGCCTCTCAAGCAGGCAGCTCATCTCCTGCACACGGCAGCTGGGTCCAAGAGGGTAAGAACAGAAGTTCTCCAAGACCCTGAGGCCTGAGCATGGAAGTCACACATAAGTTTCCTGCATTCTATCAGTCAGAGCAAGTCACAAGACCAGTCTGGCTTCAGGAAGTGTGGAAATAAGCTCCACTTCCTGAAGAAAGGAGCTTTCATTAATTTCTGGCCAAGTTTAACCTATCACCCAGAGTACTTGCTGTCCCCATAGTTTAAAATTATCAGAAATGTAAAAGCAATTCTGTAACAACAACACAATTTTTTTTTAGTTGTGCATATTGGTCTCAGAGCTACACATATGTTACTGTGTTTATTCAGGTAAAGATGTTGACCAAAAAATTAGGTAGGAAGGGAGGGCAGGTAGATTTATTATTTTCCAATCTGAGAGGTAAGACTACACAATGAAATAAAAAGTTCTTAGAGGGCTTGCCTGATGGTGCAGTGGTTGAGAGTCCGCCTGCCAACACTAGGGGACACGGGTTCGTGCCCCGGTCCGGGAAGATCCCACATGCTGCGGAGTGGCTGGGCCCGTGAGCCATGGCCGCTGAGCCTGCGCGTCCGGAGCCTGTGCTCCGCAACGGGAGAGGCCACAACAGTGAGAGGCCCGCATAGCGCAAAAAAAAAAAAAAAAAAGATCTTAGAAAACAAATTTGCTTGTTTTTTCACAAAATTTATGTTTCTAGATAGATTAGAATTATTGTTCTATTTAATCACAGATTACCTTTGGAAAACTTTGTTACAGTGGTTCTCAACCTGGCTGCATTATTGAATCTCCCAGAGAAGGCTCAGCCCCTGGAGATTCTGATGCAACTGTTTGAGGTTGGAAAATCATTTATTTGGTGTATGTCCAGCTTTTTTAGTTCTTCCCCTAATCCACAGAGGATATACCCTCTCTGCATGCCAGATCTTGGAGCATCAAAGTTTTCTGACTTTTCTGTTGAGTTCAAGGCACAGCTTGGGTTCCAAGTCAAAATTACACTCTCTGTCGTCCTCTGACCCCAGAATTATTTACTTGGGCTCTGATAAACAATCCTTTTACAATCCTTCTAAATTCTTCATTTAGAGGCTGCAATATGGTGGCCCACAGGCTAGAAATGACCCAAGTTTTATTTGACCTGTATACATACTGGTGGCCCAAACAATACATTCTAAAAAGAGGGGAGAGGAGTTAGGTGCCCACATTTATGAATCAGGACGTTTCACCTTAAGACCAGAGTGGGGCTTCTCTTGAAAATGCTAAAGATCTGAGAAGATACAGTGGAGTTAATAGGCTCTACTCAGCCAGTGTCCCGTTTTTCAGTCTGCAGCAGTTTTTATACCTGTCTGCTTTCACTCATTTACATTATCTGTCTCAACCCTGTAAGCATTTGAGTTTGCACCCTTGGTCTAGTTCAATACCAGCTGCCATTTTATAATTGAAGATTCTGAGGCCTAGAATCTTGGGTGGCATTCATGGTATTGAGCCCTTATGCTGTACTTGCTAGCACACCTATTATTTCATTTGGTTTTCATTTCAACCCTGAGAGGAAGGCTTTACTAGCGCCATTTTATAGATGATGGAACTGAGGCTCAAAGAGGTTGAGTAACTTGCCCATAGGCACAAATAGCTGGTCAGAGATGGAGCTGATACTCAAACCCAGGTCTTTTTGGGTCTAAAACCAGGCTCTTTGTGCTCCTCCATGGCCATTCTTGCCCACCATGATGACTGCTTTTTCTTGCCTCCAATCCCTTTCACCTCCTCTTCTCCCCAACACCCATTTTACCTCTCCATTCGCACATTCTAACATTTCCTGCCTTCTCTCTCTCATCTCATATTGTCTGATCCTGTCCAGCAACATACACCTGTTAGTCCCAAGACTCATATTCCCATATCATACAGCATATCACAATCATAAAATAACTTGTTGTGAGGCAGGAAGGGGTCCAATTACCACCCATATAATTGGCAAAAGAGAGTCATTCATCACAATGGTCGTGGGATTGGAGGTCATCAGAGCAATTCCCTTTGTTGGACATTTTCCTGTTTGTTTCAGCCATGCCTTCATCACACTCCTTTACAGATCCTGGTGGACTCACTGGGACATTTCACAAGTTATCAAATACATGCATTAAGGATGGTTAATAGCAGCCAAGGAGCAGAAATCATTATGTGAGAATAAAATGCATTGCATAAAATGCAATTTTGGAGTGACAGAGTGGAAAAGGGGTGATATTTTTTCCCTCCAAGTGACCCGTAGCTAAGGCCCCGTGGGGTGACTATCTTGCATGGAGGAAATCCTCCACATCCTATAAATCTGAAAAATAATGTGATGGGAGTCCCGTTGCCTTGCTACTTGAACCAGTCTTGCCACGCTGTGTATTGATTTTCTCTGTGTCATTCGAGAGGCAGCCATTGGTTCTCTAAGGAGCAAACCTTCCCCCGTCAGGTTGGGAAGACAAATATCCTAATCTTTCCCATTTTAGTCAAATAATTTGGTTTGAGTTTAATTAGTCTGTATGCTGTCACTGCAGTGGGAAAGATAAAAACAATTTAATAGAAGTATAGAACTTTAGAATAGAATAGGACGGAATAAAATAGAATTTTAGAGGGAGAGTGTCTAGTCCAGACATCCCATCCTGGTACCCACCTCTCAGACCTGACTCATGGATATGTTTTACAAAAACCTATGTGAGGTTTTTGTAAAAATGAGACTTCGTTACCAACATTTAAAAATCAAGTGATTTCACTTTTTAAAAAATTTCACTTTCTGGCCTTTCTTAAAAGAAAAACTTGAAAGTCTGGCAATACCGAGCCAGCACCCCTGTGACAAGAGTTGGCTGGAGCTGTGGAGTGGCTGCCCCCCAGATGAAGAAGAGCTACTCATGGAAGTTTGCCCCAGGCCCCACCAACCACTACTGTCTCCCCAATTCTCAGGCCAACAGGCAGTTACCACTTCACTCATTTAAGTTTTAGACTTGCAGAAAATTTAAGTAACATGCCCAAGGTCATTAATTCAACTTATTCAACAAATATTTATTGAGGCATGGACTCTGTGCCAGGTATTATTCCAGGCACCAAGGACACAGCAGTGAACACAACAACCCACAGTTCTGGTCCTGTAGGGTTGACATCTAGTGAGAGACACAGACAGTAAACAAAATCATGAAAATATACAGTATAACAAGTGGTGATAAGTACCATGGAGAAAAATCAAGCAGGTAAAGGAGAGATTTTAAGTGGGATGATGAGGAAGGCCTCTCTAAGAGGATGAGTGGCATTTGAGCACAAACTCAAAGGACAGGAATGAGGGAGCCATTTGCCCTTTTAGAGGGAGAGCGTTCCAGGCAGGAGTAGCAGGGCCTGCAAAGGACACATTAGCACCAGTACTAGGACTTAAACCAGGGCCAGGCTGTCCTTCCAATTAGAGACCATGCCACTGCCCATTAACCCTCAGCAGAAGTGCCAGGATATGCTTTTCCAGAGCACCTGCCATCTGTTTTCTCATGGAAACCCAAAACACCCTAAGTGAAAATCCAGATTTATGCCAATGATAAAATGGAGAAGGATTATTCACTTTACCCAGGGCTTCACAATAGGAGTTTGTATTCAGGAAACTCCCCTAGCACATGTAAAATGGTTTTGGAATTTAGAATTGTGATGCTCACAATTTTTTGAAAACCCAAAGATTTCGGCTGAGCCAGCCATAGTCCCTCACCAGGTCCTAGGGTTCCCCCACACCTCCTTAACCAGCGTTCTTTGCAAGCTGCCCAGCTAAGGTTAGAAGCCCAGACCCTCAGTGGGAGCCAGAGCCAAGTGACAGGCTGGGCTGGATTCCGCAATCCAGGGCTGCTGCTGCCAAAAGCACTGGGCGCTGACCCCTGGCTACTGTCGTAGCTGCTGTCATAGCCACTGTGCCCACCCACCTCAGCCCACCCGCAGGGTTTCACTCAAAGCCGTGGGGCTTGTTTCGTTGTTTCTTTTATTAGAGGCTATTGTTTTTCAGATTCCAAAAATACCCTATTTGGAAGATTTCGAAAACACAGAGGAGAATGAGTAGGTTTTTAAAAAACCTCCATTGCCCCATCATCCAGAGAAAACCATTGGCATCCAGCCTGGCTGGCCACTCATTATTGAAGCTGTAGGGATTTAGATTAATGGTCCTCTTTTCTGTCTCCAAAAAGCTTCTCTGCCATGATGCCATTCCCCTCAAGAAAGCTGGAAGCAAAGGCTTGGATGTAGGTAATCAGAAAGGTAGAAAGGATGGAGGTCAACTTAAAATGGCTGGTTCAACTCAAGATGCAAACACCCATGTCTGTAACAAGCTGGGCAGATGCAGAATCTACAGATGGAGTGAGGGGGCTTTCTAGATGTGCAGGGGCACCTTCTAAAACCTGGCTTCATGCAGAGGCTGGGACCCCCCTGCAGAGATTGAAGGAGGGAGTGGTTACAGCATTGTGCAAGGTAGGAAAAAGGACCCAACTCCTTCCCTTCCAGTGCCTGGATGTGCTATGAAGGGCTTGGCTCTGCATGGTGCCCCTCAGGGGTCTAGCTCTATGGTGAGAATCTGCCTTAGTACCTGGGGCTATACTCCTGCCAGTGTTGCTGGCACCCCAAAACAGTAATGAGGCAGTGATGGTAGAGACGGTGGTGTGAAGGGGTGGGTATGACAATTACAGAGACAGAATGTATCAGTCAGCCCTTGCCACAGTAATGCTGTATGACAAGCCATCCGCAAATAAAGTAGCTTAAAACAGTAATCAGTTATTCTTACTTAAGCATCTATTGGTTAGCTAGGGATTGGCTGACCTAGGTTGGGTTCAGCTCCGCTGGGTTTCAAACTGCTACAGGGTATAACCTCCATGTCTCTCTAATCCACCTTGGCGCGATGGAGCAGCTAGATTATGTTCTTCTTGTGCTAATGGTAGAAGTGCAGGAACGTAAACTCCATTTCAAGGTACATTTCAGGCCTTGGCTCACATCACATGTGATAACATTCCATTGACCAAAGCAAGTCACACGGCCAAGCCCAATATCAGCGGGATGAGGAGATATTCTGCAAACGGAGGGAAACGGCAAACTCACATAGCAATGGGTGAAGAGTGAAGAACTGAGGCCAATAATGCAATCTACCACATAGATGATAGGCCAACCAGCATAGGCATCAAGAGTTTGCAACAACTCAAGTAGGACACAAGGTGATAGAGAGCCAGAGAAGAATCATGGGACCAATGGGGTAAAATCACCCCAGGGTTAGGGGTAGCCAGGACACACCAGTGCTGCCTGGTCTGACTCTTCTGATGCCCTGTAGGGTCTGCCATCCTGGTGGTTGGTGGAGGCTCTGGAAAAACTATGTACTAAATGTTTATATTCCCCCCAAGTCCATATGTTGAAACCCTATCCCCCAATGTGATGGTATTAGGAGATGGAGCCTTTAGGTGGTCACTGAAATTAGATGAGGTTATGGGGTAGAACCCACAGGAAGAGGATTGGTGTCTTTATGAGAGTCATGGGAGAGTTTTCATCCTCCCTCTGCTCTCTGCCACATGAGAATACAACGAGCCATCTGCAACACAGAACAGGGCTCTCACCAGAACCCTGTGCTAGTATCCTAATCTCAGACTTCCAGCCTCCAGAACTGTGAGAAATAAATTTCTGTCGTTTGTAAACCACCCGTACAGTCTGCAGTATGGATACTTTGTTATAGCAGCCCAAACTGACTAAGACATCAGTCCATGCCCTCAACTTTCTTCTTTAAAAAATGAAACAGATGGAGGATTTCTTCTGAAGCCCCACCTCTCTCCTGCCCCCTTTCTTATCTTTATTCTCCTCTGCCTCCGTCTTCCTCTTCATTAATGTTACCTCTCCCATGGGGTACTTATCCAAAGCAGGTAGAATAGCAAGTACCACCAGAAACTGGGCAGGGGCAGATATTTCCAGGTGGGTTGGACCCCCTTAGAGAAGGCAGTCTAGCTCTATGGTAAGGCGACCTAACTTTAGAGTCAGGCAGAAACGTGGTCAAGTCTTAGCCCCACCCTATCAGTGTGATCATTTTAGTATTTCTTAGCTTCAGTTTCCTTACCTACAAAATGTATATAATCATTTTTACCTTGGCATTGCTGTGAGAATTAACCATGCTACTGTGTATAAGGCAGGAATTTTCCAGCACAACCTTGGATGCAAGAAATATTTCCTTAAGATAAAAGTAAATCTAACTCTGAATCCCCATCCTAAAAGTTAGTAGTAAATTCCATCACAAGCATTATTAGAGTTCTCTCCTGTTTCATGGTGTGATATAAATATGTGTTCATTAGTTTCTCTAAGCTGCGCTCCAGGGACTGTCACTTGCTCTTTCCTAAAGTCCCACTCTACAGGTGGTCAGCTAGTATATATCAGGAAGGTTACCCTCCAGAGGTAGCTACTGCTCTTTCGTCTGTTATCTACATTGTGATCATTAGCAGACTTACTATATAGCATCCTAAATAGCAGAAAGGGGTTTCATTGAGCAGTGGTTGAATTGTGACTACAAAAATATGTCCACGTCTGAATCATCAGAACCTGTGAAAGTGACTTTATTTGGAAAAATGGTCTTTTCAGATATAATTAAGTTAGAGATCTTAAGATAAGGAGATTATTTTAGATTATTCAGTTGGACCCTAAATCCAGTGCCAAGTGTCCCTATAGAGGGAGATTTTACAGACAGAAGTGAAGGAGTCAGTGTCAAGATAGAGGCAAATATTGGAGTGATGTGACCACAAGCCAAGGAATGCCAGCAGCCACGAGAAGCTGGAAGAGGCAAGGAACAGATGGTCCCCTAAAGCCTCCAGAGGGAGTGCAGTCCTGACACACCCTGATTTCACACTTCTGGCCTCCAGAAACATATGAGGATAAACTTCTGTTGTTTTAGGAAACCACATTTGTGGTAATTTCTTACAGCTTTCACAGTAAACTAATACATTGATAACACTAATAGTGTGCTAAACTACATAAAGATGCTAGAAAGAAGCTCTCATTGGTCAACTATGAGGACTGACTAAAATATTTGAGAGACACGATGCTACCAACAAGGGATTAATTTCCAAAATATACAAACAGCTCATACAGCTTAATATCAAGAAAACAAACAACTCAATCAAAAAATGGGCAGAAGACCTAAACAGACATTTCTCCAAAGAGGACATACAGATGGCCAACAGGCACATGAAAAGATGCTCAACATCGCTAAATATTAGAGAAATGCAAGTCAAAACTACAATGAGGTATCACATCACAACAGTCAGAGTGGCCATAACCAAAAAGACTACAAATAATAAATGCTGGAGAGGATGTGGAGAAAAGGAAACCCTCCTACACTGTTGATGGGAATGTAAATTTGTGCAGCCACTATGGAGAACAGTATGGCGGTTCCTTAAAAACGGTCCTACAATCCCACTCCTGGGCGTATATCTGAAGAAAACTCTAATTGAAAAAGATGCACGCAACCCAATGTTCATTGCAACACTATTTACAATAACCAAGACATCAAAGCAACCTAAGTATCCATCAACAGTTGAATGGCTAAAGAAGATGTGGTATATATACAATGGAATGTTACTCATCCATAAAAAAAGAATGAAATAATACCATTTGTAGGAACACGGATGGACCTAGAGATTATCATACTAAGTGAAGTAAATCGGGGAAAGACAAATATCTTATGATATCACTTATTTGTGGAATCTAAAAAAATGATACAAATGAACTTATTTACAAACTAGAAATAGACTCACAGATGTAGATGACAATCTTATGGTTACCAAAGGGGATGGGGGGGGAGATAAATTAGGAGTTTGGGATTAACATATATACGCTACTATATATAAAATAGGTAAACAACAAGGACCTACTGTATCGCACAGGGAACTATATTCATTATCTAGTAATAACATATAATGGCACAGAATCTGAAAAAGAATACATATGTATACGTAAAACAAAAATAGTTGAGAGATACTCCCCATCTCTACATGAACCAGCATAAGAACCCACCAAGGCCTTTAGCCTGGACGTGTAGGGATGATGCACAGACTTAATCTACAAACAATCCCGTGTTGAGCTGTTGGTCTGGATGCCTGATGTCGACTATAAAGGGACTAGAACCTTGCCTCTGGTGTACTATTACATCTGTATCAAGTGCCTAGTGCACATAAGGAAGTGTTCAAAGCACCTAATAGGACAGAGAACCGGGGCTTCACCAAGTGTACAAGAGCATGTGGTAGGAAGAGTGTGCCGACTGCTCACTACTAAACGCTAGTTCAAGCTACTCTACCCTCCACATCTCTGAAATTCACTTATTCTTACCACCTGTGTTTCTTTAACATTTTTCTTTGGAGTATTGCAGACCAACCCTTAATATGTTGGACCATATGCTAAACATAAAGACTTGGTCCTCCAGTGTTTCGTGTACAAGCAAGCAGGCTATGTAAGTGCTTCTTAATGGTAAGGAATATAAAGTTTGTCACAGCAAGTGGATTTTAAGTGAGATGTAAGAAAGAATTCCTTAATGAGACATCAAGGATGTTGTGGAAACTCCTTTGGTGGAACTCTATTAAAACAGCACACTTTTTCTTTCTGGCCGATTAAAGTATCACTTCCCTAAAGATAAGGGATCCTTATATCCCTTCCAAAGTTATAAGATTTTATTTTTCAGTGCTTAAATTAATAACACTTTCTTCCAAAAGTTAAAAATAATGATTAACAATAATAATAAAGCAAGAGGGAAGAGATACGGGGACATATGTATAACTGATTCACTTTGTTGTACAGCAGAAACTAACACACCATTGTAAAGCAATTATACTCCAATAAAGGTGTTAAAAATAATAATAATAATAAATGCTAGTTCAATGATGGCTGTGTGGCAACATTTGACCTGAATTTGATTTTCTTCTAATCTGGTAGTGAGTTTATGCTGGCAACTGTTATGTTGCAAAAAGAATTTAAGACTGGTGTGTGATCAAAGTAGCTCAGATCAGCTCTACAAAGGCTCTAAAGACCACATGGATCCTGAAACATCAGGGACCCTACAATCATCCCTTCACACCGGTCAGCAAGCAGGTGCCACTGTCAAGGTCTTCATGGGCCTCTGAGACAGGTGGCTCAGCGCTCTGTTGCACAAGTGGGTTTGATGACCTTGTCTGTTGCTTCAAGCACACGGACCTGGAGTCCTCCTCCTGGATGTTCCACAAGCCTTTCCCTCCGACTCCCCCAGGGAAAAGAACGCAGATCTCCACTGCCCTCAGCCAGCCCCGTCTGTCCCCTTTCCAGTTCTGCAGAAGCTGTTGGCTTTCACAGTGCCCACCTCTGTCTCCTCCAACCACATTGCTCTGTCCTCTCCTCCTCTTGGACCCCAGCCATGATCTCCTCTGAGATTATGCCTAGAGGCCTCCACAAAAGATGAGGAGAGAAGGTGCTCCCAGGCAACATGAACCTCACCCTCAGGCAAGAGAACATCAGTGTGGGCCAGCACCCTTGGAGTGGGGAGAAGGAAAACTCTGAGAGAATACACGTACAATATCAAAAGAATTAAATTTTCCTGACACATAGGCAAATTGCTAACACAGTGCTAGCTACACACTCAGTGAGTCACATTAATACCTGTCGACATCCATCAGACCACACCACCTAGGAATGGTGTGTGTGTACGGGCAGCCCCACGGCTGGTTTGCTCACTTATGTATCCTCAAGGCCTAGCAGAGTTCCTGGCACATGACAGGCATTCCATAAACAGTGTTCAATGACTAATTTGCTATTACATGAATGAACAGCGTGGAGTTTTCTAGAAACTGGTGCAAAGTTTAGAGATACGATTAGATATGAGATCTACTAAGTTTGTGGGTAAAACCAGGCAGTTGCTCAAAAAACATACAACCATTTTGGTTGCTGACACCGGGGTCAGCCATTTATCTTTATAGACAAGTTTCCTTTTTTTCTACTTTTCTGTGTGTTCCAAAATGTCTGTAATAAACAGATAGCAGTTGCACTTTGGGTAAATTAACTGTCTAAACACATAATTTCTTCCCTTCCCCACTGCCTATTTTCCTATTAATTTTGGAGACAGAAAGATGCATGTGTTCCCCACATTGCATGTTCCTGATTGGTCCCACTGGTTGGTAGGGTAAAGAATGTCATTTGCAGAAATCGAAAGAAAATGGATCTAAGAGGCAGCTAATAGTGGTTAATGACTCTGTCTAATCCCTCCCAGACTTCACGGATGGGGTATGAGGAAATCTCGAGTTCTTCAGTTCCTTTATTTGTTTACCCTGAGCTTCTGGGTAGGAATAACTTTCCTGCCATGTTATCAAAAAACAGGTGGAGGGCTTCCCTGGTGGCGCAGTGATTGGGAGTCCGCCTGCCGATGCAGGGGACGCAGGTTCGTACCCCGGTCCGGGAGGATCCCACATGCCGCGGAACGGCTGGGCCCGTGAGCCATGGCCGCTGGGCCTGCGCGTCTGGAGCCTGTGCTCCGCAACGGGAGAGGCCACAGCAGTGAGAGGCCTGCATACCACAAAAACAAAACAAAAAACAAAAAAAACACAAACAGGTGGAGTAAATACCTTCACCAGGGAGAGCTGGACCCTGTGAACCTCTAAAGGAAGAAATGAGTCAACACAAAAATAAGACATTTGGGACCGCAGCTCACAAACCTGCACAGTAGGACTGTCTCTACTGGTCACATGCCTGTGATGTCATGTCTCTAACAGGAGCTCTCTCTGGGATGGGGGTTCTGAGGGTTGTCACCATTTAAATGACACCATGAGGGGAAGGTGAGGATAGGACCAGAAAGGATTTTGCTGGCTCCTTTCCAGCCCCAGTGGAGGTCCTCTGAGGGCTTCTGAGGGGCCGCACCGGGTTGGGAGCTGTTCCTTTCCAGGAACAGGAAAGCAGAGTTGGCAAGCCCTTAGCACTAACATGCCAATGCTGATGTCCCTTCATTCTCCACTGCTCTCGTGGAAAAACAAGAGGAAGTAACTCACTCATCAATTGCAAGAAACATTTAGGTCACTACAGGAAAAACTGGGCAAGGCTCAGAGGATGAATGGTACTCAAATCCATGCTCTCAAGAGGAGGAGAGGAGGGTTTCAGCTTCTCCTGGCTGAGAAAACTGAGCAAGAGGGGTATATAAGGCCAGGGGCTGCCCTGGCCCACGGTCTTGACCTTGAAGACAATTGCAGACAATAAACTCAGAGAAAGCAAAGCCAAAGAACATATCCAAGACTACACGGCACCACTGGGTGTCAAAATGCCAGAAGGATCGGGGTGTTTCCAACTCTGGAGGGATGCAAGCTGGGCCTGGGGGTCTAAGTCTGAAGACAGAGTAACTGCTCATTCAGAACCAGCAGCACAAGAGCAAACAAGGATGGAGTTTGAATGAATGAGCACAACAATAAGTGAATGAACGGAGGGCTGGTGTCATGGGGACAACGCTGGAACAGGCCCAGGCAGGAAGCTTTTGGGCTCCAACCAAAGGATGATGATGGGGGGTTGTCCAGCTTAAAGACAGAACCAGCGTGGAAGTGGCTCAGTGTTGGCTGCAAGCAGAGCAAAGGCCTGGATCATTATCTCCAAAACCCCATTTCTCAGAATGCTTGTCCCAGGATATCATCCTTGAATAAATACTTCCCCAAAGAAATAATTTAAGGAGGGGCTACACACCACGGGCTGGTAATGGAGCCCTATAATGCACTTATTGAAAGCTCTGAGACGGAACATGCTAAAGAAACCTGTTGAACCAAACATTTCTCAAATGGGTGAGGCCATAGTACATCTCTCGTCCATTAAAAAAAAAATGCCACATAAAACACCAATTAATACCATACGGGACATGAGCCCTCCTCTGAATACACTTGGGGGAAAGCTGGCCTGGGTGCATGATCCCTTCAACTATTTTTTGTTTAAGATTAAAGGCAGCACCCACAAGTGTTACACAGTCAGCCCTCCGTATCTGCAGGTTTCGCATCCCTAGATTCAACCAACCACAGATGGAAAATATTTTTTTAAAAAACAAAGTTCCAAAAATGAAAAACTTGAACGCAGGCAAGTATTGACATAGCTTCACATTGTTTTAGGTATTATAAGATGATTTAAATTATACGGGAGGATGTGTGCAGGTTATATGCAAATACTGTGCCATTTTATATAAGGGACTTGAACATCCAAGGATTTTGGTATCTGAGCGGGTCCTGGAACCAATCCCCCGCCCCCATACTGAGGAAAGGCTATAGTCTCTCCCTCCCTCCTTCCCTTTCCCCACTCTCTCCCTCCTTCCTTTCCTCTCTCCTTCTTTACCCTCCTTCCCCTTTTTTAAACTGGGGGTTCCCTTTCATTTCCCTCTTTTCCTTGCCCACCTTCCCTGACAATGCACAGCCATTCCTTGGGCCTGAGAGTTGATGTCCCATCATAGCTGTAGCTGACCCAGCTTCCCCTCATCCCCGGAGCCATCCAGAGATCACTACCTCAGCAATTTGCAAATGGTACAGAGGGTGGGCACTGCTCCAACAATGGCCCTGTTAGCTGCCAGCTCCATTTCACCAGCCTCCAGGTTAATTGGCTCACGTGACAGAGATGGAGAGTAAACTGCACCCCATTAAATCGATCCTCTCTGGGTAACAATCCACTGTGCTCCCCACCTGTTTTAACAAAGCTTCCAAGAGACAGGTAAAGGCACCGGTCTTAAAGATGAGGAATGGTTTCTCATTAGCCTCCCTTTTCTAGAAGACGGCCTGGGCCCCCTGTCCCCTCCCCCATCCCCAAGCAAATCCAGTGGGTTCCCCACTTCTGTGGCCTTTGATAGCTCCACAAAGTCATCAAAGGCCCTGCCTCTGGGTTTCCAGTCTTCTGTGGAAATAACTGCTCTTTATTTCTGAGAAGCTTTAGGTGAGGGTTTTTGGGGGGGAGCAGGTTGTTTTTCTTTTTTTTTAAAGCACATTTAGAGTCTCCCCAAGACTTTTCAAATAGTCGCCAGACCTTGGATTCTAACACGCTGTTTCATCATATTCAAACATTGACTGCACGGGTGGAAACCTATATTCCTTCTCATACTTAAGAGCCTTTTCCCCTGACTAATGTCTGCCCTGCTATTTTATTCTAGGTACTATCGATCTTCCTGCTTCCCTCCAAAGTGCCTTCAGAGTGTAATAGAAACCTTTTATTAATGGACTCCCCACAGCTTAATTCTTTTTAGATAAGTTTAAGCGTGCACGTGCACACACACACACACACACACACACACACACACACGAGAAAGAAAGCAACAGTTGACAAACTTTTATTTGCCCCAAAAGTCAGGCCACCTGTGGAGTGGCTTATAGGGACTTGGGGGTATGGAGTGAGCAGGCGGCACTGTTATAAACAAAACTTCAACCAGCTGCTGGGGAGCTCTGAGTCACCCAAAGCAAGCAGGATGTTCCACTAATCTACAGACTCTTTGGTTACACCCAGAGCCGAGTGGCACCAAGCCCAGCGGTGACTGGTGCATCAGGGCCCAAGGCAGCCAAACACCTCTTAGCGGGCCGTCCCAAGATGCCTCTGGAGCAGCTGTGGGCTGACATGTCGTACGTGTTTGACGTGAGAGGGAGTGCATTTCTTTCCCAAGATCAGCCTCTACACAGAGAGATTAAATCAGTCCCTTACAGAGAAACTGGTTTTCCCACGCTGACCTGTGTTTGTGAAAAGCTGTCAAAAGTTCTTGCGAGTGAAGCTAATCAGAATGAAAGTGCTGACAGGACAGATCATACCCACAATCCGAGTGCCCTGACCACAGACGGAGGCTCACCACTGAAACCCTCCAAGGAGGTCAGCAGCGGGACCCAGGGCAGGTGCTTGCAGAGGCCTCCTCACCTGCTACAAACCTGGGCCTTCCCAGCAGTAGGGCCTTTGTGGCCTCGGCTACAAGGTGATTTCACATTCTATAATGAGAGCAATTAGGCAGACATGACTTTGGACTAAGCAGAATCCTGACAGAACAGATTTAAGCTAACTAGCTCTATGATTAAGCAGAGAATGGGACAGCTAAATTCACCATATGTTCCTCCCCAAATATTTACCCCATTCGCCTGTTATCATGCCAGAAATCCCTTCAACAGGGGAAGGCTTAATGTTAAGACTTTTAAAGCCATTAGCACTGTAGTCTAAATTAACTTGCCCGAATGGTCAGTTGGTTGGTTGGATGGTGGTTGGTTGGAGGATGGGAGAGATGAGTGGATAAAAGTATAAATGGATAGAAGGAGGGGTGGAGAGAAGGCAGACTTAGGCTCCAGAAAATATAGAATAAGACAGTAGAACACACATCAGTAGGGGTAAGAAAATGAGAAGAGGAAAACAAAGAACATGAGAGACTGCCTAATAGGACCCATTTTGTAGAGGAGATGATGTGGATGACCGTGACAATACTGGTGGAGAGTGGAAGATGGAAATGAAAATGCAGGTGGAAATCCTAGGAGAGGTGAGACAAAAATGAATATCTTCTTCACAATTTTGACCAAGTTTTTTTACAGTCAGAATCTCAGCTGTGCATAGAGCCATTAACCATCATTTCATTCCAGCCATTCATCCAACTACTACACTAGTCCCTTCCCTTCTCCAACTCATGGAATGTAAAGGAAAACGACCCAGAGGGAAGATTGTCCGGTTAAGGATATTTAGTAACTGGACCCCTGGATAGATCTTTAGAGCGGACCTCACTGGCCACAAGGGTCGTTGTGTGGCTTGGGAGAAGCACACACTCTCAGCAGCTGGAAGACCCGCATTCTCCGAACGTGTAAATAACCTTGAGCTCCTCTGGCATGTCTAAGTTCTCTTTTCCTGCTGCCCCTTTGATCTCTTTACACCGACTCAATATTCCACCAAAGATCCGGAAAATGAAGTACATTTCAAAACCCTACCTTTTGGCTACTGGTTGGCAGTGGAAAGATTTAGGAGAAAGGTAAAGAGTTGGCTGGAATGACATTGAGGGTCAAGTGAAGACTTCCTTTTTGACCTTTGGCCCTATCGGCAGGGATGATCAAGAGCTGATGAGCAACGTCATCCTGCACCCTCCACCTGAAGTCACCTCCTCCAGGGAAATGCCTGCGTGCTCCAACTTTCACCAATCCTTTCCACACCATGCAGTCTGACCCTCACAGCTCAGCATCTCAGTTAATCCCTGACTCTAGTTGCTTCCTGTATACAAAACTGCCTCACCTGTCTTCTATGTCAACATCCCCATGGTGTCTGGCGGTTTTACACAACAGAAGGTTATTAATGAACGTGTGTTTAACGAGCATGCCCATGCAACTTTGGTAGAACTGAACTTTTAGCACAAATCATTTTGGAAAATAATTTGGCATAAGTCTTCCGGCAGAGACAATGGCTGCCCACCAATAATCATTCTCCCCCATCTTTAGACGCCTGAATTTTAATTAGGCATAGCCAAGCTAGACACTATATTTTGTAGCCTTCTTGCAGCTTAATACATGGCTATGGGACCAAGTCCTGACAAGGAGATGTGGGTAGAAAAATATGTGGCACTTCTGGGTCATGCCCTCGTAAGGAAAGCCCATGTGCCCTCTTAACGTTTTCCTCACTTGTTGGCTGGGACAGGATGGGAGCTGGAAAAGCCACCAGGGCCAGAGGTGCAAGCTGGTGTGGACATGGCAGAACCACTTAGCTCTGGTCTGTTGTATAAAAGAGAAGTAAATTTCCTTCTTTGTTAAGTCATTATATTTTTGAGTTTCACTGTATTTAGGGCTTTACTTCTAGCAATTTAATCAGTGCCCTAACCATTACAAGTTTTAAAATATCTTTGGCCAAGTAATTCCACTTCAGGACACACTAGTGAGGAAATAACACTAAAATAGCAAATAACAATAATAATGTTCAATTCGACTATTATTTTTTCATATAAAAAATGACAACATCCTAAATTTACAACACTAGGGAAATTTATATCACTGGTGCAACACATATGCCGTCAGGCCTTACCACTTCAGAGCCTTAACTTATCTGCATTTCTTTGCCTGAGGATTTTCTCTGCCCTTGCACGAGGCAGGCTGGAAACGCTGGGAAACAAAGCCTTCTAGAAATTATCCACCAACCAATGATTGGCAGGAGTTGGTGTACACAGAACAAACCTTGGGAAATGCTGCCCATTTCATTTCAGAGATCATAGTACTGAGGTGCAAATGATTTACCCATGGCAAGAAATGGGTTAAAACTCAAGTCTCCTGCCTTTTCTCTTTGCTCACCACACCACACTGCAGTGTTAGGTGGGGTATAGATACAGCAACGCTGGAAGGCTTGTCACCTGTTCCTAGAAAAGGGCTAAGAACCCAACGGGGGGTCAAAATTAAGAGTGGCATCAACGGTAGATTAAACCCAGTGATACTTTAAATGGAGAAAGTGACTGCCGATTCAGCTACGACACTTGTAGCCCCATAAAGTGGTTGTTCCCACTAATCACACTTAAGGAACAGGTTCAGATCCCAGCTTTATTTAATTACTTCATTCAGGTAAATGGACTGGAGGGGAAATTCTTCTAGAAAGATCTGCTAGTAAATTTCAGCCTTGGTATCCAGGAGTCCATCCTCTGGGGATAAAACCAAAGGGGCACTTGCCCTGATGGACCCCTTAGCTTTAATGGCCTTACAGGGTCCCTCCCACAAGGATGGAGGGTTGTCCTGCCTCCCAGCCAGGTCTAACTGTGCTTTCCCCTTCTCAAGCTGATTTCTTGTCACTGCGCAGCAAACCCACTGTTTACATCCATTCCCTACTGCGTCCTTTCTGTTGAGGTTCCTCTTCTTTATCTCATCTCTTCTGTTGCAATTTGTGACTGGGTGAGGAAATGCATCACAGAAAGAGCAGCTCTCTTGCCTTCATTGGTCCCGGTTCTGTTGGCACAAATGGTGGGCTAGAGATAAGGTGAGACTGGGCCTCCAAGTGTGGGAGACAAGCCAGACCTAAACACCAACCCCCAGGCAGGTGTCTGCTTCCTCTTTGTCGGAGCCCTGCTGTATTTACATTTAGAGATTTGGAGAACTGTGTTCACCAACTGTCTTTTCACCTTAACTACAAAGCCTCCTTTAAGAGCATGAAGAAACTGTCTCATCAGGTAAGGGTAGCCCCGTTTAGAGGATTCAAGCTGAGTGCTTTCTCTTGAACAAGAAAAAATTAAAATACAGCAAAGATCTCTCTCACATTTCCTTAACAACCAAGTTCAGAAGAAGGAGACACTCCTGACCAGATAAACGTGTGTTTCATCTGAAGGTGTCATCTTTAGAGAATCACAACATTGGGCTGTCTTCATTTCTTTTACAAGTTGATTCTCCTTTTGAAAAACACAGAAGGGCCCCAGTCACCCAGTTTCAGACTTAACATCCTGGATCTTAACAGGTAACAAAAAATAGAAAGGATGGATGAATGGATAAATAAAATGCGTTATAAACATACAGTGGACTCAGCCATAAAAAGGAACAAAGTTCTGATACATGCTACAACATAGATGAACCTCAAAAATATGCTAAATGAAAGAAACCAGATACATAGGTCATACATTGTATGGTCACGTTTATATGACATATCCAGAATAGATAAATCCATAGAGACAGAAAACAGAGAGGTAGCTGCCAGGGCCTGTGGGAGGGAGAAGGGGGAGGGACTGCTTGGGGGTATGGGATTTCCTTTTGGGGTGATGAAAATGTTTTGGACTTAGATAGAGGTAGTGGTGGCACAACACTGTGAAAGTACAAAATGTCACTAAATTATATACTTTAAAATGGCTAATTTTGTTTTATAAGAATTTGTCCCAATTAAAAAGAAAAATAGACGTGACAAATCAGGCAGCCACTTCTCTCCCCACAGACAAGCTGGATCTGTCTGAATGCTTGAAAAATAATTCATGAAAATTTCCAAATTTACAGAACACTCCACTATATGACAGGTGAGGCCTAGACAAGCTTCCACAAATGCCTGACCAGAAACCTCAGACAGGTTCAACAGGGCCTAACTTTGAAGGAGCAGAGGGTCACTTGTCTGGGCTGTTTCAACTCTTGACCTAGAACTGAAACCAACCTGGGAACTGATGTTCAGAGTGTGGGCAGCCTCCTTGAATCACTCTTTCCTCCCAGGGTATTTCTTTCTGAAGCACTCACAGGTCTGGTCTTCAGGCTAGCCCCATCCTCGAAGACCTAGTCAATATCACTTAAAAGAGAAGGGTCCTATTGACACCTGCGGGCTTTCATTCTGGGAGAGCTGTTTGACCTGAGAAGAAGGTCAACAGTTGGGGAGGCAGTAGAGGCTTGGTGTGGGGTAAAGGGGGTTGGCGGGGAAAATATGGATTGAGCCAGGCAATGCAGATCTTGCTTAAATTGCTTCTCATTCTAAAGAACTCTTTTTCTAATGAGGGCACCAAGTTCCTCATTTCCCAATGCAGCTGTGTTACCAAGCAAGGACTGTGTGCCCTCGGCACAGAAAGTCTAACTCTGACAGCAGGTGTTTGATGTAAAGTAAGTGTTTATTTTCAGGGTGCCACACAAGAAGAACAGGGAGCTCATGCTCAAAAAACCAGAACTCCCAGTGGCTTTCTGGCAAGGGTTTTTAAAGACGCTTTTATGGGAGAAGGTCATAGGATGCCTGATCAGCTCCTGGACCTTCTTCTGACTGGTTGATGGTGAGATAGCAGGTGATGTTTTGAGAATCTCAAACTGCTGGTTCCCAGTCTTGGGTCTATGTATTTGTGGTCAGTATAGTCACCATCCTCCATTTGGCTAGGGGTCTTAGTTTCTATAGAACAACTCAAAGATATCTACATCCCTCAGGACGAACTAGGAATCCTGTGACTCTAGCGTCCTAATCATTAACTGCCTGAGCCTGCTCTTTGGAACTCGAGGAAGGCCTAGGAGACCGAAGCCTTTTTTACAAAGAAGAAACAGGAGACGCAGAAAGGCTTTTGTACCCGAGAAGGTCCCACAGGGTCCTGCTTGGTTTCAGTCCCCTCTTTTCTTTGACACTCCTCAATCCTGAGGGGAACGGGGACAGAACAAGGAAGGGAATAAAGTTTTGGAAAGAGAGGTTAATCATAAACTCAGTAAGGGAATTCAGTTTCGGGGGACTCGATTAATCCCCACTCCTGTTTTAACTGCCCTCAAATCTTCAAGGGAATAGGGTGACAACTGCTCTGGCTACTTCCTGCTGGAAAGGGACATAGTCCTGCCTGGATCTGGGGAACAGACACCATTTCATCTGGACAGGTTTTTACAATCTGATTTGGCCCATACCCTGGACACCCCACTCCCCCCCCTCCCAGGCTCACTTTGGCTCAGGCAGAGGCACGTTACTCTGGGACCCCTCCCACACATTCCTGTGTGAGGTAGGAAGTGTCTTCTCAGACCCCTAGGGGAAGGTCACCAACCTCCTGGCTACTCTATGTCTTCACTTCTGATGGAAGAACTATCTCCCTGGCTCACCCCCATGGGTTTCACCAGCTCAGGACCATCAGTCTAACAGCTGAAGTTAGGATTTCAGGCTTTATAATGGGGGTTGGACTTCTAATCAGTCACCTCTTGACTGCCCACTTGATCTCTCTGCCTCCCACTGGAGATAGGACTTGGGTCTTACAACATGGTGTCTCCCTCCCTGTGCCCAGCACATAGCAGAGCCTGAAAGGTCATCTGCTAAGTGATCAATAAGTTAATGTCAGAAATTCATATGAAGCACTGGAAAAAGCTTTGAGGGTAAAAAATGAGAAGAGGTCCCCATCTATTAGGAAGGCCAGTGAGCTGCTATACAATACGACAGATGCTGGAATGGAGGTTTGTATCAAAGGCTTTGGGAGCACAGAGGAGACTGCAAGTGACCCTCTGGGGAAAGTCTGGACCTGCTGAGCAGGAGAAGGTGGAAGGAGTTGGACAAACCACAGAGGAGAAATGAACTGGGACCTGAAGGATAAGGAAGAGTTCACCCAGGACAGAGGGGTGGGGTATCTTAGAGACAAGTCAGTCATTCAAGGGTAGATTTTACTACTAAGTCCTTTAGGCAACTGGCTTTTCCCTTATTTTCCTTTCTTCATTTTTCAATCTTATTTTTACCCTTTGGAATACCCAAGTGGCTTTCTTCTATGGGTATTTTTTATTGCCTTGGTTTAAATGTTTTTAAAAGAAATAAAAGGAAAGAAAACAAAATGGGATCATCTTTCTATACATACATTAAAAAATAGAGTAGCACACACACCATAAGATATATGTCATTGATGGATTTTTTTTTTACATTCTGTTCTGGTCTTAGCTTAACAGACAAGCTCTTGGATGGGTCCTGATGGGACTTCAGATGTGCTCCACCTCATGTCCTCCTGGCTCACCTTTTCACTCTAGCCAGTGATGAGGCGACAGCCGTGTGGAGGAATAACCTGACAACACCTTGTTTCAGCTGCCCCAGAGCTTCCCTGCAACACCATATGGGACACCATGCATTTCTAACAGGACACAAGCCTGGAAGTGTGAGGAGTTAACATATGCTGGGGCAAACCTTGACTAATGGAGGAAGGGAGACAGTGGGTACATTGGACAAACACTCCTGTCTTGTGTCTCCTAAGCAGACATTCCTTAGGCATATGTTGCATAGCTCCTCAAAGGGACCCCATTGGTATCAAGCCCCAGTGTCCCAAAGAGATGCCCAACGCATTCAGTTAACAATGCCCTCTCGAATTAACTTCCCCTCCTTGCCTGTTACACTCTTCCCAGTACCTTGTGGTCACTTCCTAAAATAATATGGATGTAAGCCCTTCTCTCAGGCTCACACTTTTGGGAAAAACCGAGGTTAAGACAGTGGATACCAGAAGTGGACCTAGAAAGCAGACTCTTGGGATGGGATTTTGGAATTTTTTCACTCATGGGTGAGACACCCTCCGTTGCTGGTGGTAAATGAGGTGGTAACAAGCGCTGGTGTGCAGTAGCATCACAATAACTAAGACTCTCACTGGTAGTCATCCTGGATGAAGCATAGGTGAAAGGTGAAGCATAGGCTTATGTGGTAGTGGTAGCCCCTGAATGGTAGGGACAGTGTCATTTCAAGAATTATGGAGGTATGCACTTTTTTGTCAATGACTTTAGATACTTTGGTAAAAAGAAAAAGAGAGGTCAACTGAAGATACATATTCAATGATCAACTTCAAGATACCCTGTGAAAGTGAAAATGTATCTTTTGTAGTTTTTAAGATAGAAGATATAGCTTATTTCCTAAAGCCAGAGAACAGGCTGTGGTGAAAACCACGGGCAGGATTTAATAATAAGGTTAGCAGAGCTCCAAAAGAGACTGAATGCACAGCCTCAATCAATCTCTTTAACAAAGTCAGAATCCTCAAAGAGCTGGTTCCAAAAACTCAGGATGGGGACATTTGGATAGATGAGCCTGCACACTTGGAATGCTCAGAATCTTCTTAATTTGCAGCCTAGCAAGTGGCTCCCTCTCCCTCTCCAGAAAAAAACCAGTCTCTTCTCATCTGCAAACAGCAATAGGACCTCTCCTGAGGAAAGAACCTTGTAGGATGACACTTGTCCTCCTCGAGATCACCTTGCTTCCCCTCATAACCTCCAGACTAAAAATTGGAGTCAGGTTACAGCACAACCCAAGCAAGTAAACTCAGCCCTTGCTAGGAAGGAAGGAAATAGCATATAAAACCAAAGAATTGTAGGATCTGCTCAGACCCCTAGGGGAGGGTCACCAACCTCCTGGCTACTCTATATCTTCACTACTGATGGAATCACTATCTCCCTGCATCATGTGTTTCTGCCATGAGCACAAGCCTGGTTATATGTGCCAGAGGAGGGAGCAGGTGAATGGATCTTGAAAGTTGAATATAAGAGTGGATGAGGAAGAATTTTACTGAGATCAGACCACTGTCCCATGAATCTGGGTTTAATATTCTTCCGGGCGAGGATACCTGGAACCAGTCCTAATACACTGCTAGGTTGTCTCCTTGAAGCCTGAACACCACAATGGGACTCAAATGCAATAGAGATTCACCAGACTGTCTCGGTGGGGTAATGGGGGAAGAGGGGAAATGGAAGGCTCAGGAACATGTAAATGTTAAAGTGGATTTGTTATGCAAAGCTGAGAACCTTCCCCTAGGCTGTGGCTCTGAAAGGGCCTACAGGGTACACACTTTGAAAGGAAAGCACTGGTGAGGGAGTGCTTTCTGGACCATCTTCGCAGACCTTGTAAAGCCCAAGGGCCTTGGTGCTGTACCTAGAGTGCCTAGTGAATAAATGGCCTTATTCATAAAATTCTCTGAGAGTCTCTTTCAGACAATATCAGTGGGGAGCATCCCTTCTGATTCTTAAGCTGATACCCTTAAAGAGAGCATTTTCAAATGTCACAGAATTTACACATTGAAAAATATTCTCAGGACCTTAAGCAAGTAGAAATGTAATATTATCATTGCTTTCTCTCTGTGTCATGAACTTGACCCCCTTTGGAAACAAACAGATGGCTCCCAGATGAAGAGAAGTGTATAATCATCTACAGAGGGAAGAGAAAGAACTTTTGAAGCAATGTCATACCAACTTCAAATAGGGAACAAGCCAGTAACTTCACAAAGCATTTATATAAATCCAAACCAAAATCTTAGGCACCCCACGTAAATCAAGTCAATTTTGTGGGAAGTCTGACAGAGTAAACGGTCCTTTGAAAAACTTGTGTGCCTCTGCCTTTCCTCTGGCTCTCTCTGCCTAAAGGAAATTTAGGACCCTATGCATCCCCACTCCTACTCAAGAGTATTTAAAAGCTCATAGATTCTCAATATTCTGTTACTGGAACAGACTTAGAGCATCCCAACCAGTAGTTCTCGGGCCCAAATGCTATAGAGTGAATTACAGAACTTTAAGAAAATGCAAGGTTCTGGATCCCAACCCTGGAGATTTTAACGTAGTAGGTTTGGAAGGGAGAGGTCCCCAAGCAATTTCAGTGACCAGCCAGGTTTGAGAACTGTGTCTGTCAATCCTTCACTGTAAAATCTCAAAGTTAATTGATTTCATAAATTTATGTTACACACACACAGACACTTGCAGAAGAAAAAACCAATAGATTCTGGACAGAGGAAAAAAAAAAACAGTTTGCATCTCTTAGTCTTTATTTCACCAAATTCAAAGCCTGAGGCAAGGACTTATGTACAAGTATTTTCAATAGTTTATTTTAGGAAGCGATCCCAGGGAACAAGTGTGGGCAACTAGGAATAATGAAACAGAGAAAAAGGGTACATCTCCAAGATAATCATCACAGTAAGTACCTGAGGGTCAGTCCCACTGGGGACTCCGATGGTCTGTGTAAATGCACCTTAGGATTATACAGCTGAAGGAAAGAAGATAGGAGCATTTATCCACAAGCCTCTATTATCCTTAGTCAAGGATGCTCCATATGGTGGTAATACCACACGCTGCAGGTTTCTTAATGCATCAGCATGGCTGAGCATCTCTTGTGAAGTAGCAGAGAATGTCCAAGGTAGAAAGCAAGAGAAATGAGGATCAGTTGAAGAACGATGTTCTCAGGATCTAATTGTATGCAGCTGGTGACCCCAGCAGTGCTGAAATTTAAAAGGCGGGCCAAGATAATATGAAGCAAGCTACATAAGCTGTCAGGTAAGTCCACCCCTTACACTGCTCAGCTCTGCTCAAGCCTTACTTTAAGTCAAAACCATCACAGAACCTTCAAGGTGTTAGCCAGCCAAAATCTCAACAAAAACCTTCAAACAGCTTTAGTGGTATAAACTCTAGTCCCTGCTGATGCCAAGGCCATATCTGGTATTTTTCATCTCCCTCCTCCATCGCTTGTTGTAGGTTTCCCTCACCCTCAGCCAGCACTGCAGTGACAGCTCAGACCTTGAATCAGAATCCTCAGTGGCTTTACTCTTCTTGGACTGTGGTTGCTGCACTTGCTCATTTACAGTTAGCATAGAGACACCCCAATGAATCCCCTTCATTCCAGATACAGTCCTTCCTGTCCCCATTGTGTAGCAGCAATTCTAGTTCTTAATGATAGTCAGGGTCAATCACTCCCGCAAATATGGTCCATCAGCATAAGGAACCTAAACTGACTGGGTGGTCATCATAGCTTCAGATTCAGCTGAACCTTAGCTGGGTCCCTTGCCTGTGGTTCTCTAGCCCCTCTCACCAAAACCCCAAAACCAGGCCTTCTAATCCCGCACAGCCTAAATTCTCAAGGATGAGAAGTATGAATTCCACAAGCAGGTCATGAGAATTGTTGATATTAGGGGCTGGTCCTCTTAGATCCTGGACCTATGTAATCTAGCTATTGAGGACAAGAGGCAAAAAGCAACAATGACACAATAATACTTCTTCAAGGTCCTATGCATTTTTAAAATACTTTATGACTTTAAAGGATTTTATAAACTGGGACTTTATAAATATTAGGTGCTATGGACACAAGGCTTCTCAAGAATCTATAGAAACGTTAGAGACTGGGGGAAAAATGTATTTGTTTCAAAATACAAAACAATAAAATCACAAAATCTAAATAAATATTTAATTCAATAGCTACAAATATAACAAACGACACTGTCACCAATTGTTAAATTTAATATGTGTAAAAGCGGAATTATATTTGAAGAGAATTTGCAGGCTAGATTTTTCTCACGTCAAAAGGATTTCTAATTATTCATGAATCATGGCCAATTCTAGTCAATTACAAATAAATAAGTTATAATAACTATATAATTTTAAAATCTAATTTATAAAAATCTGTAAGACTGTGTGTATGTGTGTGTTTAATGTGAAATATGGGTGCTTTGTAATATGTATGCTTGGATGTACAGTGGGAAATCTCTGGCAGTAGTAGTTTGGTCCATAAAATTCTTAAATAAGCCTTGTTTATAAACATCAACTTGATATTATCATTCCTGTGATTATGTCATTAATTCTAATTTATACATGTGTTGACTTCATATGGAAATATCTTTGACTCTTCAACCTGAAATCAGAACATACCTGTTAATATGTATTATTATAATTTAAAATTTTAACAAATAATCTTGTGTGAAGTAGCTGACTAATATATTTAAATCAATCCTTCTCAGGAAATACACTCTATTATCTATTAAATGAAAGTTTTACCAATGGCAAAACTGGTCCACAAAGTTTTACCACTGGATAATACTGATTAGAAATTCAAGTCCCTGGACTTCAGCTCAACTCTGAACTGTTTAATCCAAGAGGAACAATCAGTCCTGCTTTATATTATCATAAATTATCATCTTTTTCAGATCACTTCCTAGTTTTCTCAGGCGTAATCGCCAGTTGGGATTATATTCATTTACAAAAGGATTATGAAATTTCAATAGTTTAAAATTTAACGGGCAACCTCGCAGAACTGTCAGAGATGAACGATGCTTTAAGGGCATAAAATTTTAAAAGATACATAGTGAAGATGCTGCTCCAAAGATCTGTTTACTGAAGTGTGTGGTAAGATGGTGGTGGTTTCTTTTGGACAATTTTGACACCATTTCTAATGAGAGAAGAGACCAATATTCTATTTTGTTTAACCGTGGAAACAAGCGGGACCAGAAGCTTCTTCCTCCTCCCTCCTGGGAATAGACTTCAGGTTCACAGCAAAATTCCCCTCTCTTTCATTCTGTGAGATTTCACAACAGAGGCCCACTGGCTATGCTAAGGCACTCTAGTTATTTTGCAAACCAACCAACAGAAGAAAAATGCCCACAGATGACATAGCACATCTCGGTGTGAAGACTGTAGAAATGGTGGCATTATTTCAGTGCCCTCTTGACTGTTTTACGCCAGTGTATTTCCTGTGTCTGAATCTTCTATGCAAAATCTGACCTTAAATTGGGCTACCCGATACCAGCTCAAAGCTTTGTGGTTTTTCTTGAATAATATAGGCCGTTTTTGAAAGTTGGGAAAAAAAGACAAGAGGATTTATCTATCTGAGGTTTATGGGAACTTTAGACATGTGTCTCTTGAGGTCCTTTGGAGAGACAAACAGTCTGATACCAGGAGCCCCATTATTTAGCCTTCCTTAAACACCAGGTCAGATGTTTTGCTTCCCTGTTTCCCATTTCTGTCGTCAAGGGATGTTCCAGCTTTGCTCTGACACCCCATCTTCATTGTCTGTCCTCACCTCTGCCCCTGCCACCCAGGGAATCTGTTTACAAAGCCATCTGGTTAGTCTCTGAAAGCCACAGAGCTACAGTGCTGGCGGCCCTGACCCCAGCTACCAGAAGCTCACTCTGCAGACTAAAAAAAAAGGCAGGTTTTTGTTGTTGTTTTTAAGTTGATGAAACTAACAAGGTCCAGTAACTCCTTTGGAAAGCTGGGACTTGGTGATAAATGAAAATTGAAGACTTTTTTTTCAAACTTCTCCTCCATCCATTTTTTAAAACTACAAATTTAAAACTAGAAATCATCAGGAAAAGTGATTGAACTTAGGGGCAATGCCAGTGAGCCTGGCGTCTCTTAAGTGTGTTTTGAGAACCCATAGAGCCCACAGTGGATTCCTACTCACACATAATTCTGCAGAATTTGAGAACCTACAGCTGTACACAGATTTAGAGAAAATATCTCATAATATCTCAAAATATCGCATCCTGGCACAGCTTGCAAATAAAGCATGTGTAGTACATGAACATGCTGTCCGTGTTTGCATTTCAGGTAGGCAGACTGTAAAGCAATAGAGCAGGGAAAGCAGGACCTGAGTCAGCCCTTGTGGGGTTGCTGCTTTCAGCGCTCTCTTGATGAAACCCAGACGCCCACACAAAGTCAGCACAGATTTGAGGAAGGTTTACCAAGTGTCTTGGGGAAACTTCTGTGGCCTGCGAATGGTTGTCTGAAAATGTGTACCTGAGGTTTTGCATAGCATGCCAGGAGTGCTGCCCCGGAACCGCTTAGGGAGCGCACAGCATCCCTTAGGCTCTGCTGCCTGGGGACTTCCAGGGCTGAGTGATGAAGAAATGATGCTCCCGACACGCTCCCGAAGCGGTCAGGGTTCTCTTTCTGTCACATAAACAGAGCCTCAGAGCAGCATCTCTGCAGACACCCATCCTTGGCTTCAGCACTAATTTCAATCTCCCTAGGGTAAGTCATAATAGGAGGGAGGGAGGACCAGAGAAAGCAGCTCTTAACTGGACGTTGTACCATTTAGCTGACTCTGACTCTGAACCTCAACTGCCTCATCTTTAAAATGGGGATCATAATTCTTATATAGCTGGTTTTGAGAAACAAAAGTATGTAAAAGGACTCGGAAAATATAAAAAGCACAAAGTAATGAAAGATATCATTGCGAGGCTCAGCTCTGATACCAACTAGTTGTGTGATCTTAGTGATTATGAATAAAACTGCTAAAGGCCCTTCTGAAAATGCTGTGAGCCTGTGAAAGATCAAAGAAGAATTTTAAAGAGCCAGGTACTTTCTGTCCGGCTAATATGATGCTCAGCGCAAATGTGTTCTCTCGGCCTGATCACGTGGAGTCAGTTCTTCTAGTTCTAGTTTAAGTGGTGAAACCCATCCTCCTCTCCACTTTTCCGCCTCTTGTAGTCTTGGGTCTACTTTAGAATTTTTCCCTCAAAGCGCCCTGGCTTTGGAGAGGAAACTGAACCCTTCCGCAGAGGGTCAGGCAGCTCCGTTCGTCTCTCTCTTGAGTTTTAATTCTATGAACAAACTCGTACTTAGTGGCCTGCAAGGTGAAATAATTTGGGATATTAACAAACGCTGCACCTATGACTGCGGGCAGCCCGAATCTGCTTCCTAATTGGCAGAGTTGGGCACACCCAATCTCCTTCTATGAGCATTTCCGTTAGAGTTGACTGTCCTAATTAAAACTGTGACCCAGATATAGTCCCCTCTGATCCAGAGAGCTGATATAACTGTCTCTGCAGGAAAGAGTTTCCAGTTTGAGTTTTAAGTACATTAAAGTGAACTAGACTCAGATTTCTATCAAGTCAACCTCCAAAGCAGTGAAGGAGGTGATGTGCTCAGCTGGGGAAGAGGAATTGGGACAAATGCCTTGAAGCTCCCAAGCTGCCAAGAGTTGACCTGCCCTGACCCAAACCATCGCGCTCAGCCAGGCTGATGCCAGGCCCCTGTCCGCGCTGTGGCCACGCCCATCTCTGTGCCTTTGCTCTTGCTCTTGACTTCTCTTCCAGAATTGCCTTCTGCCCTTCTTTTCAGTGCTTCAATTGGTCATGCAACAAACACTTTCTGAACATATTTTGTGGTTCAGCACTGGGCTAGGTACTGTGGATCTAGAAAGATAAACCTGATATGACCAAGGCTCTCAAGGAGCTTGTTTCCTGGCAAGGGAGATGGGGAATGTGCCCAAGTCACTCTAGTAGCAAATATGCAGGGAGAGTGGGATGAATGCCTGATAGAGTGGCTAGGAGAGTATGGAAAAAGGAGAAATCCCTTATGACAGAAAGGGGTGAGGAAGGCTTGGTGCAGGAGGTGGCATTTTGTGGAAGCCTCGATAAAGGTTTCAGGACACGAAGACTGGCGCAAGGTGATGTGGAATTGGCTTGGCTTGGCTGGGATTGGCTTGGCTGCATCTGCAGGCCTAATAGGTCCAGGAAAGGATCTGAAGGGACAGTGCAAAGGAAGGGAAGCAATGTTTATTGAGCACCTACTATGTGTAAGTCCATATGTCTTCATATAGTCTATATTACCACTCTCCGTAGGTTTTACTATTCCTGTTTTGTGGCTGGTAAAACAGAGCTTCAAAGAAATTAAGTCGCTTGCTTTAGGTCCCAACAGCTAGTGAGCGGCAGATCCAGGACTTTTAGGCATGTCTGCCCAACTCCAAAGCCTATCCACTTTCTCTACACGAAGCTTTCTCTACGGGAAGGATCTGAGACTCGAAAAGGCAGATTACAGAAATGTATATTCACTTCCTAGAAAGCTAAAGAAGTTGGATTTATCCTTCCTCTTTGCTTAGTTGCTCAAACTCTACCCTTCCCACTAGACTTTGCGTGCATGTTCCAAGCCTTCTGATATTACCAGTTACTGTTGACAGGGTCCCATTGCCCCTGTAACATAATTTATTTGGCCCATGTGAATCTATCATAAATCCCCAGTAAAGATGCAAGTTCTTAAGGAAGAGGAACTGATCTTACCCTTCTTCCTTACCCCTGAATGAGCAGTTGTGGAATTAATTATCTCTTTTCCAAGAAGATGTAGAGATCAGCAGTGGCTGCCCCTCCTCAGTATGGTCTGCCTGCACTGATGTTAGAATGAGTGTGGACTCCTCAATTCCCTAAGACCCATCCACAGACATTTGCCTTCCCTGAAGTTTCTCTCTACAAGGAAGTCACAGGGAAACATGCCCAGTTCTGCTGAGAGCAAACAACTCAGTGGGCCAGTGGGCCACAGTTGGCCTTGCTTACTCATACACTGGCCTGAGAGTTGATTATGGAGCTTTTACTGATGGCTCTAAAGAGCTGCACCTCCCTCCCTAAGTGCGAAGGAGAAGTTCCCAGCCTGGAAGGAGACACGGCCCCAAGCAGCTCCAGCTCCCACGTGGAAAGGCCTGCAGATGGTGCCAATTCACAGCCTAGGAATTTACTTGGGTATCTCTGAATTTAGGGCCTTGATAGATGTGTCAAAGGGAGGGGGTATCCCACTGGTGTGGATTTGATGGCCCTGATCATTTCCAGACCATTTAACACTTCCTCTCTTATAATGGTTGATTTTCCAGGTCACAAATTTCATGGGCATACTTGCTACTTACAGGATAACTGTTGATCATTTAATTGCAAGGTAAGTACCATGGAAAGGATGAGAAAATCACATGGTAAACAATTATAACCTACAGTGCTTGGTTATTTTTGAGTCTGCTTGGCTACCAGTCATTTATTTTCAAAGTAAAATTTAGTCCCAGAAAAACTCCCATTGGTGTACATAGGGATGATCAAAAAGCATCTTCCTTTTCATTCATAATTATATCAGCAGTATATTAAGTATGTTCTTATTTACTCTCCCTGAAATCTAATGTGGCCATTTTCTTTCCATGGTACATTCCCCAGTGTAACAGAGTAGAAGAAGGCCAGAACTGGGGGATACAAACCTGGTAAAGAATCCCAATCCCAGCAATTACCAGGGTACCAATTACCAGATAACACCTTAGGCAGGATACTTAAACTCTCTAAGCCTTAGTTTTTCATCGCTCAGATGGAGTGAACATACCTACTTCATGGGACTATTGTTAGCAACAAGTAAGATAATTGATGTAATGTGCCTGGTGCATAGCCCGAATGACTGTAAGTACCCAGATGGCGATTACTCTGTGTCAGCCACTGTCTTAAACACTCCATATTACGCATTGACTTGATCTTCACAGCCACCACCAAAAAGGAGCAACTGTTATCAGCCCCATTTTATGGATGGGAAACTGAGTCACAAGTAGCTTGCTCAAGCTCATCAGCTATCAAGTGGTAGAGCTAGAATTCGAACCCAGGAAGACAGGCTGCAGAGTCTGTGCTCTTCACCTCTGTACTAGACTGGTCCAGAGGCAGTGAGCACAAGTTACTTAAACTCAGAAGGCGCTGTGTGATGATGTGGATTCACCAAATGAATGAGAGGATCAGATGTTAGGTTAGAGGTTGTAGTAGGCGGCCTTTAAGATGCCTCTCAGTGATTCACGCCTCCTGGTATTCAGGCCTGTATGGAATCCCCTCCCCTTGAATGTGAGCTGGACCTAGTGGCTCGAGTCTGAAAATTAAAATATGGCCAAAGTGATGGGGTGTCACTACCAAGACTAGGTTGCAAGAAGGTTGTAGTTTCCATTTTGGAGCCCCTTTTACTCTACTGCCTCTGAGGGAAGCCAGCTGCCATACTGTGAGCTGCCCCAAGGTCAGGTCCATGTGGCAAGGAACGCATGTCTCTTGGTGAACAGCCAGCCATGGTTTGCCAACAGCCATGCCAGTGAGTTTGGAGGCAGATCCTCCACAAGTCGAGCCTTGAGAGAGCTGTAACCAGCATTGTCAACATCACCAACTTCAGCCCACAGTTTCTAAACCCAATAAGCTAAGCAAATACATGGTTCTTTCCAGCACGGTCAGATCCTTCACGAACAAACTTACCAAAGACAAACTTACAGCCAAACAAAAAGAGATAAGGAAGAAGATAGGTTTGTCTATTTGTTGGTTTATATTTTCTTAATAAGGACCATTCACGTCCCTGGCAGAGCGGGGGAGTGGGTGGAACTATGTCTGCATCAGAAAGAATAAGAACTGGGCCCCTCCCAGTCCTGTCCCAGTCTCTCTCCTCTTCCTATCTCTGCACTGAACAGCCACAGAGCTTTGGGAAAGTCTGTGAACCCTCTGGGTCTCAGTTGTCCCATCTGTAAAAAGGGGTGATACTTAGCCTGCCTGAGCAATGAAGTGGACTGAGCCAGGTTACCCTTCAAGGTTCCTTCTAGTTCTGAAACATATGATACTCCGTTGCTTTATTCAGACTGAGTTTTAACAGCTCTGTTACTGTGGTTCTCAAACTTTCTGGTCTCGGGACCTCTTTACTCTTTAAAAAGTTTTGAGGATCTGAAAGTTCCTTTTGTTTTAGAGGGAGATATATATATATATATATATATATATAGAGAGAGAGAGAGAGAGAGAGAGAGAGACATATATATATATGTATCAGTCTTTACTGTATTAGAAATTAAAACAAGAAAATTTCTAAAAATTATTAGTTCATTTAAAAATACTAAGCCTATTACATGTTAACATAAAACTATAATTTTTTATGGAAAGTAGCTACATGCTACATTTTCTCAAGATAAATGAGAAGAGGGGACATTGTTTTACATTTTTGCAGTTCTCCTTATGTCTGGCCTAATAGGAGACAGTTTCTCATATCTGCTTTTGCATTCATTGTGTTGCAACATCACATGTCGGGCAGCTTCTGGAAACTCCTCAGTACTGGTGGTGAGAAAATGAAAGTGAAAAGAGCAAACATCTTAGTGTTATTATGAAAACTGTTTTGACTTTACAAAACCCCTGAAAGGGTTTCTGGAACCCCCAGGGGTCCCTGGACCACACTTTGAAAACTGCTGTTCTGTTAGTACTGGTTGGAAATGCCAAGATTTCTTCTCAACAAGAAGAACTTGAACTCAACAAGAACAAGAACTCAACAAGAAGGACTACCTACCCACCATCCAAAAAACAAACAAAAAACACACGTATATACAACACACAGACACACACAAACACACACATACAAGGGCAATTTCCACACTTTCTTTCTAAAGCCTCTCTCTGAGAAACTGCAAGTCAAAGTAACTCACCCCAAGGGACTTCCCTAGCTGTCCAGTGGTTAAGACTCCACCCTTCCACTGCAGGGGGTATGGGTTCGATCTCTGATCGGGGAACTAAGATCCCACAGGCCTCGCAACGCGACCAAAAAAAAAAAAAAAATTCGCACCAAGCAGATCCTCTGCAGAGACTCTGCTCCTCAAGGCAGGTGTCAGCTCATCCTCCAAATGGTGGCTTCCTGCTTATCTACAGAACCCAGTGAAAGTAACAAATGGCTTCTTGAGGGTCTCCATCTAGCTTCTCCAACCAGATAAATAGCTGAGGAATTTCAGATGCTGCTTGCCTTTGAAGCTTTGGCTTCAAAAACAAATGCCTAGAGGAAGTCAGCAATGAGCAGGCCTGCTTCAAAAGCTGGCAACACACACACCCCCATCCAGCAAAACAACAGGGACCCTCTAAAGCCTCTGCAGTCAGCCAACCAGGAAGCAACCCAAAGTACGGGTGGGGGAAACATCAGACCAGTTGGGGGCTTTCTGAGAAGACCTTTAATAAAGAGCTAAGTGGAAGAGGAAATCACTAGATCTGGTCATACTAATTGGGTGGGATATGAAGTAGGAAGGCTGCTAACAAGGAGTTTTAGTTCTGGTTCTACCATCTTGGTGTTGGTAGCAAATGACTTTTTCTGAAAAGGACAAAGGGGGTAAGAAAAGTGCTAAAGTTCCTTCCAGCTCTTTCATGCTGCATTTATCACCAATAATGCACATAGGTCTATGGATATATTTCTGAGACAAAGAGAGGACACAGCCGCAATCCCATTTATGCCTGAAGTACATAACTCTTTCATTTATTCAACAGCTGTCAAGACCCCAGTTTGTTGCAGGCACTGTTGTAGCACTGAAACAATGCTATTACTGAAGTGATATTCAGTGTTCTATCACTGAAGCAGTGACCACAACAATGAAAAATGCTTGCCTTTATATTCTAGTGGGAGAGATAGACAAACAAAATACATCAGACGTCAGTGGTGATAAGCGTCATAGAGAAACTTAAAGCAGGGAAGGGGAATACAGGCTATAGGGCTGAGGGTTGTTTGCAATTTTAAATAGACTGGTCATTGTAAGCAAACCATATCTATGAGCCTCGGAATTTGAAATATTATATAACTTTGCATGAATTTGGCCATCATAAAGTCAATCAGCATTCATCCCTACAGTGAGTCGGTTAATCAGTCGGTCAGTCAGCAAACATTTACTTGGAACACTGAAGACGTTGCAACTTTGGGAGCTTGGGGAGGTAGCCCCCTTGGGTGCAGATCAGTTATTGTTCAAGAGGCAGCATAGGGGGATTTGTTCCAGGACCCCTCACGGATACCAAAATCTGAGGATGCTCTAGTCCCTTATATACAATAACATGGTACACTCAGCTCTCCACATCCATGGGTTCCGCATCTGCGGAATCAACCAGCAGCAGATACAGAGAGCCAACTCTACTTACTTGAAGGGTTGTCGTAGGATGTAGCTTTAGTCACACTTGACACTAGACATAGAACCACTCCCAGATGGTAGCCATCAAAGCAGAAATCAGAAGAGAAGTCCAGGAGGGAATTGTCTTTGGGCACATGAGACACTCCCTCACGGAACCCTCCCCCCAAAATAAATGGGGTCCAGTGAGATTTGAGACTTATTTGGATCCCATTTGGCTGATTGAGTCTTGGGAAAATCAGGTTACACTACTCTTTTTCAGTAGATTCTGCTGGGCTCCCAAAGCAGAAGGGAAAACAGCTCCCACTGATGATTATAATTGACCAACAGAGCTGGCTGCAAAAGGGGCCGTTCCAAACAGATCAGCTGATTTTATTAGAGAAGGAACTGGTTTTCCATGAAATAAAGGAGTGTTACACCTCTGCCTAACCGGAATCCAGGCTTCGCCACCCTCACTGTCCGAGGGCTGGCCAAACCCACTTGGGATATGAGCATCCCCACTCCTGCCCCAAAAATGTTCCCATCAAATGACTATAGCCCGTTCTTCATTTGAATAAGAATCCTGCTCCATCTGTTAGAAGGAGCAATATCTGTTCATGCTAATCTGATTGCTCCTACAACTTGTATTAAAAAACATGGAGGTTACCAGAGGCTTTACTCTGACCTTTGATTTTCCAATATCGCATCTGGGGTAAGCTCTTCCTTTTAATCTCTACGGACAATAGGCAAAATATCACCGAGGGCTCTGCCGACAGAGGCAGAGATCATAGAGCATGTGTCCATGACCCCAGGTTAGATGATTATAGTAACGCTTTTTAGGCTCTTCTAATAAAGAATATGCTGAACAGGCTCCAATGCGCGCGTGCAAAAGTCTAATTGCTGTTAACATGTCACTCCCATCACGGAGGAGCAACAATGTCCTGACGGCTTGTCAAATCCCGAATTGATTTTGAAATTGCTTTAATGAGGCAATGAATAAGTTTGCAGGGGCCCTGGCCATCTGAGAGGCCTCCGCGGCATCAGCCCAGATCACCTGCATTTGCTTTGTTGGCCGCTTATAAATGAGGACAGGGCACACAGAGGATTGCTGTTTGGCGGCCGAGTATTTGCAAGCTCTGAGCTGGGATTTCAGTCCCTGTTCCCACCTCTGAAGTCCCTTCTTGCATTTTAGATTTGTTTTGAGGTGTGCGTGTTTGTGTACATTTCCCTTCCAGCTTCATCCCCCCCTCCCCCAATAAATACCTCCAACGGAAAGGGCTGAGCTGGTTTTTCTCAGAAGCACAAGGAAGGGTTACGAGTTCCTTCTTGCTCCTCATCCAATACGTATGAGAGTCGCTCTGAGAGTAATGTGCCTCCCCGTTTTGAGCTTTGTCCTGTCAATCAAGACTGACAGTGGATGGGCTTCCCTGGTGGCGCAGTGGTTGGGAGTCCGCCTGCCGATGCAGGGAACGCAGGTTTGTGCCCCGGTCCGGGAAGATCCCACATGCCGCGGAGCGGCTGGGCCCGTGAGCCATGGCCGCTGAGCCTGCACGTCCGGAGCCTGTGCTCCACAACGGGAGAGGCCACAACAGTGAGAGGCCCGCGTACCGCAAAAAAAAAAAAAAAAAAAAGACTGACAGTGGATAAAGATGGATAGAATCAAGCTTTCTACCTGCATCACTGCCCAAGGCAGAGGAGTTGAACAACTGTCCCTCTGCCTCCAAAACTACTGCACCCACTTTCTGTTTCCCCTGAAGGATGAGAAAAGTTGGTAACGGGTTTCCAGGCTGTCAAAGGCTGGACCTCACGGCTCTTCTCGGTATCCAGCCAATAAAACCTAGTGGGGCAGAAAGGGCCACGTTTGTTTTGATATCACGCTCTAATAGCAATATCACCGGGTATTTCGACGTTGCAAGGAGGGTTTGGGCACAGTACCAAAGAAACCTTCCAAATCTGACCAAATCTGACATGATGCGCCACCTCATTCCTGCTTAAGATGTGGTTTGGGATTCATGATGGGGAAATGGTGTTTCCCCGGCCAAGAGAACTGAATAAGCTTTCCTGTTTCCTTGTCTTTCACATGTAAACAACACCAACACTCTTGACAATGGGGACAAATGTATGCCCAGCTTGCAGTAAAAATGAAAAAAAACTGCCAGTAACACTTCACAATCCTTGCTTTTATCACCTGCCTCCCCGGCCCGGAACATTATTTCTTTCAGAGCCAAGGTAGAGAGCCAAACTGCCTATTTCAAACGGACATGAGCGCATTTTAGAAAAGCATCTGTGTGTATTATATTCCGTGGGGCTGCGTCTCATTTATAGAGCCCCTGTGCTTCCGAGCGCCTGACCAGCATCCTTAGCAGGTGCAGATGCCTTCAAGAAATTGGATGCTACAGTATCCATACATCAACGTTATGATGATGTATTTTTCATGAAATCTGTAAATGAGGTCAACAGGTTAGGGATATTCTGGATGACAGACTCTATAATGGTTTTTGAGGAATGGCCTGTTTCTCTCTAAAAAGTCAATTTAAGCTTTTTTTTTTTGAATGCTCGCTCATTACGGTCTGATCTGGCTACTTTGGTACAAAGCTCCCTCCGCCACGGCATGCTGTGACAAAGAGGTATTTACTTCTCTATAAACCAATGAGTAGAAATGCAAGTTTGTTAACATGGAAGGGATAGGTAGTTGGTACCTCTGGGGTTTCTGATATCTTGTCTTTTCTTATCACCAGAAACATAGTCTCAAGCTGAAGGAACAGATGACTCGGTCGTCAAAGAAAAGAGTGACATAAAAGGAAAAAGAAAATGCTGAGGGTCATGAGTGCCAGGAATTAAAGTTCCAAAATGTCATTTTATACTCTCAGTGAAATTGGAAAGTAACCTCAGCTTCTGCCAAGACCTCTGTCCGTCCCAGAGTCAACTGCACGTTGGGGCCTATTATTATAAGAAGTGTCTGACGGGGCTCAAGAGTGAAGGAAAATGGAGCTCTTATGTTCTGCTGTCCATTCCCCCGCTCAACGCTGGGCGACTCAGGGCTGAACGCAGGCACCCAGCACAACTCACACACCTCCCTACCCCACTGAAGGCCAAAAGTAGAGCTGGGTCCCAGGAAGGAGAGACACCAGGGACAAAGGTGACAGAAATGAAGCATGGCTCAGACTGAAACTGACTACTGCCAGCAGAACCGGCAAGGCTGAAGTCTAGTCACCAGATTTGCTGTCTGGGCATGAGTGTGTTTTATCATTTTTCTGGGCCCTCCTCTCCGGAGCTGTGAAATAGGAAAGACAGGAACTCTGTACAAGAAGGCAGTTATGAAGAAAAGGAAATGTTAGGGCTGCAGAGGCCTTAACAAAGGCCAGTTCTGTGAAAGCAGTAAATATTGAACTCATGCTGTAGATTTAGATCCTGACCTATATACACTAATGTATTTATGTGTGCGTATACACAAACACAAACATAAAGAGAGAGAGAAGGAAATGTGGTTTTAAAGATGTAATGGGAACTTTTAAGCAACTTTAAAAAAGGAAAATACCCTTCTATATTACATGCATTACTTTCTTATTGTCCTTACGATTAACAAAATGGTGTAGACAGTCTCTTCCAGATCAATGAGCGTGGCCTCAGGCCTAAACGCAAGAGGGAAAATGAATCCTGAGTGACAGAGCCTGGCATTTCACTTGTTCCTGCCACCTGCTCTTGGAGGTCACCAGCACCACAATATGTAATTACCAACCTCATGGCCGCCTCTTCCTTCCCCTCTCCCACTGGTTAATTGATGGCCTTCACACCAGTGCTGGGTCAGCCCTCTGAAAACATCTTGAGCAGGAACTACTCCTCCATCTAACAGATGCCGCTCACTCGGGAGCCCCCCAGAGCCAGGACCTCAACGATGGCTTGTGTTTGCTCAGCCGTGAGAAAAAAATGATAGAGCAAAGAACAAGATTACAGATCTACTCAAAGCAGAAGAATTTATTGGTCCTCTTCCAGGAGAAAGATACCTGAGCTTCAGTTTCTTGCCTTTCTTTTCAGGTCTTCCTTGCTTCCCTCTGAAATTACACGCAGACAGTGAAATCATTGCCTCAGCAAATGCTGAAATATTAGAAGGAGTCCACATGGCAATGGGTGGATCACATCTGTCAGCGGCTGCAAAGAGAGCCCCCAACTGCCCCCAGAGCTTCTGTACAAATGAAATACAAATCGTCAGCCCGAATCTGGGACTCTATGCCTAGGTGCTGTGCTGTGATACTGACCCCTCCAAAACCAGAACCGACTTTGCACCCCGGAGAATTTGGGGGAAACTGGTCTCTCTTCTTGCTCATCTCTGAGCCACTAGAGAATAAAGCTCCTAGCTGACTCCTGGAATCATGTCACCTCTTTCTCCCCAGGCAGCAAACCCCAACTCCCCTGGGGGATGCAGATCCTCTGTGAAAGGTCTGGTTTCCATTCTAAGCCCTTTTTTATTTCAGCCCATGATTGTAGCCCAGCCAAGACAGGACAAGAGGCTTCCCCTTGAAAACGCGAGGGCAGGATACCACTCAGAGCTCCTGGTCATTGAATACCTCTGTAAACACTCTCACTTGAACCCCTCACTCTACTTATACACGTAAAGTTCAAAAAACACAAAACTGGCAGCAGGTGCTATGTGCTAAGAGTCAGCTTAAAAGCAGGGCTTCAAAGGCCAGTGGGGTAGGCTAGATATTTTTCGTAGCTAAAGCTATCTGTTTCTATCACTTGCTCTAGATTAGGGATCAGCAAACACAGCCTACAGGACAAATCTGGCCTGTTGCCTGTATTTGTCAATACAGTTTTTGGAATATAGCCATGCTGGTTCATTGACATACTGTCTATGGCCGTGTTGGTCTCACAAAGGCAGAGGTGAGCAGTTATGACAGAAACTATGCAACTCACAAAGCCTAATGTATTTCCTATCTGGCCCTTTATAGGAAAAGTTTGCCGACCCCTGCTCTATTGGTTGTCCTGACATCTCCCAATTATTGTTAGTGGCAGCATTCATCAATTCATCTGCTATGGACTATTTTGGCTTATGATGGAAAAGCTTACATAATCCTTCTGAAAAAAGGAAACTCATATGCACTAGGTCCTGGTTTGAAGTGGTTATATACATGAAAGGTAGAGCTCACAATTACATGCGAGCAAAATAGTCCAATGATTTTTTTTAAAGAATGACAAGGCAGGAGTTGCATACGTTTAACTGACACCCACACTGTGGACATTGAGCAAGTGCTTTAAAATCATGGAGCAAATAAAGATAAAAGAACTCTGCCCTGTAGAGTATCAATGCAAAAAAATTTATTGAAGATTGTTTTGTATCAGACTCGACTCGCCAAAGTCCACAGATAGGAAGACAAAGGAAATCTCTTTAGAGATTTGTCTCAAATTTGTCTCGCTTGATCAAATACCAACTATTAAGTGATTCATCACAAAGAAACCTTTTCATAAGGAGTAAATTTTAAAATGAGAGCAAAGAAATGGGTATTTGTTTTTCCACAGAATACATAATGCCAAATCTAGCCCACTTCCTGACTCTGCCCCACGCCTATTGGCCATTTTAGGAGTCATTGTTGAAACCTTCCTGCTGGTCTGATATGAAGTGAGACAAGGTCTCTGCAGAGCTCTGACTTGTATGTTTTCCAAGCAGTACGTAACTAGACCTTACAGCAAACTTAAGTTGTCTAAGTCTCCCTCAAACCCCAATCCCTTAGACAGAACTTGACCAGGTCCCATTGGCTTGGCCAAAAGAGTTGAAGATTGACATGGATTGGGGGTGGAAGTGAGCTGGAAAAGCTCCCTCCTGGGCCAACTTGGATTTTCCCAATTGTTGGATCACAGACCAAAGGAGTTAATTGTCCAGTATTGTGAGGCTCATGTTTGTACCACAGTCCCAGATGGCTGCATACATGCCCCACCCATTTGACCAAGCCCCTTTGGGTGGTGGGCAAAGAGCCTTGAACCTTCCTATACTGACTCCAGGCTAGGATGGGGCAGGCACAGTCAGGCAGGCAGGCAGCATCTACATCCACATCCACATCTCTCACACACATACCCACCCAGAGAAAGCCTATTTCTTACAATTAAAATACAAGTCACATTTAAAATTCAAGGGCAGAAGGACTCTGCTGGAGTTGAGAAAGATGAGTGCTACAAATGCATCCCCTCTTTATTTGAAGCTCATCTCCCCATAGGACATGGTGCCCTTCCACTGTACACTGTTCACACTATTTTATAATTAAACTGTGTCTTATCCATCTATGAATTCCCGGCGTCTGGCATAGTACGTGGCAAGTAGGTGCTCAATAAATGTTTTTTCATGTGTCCATTCATTCAAGCAATAAATGTTTATTGAACACCTACTATGTGACAAATGCCTTGCTAAGAACAGTAAGTTAAAGAAATGAATAAGACAATATGTGTGTCCAATGTTCCTCAAATCTAGAGGAGGAAGAGCAAATAAACAGATAATTACAATATGGGGTGGAGATGCTTCAGTCAAGACTTAACAGAGTTGGGCACCTAACCTTGCCGTGGGGTGGGTGGGTGTGGGAGTAGTTAAGCCATGAATGAGGACACTTCCTCTCTCTGGAAATGTAGATAAATGTTGTCATATTGGGACTTGGATCTTTACAGAGTGCAATAAGAGAGGAGTTTACTTTTTGACTATGAAATTCATATTTTTCAGCACTGACAGTTCACTAAGATGTGGGATTGCTCTTCACAAGCAGAGAAACTTAACAAAAGGTTGTTTTGATTCTCCTATTGATGTGCAACAACATCACCAAAATTCCTTGGGTCTTGCCTTGCTTTAGGCACATGGCAGTTAAAAACAACAATAAAAGGGAAAAAAAATCAATCAGTCAATAAGTTAGAATCAGAGGATCATAGAATGCTAGAGTCTATAAAAGGGCATTTAAAATGTTACTAGAGTCTGTCTGATGCCAGATGACTAGTGTGACCTGTTTCATTCTTCTGTTCAATTGATAGAGTGACTGACGGATAATTTGGGCTTTGCCGGAAGGGAGAGTTGCACAGGAAGACTTGGCATGGGGTGGTCATTTGATAAATGGGCTCTGAATGAATGAAGGCAAACACCTCAGGCTCTGTAGAGCAAAGGGGGTGCCTCAAAATCCACAAGCTCAAATAACACTGCCACATTGACCTTCTCATCAATCATCAGTCAAGGTCCAGCAATGTTCTGGGAGCAGTGGAGAATGCAGAAGAAATTATACCTGGTCTCTGACCTTAAAGAATATACAAATAAGGATATGAACAGGCAGTCTTTGGAAGAGGGAAGTCAAAAGTATATGAAGAGATGCTCAGACTCATCAACTGTTGGGAAAAGTGCAAATCAAAATATTAATGAGATGTGATTTCATACAAATAACCTGGAAAAAAATGTTTTCAACTGGATGATAATATTGAGTGTCAGCTTAGAGGTGAGATACAGGGTCCTTTATGCATGGTAGGTGGGAATGGAGACCAGTGCAGCTTTACTGTGAGTAATTGGGCACTTCCTAGGCAAATTAAGCATGTGTGTAACCTACATATCATTATTCTGGTTCTGGGTATGCATATATCCCAAAGAAATCCTCACACAGATTCATAAGGGACCATGAATTAAGATGCTCATGGCACATTATTTGGGATGATGGCGTGAAGTTGGAGGTAATCTTGGGCACCCGTCCCTAGGCGACTGGACAGATAAAATTTGGAGGGAAGGGGTATAACCCATGGTGTACTACACATAGTTGGAAGCAACTGACTAGATGTCCACATAAAAACATGGATGATTCTTGAAAGCTTAGGGATGGTTGAAAAGAGTGAGAAACAGAAGAAGATATATAAAACAATACCATTTAGGAAAGTAAAAAGTTACACTCATAAAACAAGTATAATCTTGTAAGAAATTTTCACAAAGTGATTTTCTTTAAATACATTAGAATAGTCGCCTCTGGAGGTAAGATGTGGAAAGGATAAATAGAGATTTCGGTTCCTGGAAGTGGGGTGATGCTCTAACAAATACGTGTGGAAGTGGCTTTGGAACCTAACAGTAGGCAGAGCCTGGGGAGAATTTGAGGAGTGTGTTAAGGGAAAGCCTTGTTGTCTTGAATAAACTGCTAGTAGAAATCGTGACTTTGAGGACACTGCTGATGAAGGCTTAGAAGGAAATGAGAAACTTGCTCTTGGAAACTGCAGGAAGAGAAACCTTATTATAGAATGGCAAAGTTTAGCAACACTGTTACCTGCAGGTATTTTAAACTAAAAATATGCCTAATGAACTGGGCATTCAAGTTAAGATGGAGTGTTTTCAAAGTAGTGGATGTGCCACCTGGTCTCTTGCTGATATTTATAGTAAAATGCACAAGGAGAGAAACAATCTGAGGAAAACACTGTCATACAAGCAAAACAGGTTTTAAAATTTTTCACCTTCTCCAGGCAGCAAACAACACTAAAATTCAGAAATGACTTCCAAGCAACTGCCAAGTCCAGGCACTGCTAGGAAAACAGGGTCTAAAGATAAAACTGAGGATGTAAAAGTAAAACTTTAAAACCTCAGAAAGATCAAAGGTGGTGCCTCAGAGTCTATAAAATCCCCCTTAAAGAGGAAAGGAAAAACTCCACTTTCCCTCTACTTACACTCCTGACACCAGATGTGCAGGATTTTCCACACCAAGAAATTCTCTGATTCTCAGAGGACACCAACTGCGTGTCCTACAATTTAACTCTATTCTGACACTAACTGCCCGGAGTTAACACAGCCCCAACAGGTTAAGGTCTTGGCCCCATAAGACTGTTCCCCCCCTGCGCCCCCCAACTTCAGACCCCAATCTCAAGTCTGTCCTATTTGCTAGAAAGGACACAACTCAGGGACGGCCAAATGGAAGAGATGCAGAGGGCAAGGTATGTGGGAAGGGGCACAGGGCTTCCATGTCCTCTCCAGGGGCTCCACCTCCCAGCACCTCCATGTGTTCGCCAACTCAGAAGTTCTCTGAACCCCTTTAGTCAGGGTTTTTATGGAGACTTCATTACACAGGCATGATTGATTAAATAATTAGTGTCCCCTGGAGGTCAGGGGGTGGGGCTGAAAGTCCCAATTCTCTAGGCATATGGTTGGTTCCCCTGGCAACCAGCCTCCCACCCCGCCATCCTTAGGGGCTTTCCGAAAGTTGTCTCATTAACATAAACTCAGGTGTGATCGAAAGGGACTTGGTATGACAAAAGAGTCTCCTTTTACCTTTAGCACTCTGGAACTGTTCCAGGAGCCAGGGACAAAATCCAAATAAAAAAAAGATGCTCCTAACGCTATCATCATTTAGGACATCACAGTGTTCTGTGGAGCTCTGGCCAGGAGCTGCGGATGAAGACCAAACACATATTTCTTATAATATCATAAGGTATTAAGGGTGTGCCTCACAAATCCTCTCAATCAAACTACAGGGTCCCTAGGAAGTTAAGGGTATTGGACCTCAGCCATCACAAAAGGGGTTTATCTCAAAAACATCTGTAAGTATGGATTTGCCTAACGGAGTGAACCCCAAAGAGTTTCACAGGAGACCTACAAGTTTCTTAAAATACATACTTTTGGAAACATCGCCAACTTGGACTGCAGGAGACAGAGATGGAACAGAATGAGGAGATGCTTTTTGACTCCCAAAATTCTATTGGCAGAAAGCAAGCTAAGAGAGCTGCTCAGCTGCAAAAACGTACTACCTCCCATAAAAAAGTAAAGATGATCTAGAGGGCAGAATTGATAGCCCAGAGAGTGGAGCCACGAACCATGGAGAAATAACCCCAGGACTTGGGTTCTAATCAAGAAACATCCAACATTTGCTTGGCTGGCTTTCAGAATTTCTATGGTCCAATGAGCCCTTGTGCCTCCAATTTTCCACCTTGTTAAACAGGAATATATTCCTGACCAACAATATATTCCTGTATGTTGGGTATTTGGGGGCCAGATCACTTATCTCTTTAGTTCCACAGGTCTATAGATCGAGTCTACACTTGAGGAGCCTCATCCACACCTGAACGACTTAGATGCAATTCTAGACTTTGAACGGATGTAATGAGACGAGGCTTTAGGGACCTTGGTAGCGGAGGACTGTATTTTGCATGTGGGAGGGTTGTGAACCATTGGAGGTCAGAGGGTGGACTGTGGAAGGCAACCTTTAAGACAGCTCCAAATTATTCCTGCCCCTGATACTCAGGCCCTTGTATAATAACCCCCTTGAGTATGGGGCAGACCTTAGTTTCTTTTTTTTTTTAACATCTTTATTGGAGTATAATTGCTTTATAATGGTGTGTTAGTTTCTGCTTTATAACAAAGCGAATCATCTATACATATACACATACCCCCATATCTCTTCCCTCTTGTGTCTCCATCCCTCCCACCCTCCCTATCCCAGCCCTCTAGGTGGGCACACAGCACCGAGCTGATCTCCCTGTGCTATGCAGCTGCTTCTGACTAGCTACCTATTTTACATTTGGTAGTGTATATATGTCCATGCCACTCTCTCCCTTTGTCCCAGCTTACCCTTCCCCCTCCCCGTGTCCTCAAGTCCATTCTCTAGTAGGTCTGCATCTTTATTCCTGTCATGCCCCTAGGTTCTTCGTGACCTTTTTTTTTTTAGATTCCATATATATGTGTTAGCATACGGTATTTGTTTTTCTCTTTGACTTACTTCACTCTGCATGACACACACTAAGTCCATCCACCTCACTACAAATAACTCAGTTTCATTTCTTTTTATGGCTGAGTAATATTCCATTGTATATATGTGCCACATCTTCTTTATCCATTCATCTGTCGATGGACACTTAGGTTGCTTCCATGTCCTGGCTATTGTAAATAGAGCTGCAATGAACACTGTGGTACATGGCTTTTTTTGAATTATGGTTTTCTCAGGGTATATGCGCAGTACTGGGATTGCTGGGTCATATGTTTAGTTCTATTTTCAGTTTTTTAAGGAACCTTCATACTGTTCTCCATAGTGGCTGTATCAGTTTACATTCCCACCAACAGTGCAAGAGGGTTTCCTTTTCTCCACACCTTCTCCAGCTTTTTTTTTTTTTTTTTTTTGCGGTACGCAGGCCTCCCACTGCTGTGGCCTCTCCCGTTGGGGAGCACAGGCTCTGGATGTGCAGGCCCAGCGGCCATGGCTCACAGGCCCACCCACTGTGTGGCATGTGGGATCCTCCTGGACCGGGGCACGAACCTGCGTCCTCTGCATCGGCAGGCAGACTCCCAACCACTGCGCCACCAGGGAAGCCCCTCTCCAGCATTTGCTGTTTGTAGATTTTTTGATGATGGCCATTCTGACCGGTGTGAGGTGATACCTCACTGTAGTTCTGATTTGCATTCCTCTAATGATTAGTGATGTTGAGCATCTTTTTATGTGTTTGTTGGCAATCCGTATATCTTCTTTGGAGAAATGTCTATTTAGTTCTTCTGCCCATTTTTGGATTGGGTTGTTTCTTTTTTTGATATTGAGCTGCATGAGCCGCTTGTAAATTTTGGAGATTAATCCTTTGTCAGTTGCTTCATTTGCAAACATTTTCTCCCATTCTGAGGGTTGCCTTTTGGTCTTGTTTATGGTTTCCTTTGCTGTGCAAAAGCTTTGAAGTTTCATTAGGTCCCATTTGTTTATTTTTATTTCCATTTCTCCAGGAGGTGGGTCAAAAAGGACCTTGCTGTGATTTATGTCATAGAATGTTCTGCCTATGTTTTCCTCTAAGAGTTTGATAGTTTCTGGCCTTACATTTAGGTCTTTAATCCATTTTGAGTGTATTTTTGTGTATGGTGTTAGGGAGTGTTCTAATTTCATTCTTTTATATGTAGCTGTCCAGTTTTCCCAGCACCACTTATTGAAGAGGCTGTCTTTTCTCCATTGTATATTCTTGTCTCCTTTATCAAAAACAAGGTGACCATATGTGCATGGGCTTATCTCTGGGCTTTCTATCCTGTTCCACTGATCTATATTTCTGTTTCTGTGCCAGTACCATACTATCTTGATTACTATAGCCTTGTAGTATAGTCTGAAGTCAGGAAGCCTGATTCCTCCAGCTCCGTTTTTCTTTCTCAAGATTGCTTTGGCTATTTGGGGTCTTTTGTGTTTCCATACAAATTATGAAATGTTTTGTTCTAGTTCTGTGAAATGTGCCAGTGGTAGTTTGATAGGGATTGCACTGAATCTGTAGATTGCTTTGGATAATAGAGTCATTTTCACAATGTTGATTCTTCCAATCCAAGAACATGGTATATCTCTCCATCTGTTTGTATCATCTTTAATTTCTTTCATCAGTGTCTTATAGTTTTCTGCATACACGTCTTTTGTCTCCTTAGGTAGGTTTATTCCTAGATATTTTATTCTTTTTTTGTTGCGGTGGTAAATGGAAGTGTTTCCTTTATTTCACTTTCAGATTTTTCATCATTAGTGTATAGGAATGCAAGAGATTTCTGTGCATTAATTTTGTATCCTGCTACTTTACCAAATTCATTGATTAGCTCTAGTAGTTTTCTGGTAGCATCTTTAGGATTCTCTATGTATAGTATCATGTCATCTGCAAACAGTGACAGCTTTACTTCTCCTTTTTCAATCTGGATTCCTTTTATCTCTTTTTCTTCTCTGGTTGCTGTGGCTAAGACTTCCAAAACTATGCAGAATAATAGCGGTGAGAGTGGGCAACCTTGTCTTGTTCCGGATCTTAGTGGAAATGGTTTCAGTTTTTCACCATTGAGGATGATGTTGGCTGTGGGTTTGTCATATATGGCCTTTATTATGTTGCAGTAAGTTCCCTCTATGCCTACTTTCTGCAGGGTTTTTATCATAAAGGGGTGTTGAATTTTGTCCAAAGCTTTATCTGCATCTATTGAGATGATCATATGGTTTTTACTCTTCAATTTGGTAACATGGCGTATCACATTGATTGGTTTGCATATATTGAAGAATCCTTGCTTTCCTAGGATAAACCCCACTTGATCATGGTGTATGATCCTTTTAATGTGCTGTTGGATTCTGTTTGCTAGTATTTTGTTGAGGATTTTTACATCTATGTTCATCAGTGATATTGGCCTGTAGTTTTCTTTCTTTGTGATATCTTTGTCTGGTTTTGGTATCAGGGTGATGACGGCCTCATAGAATGAATTTGGGAGTGTTCCTCCCTCTGCTATATTTTGGATGAGTTTGAAAAAGATACGTGTTAGCTCTTCTCTAAATATTTGATAGAATTCGCCTGTGAAGCCATCTGGTCCTGGGCTTTTGTTTGTTGGAAGAATTTTAATCACAGTTTCAACTTCAGCGCTTGTGATTGGTCTGTTTATATTTTCTATTTCTTCCTGGGTCAGTCTCAGAAGGTTGTGCTTTTCTAAGAGTTTGTCCATTTCTTCCAGGTTGTCCATTTTATTGGCATAGAGTTGCTTGTAGTAATCTCTCGTGATCCTTTGCATTTATGCAGTGTCAGTTGTTACTTCTTTTTATTTTCTAATTCTATTGATTTGAGTCTTCTCCCTTTTTTTCTTGATGAGTCTGGCTAATGGCTTATCAATTTTGTTTATCTTCTCACGGAACCAGTTTTTAGTTTTATTGATCTTTGCTACTGTTTCCTTCAATTCTTTTTCATTTATTTCTGATCTGATATTTATGATTTCTTTCCTTCTGCTAATTTTGGGGGGGGGTTTTGTTCTTCTTTCCCTAATTACTTTAGGTGTAAGGTTAGGTTGTTTATTTGAGCTGTTTCTTGTTTCTTAAGGTATGATTGTACTGCTATAAACTTCCCTCTTAGAACTGCTTTTGCTGCATCCCATGGGTTTTGGTTCATTGTGTCTTCATTGTCATTTGTTTCTAGGTATTTTTTAATTTCCTCTTTGATTTCATCCATGATCTCTTGGTTATTAAGGAGTGTATTGTTTAGCCTCCATGTGTTTGTATTTTTTTACAGATTTTTTTTCCTGTAATAGATATCTAGTCTCAAGCGTTGTGGTCAGAAAAGATACTTGATACTATTTCAATTTTCTTACATTTACCAAGGCTTGATTTGTGACCCAAGTATGAGCTATCCTGGAGAATGTTCCATAAGCACTTGAGAAGAAAGTGTATTGTGTTGCTTTTGGATGGAATGTCCTATAAATATCAATTAAGTCCATCTTGTTTAATGTATCATTTAAAGCTTGTGTTTTCTTATTTATTTTCATTTTGGATGATCTGTCCATTGGTGAAAGTGGAGTGTTAAAGGTCCCTACTATGATTGTGTTACTGTCGATTTCCCCTTTCATGGCTGTTAGTATTTGCCTTATGTATTGAGGTGCTCCTATATTGGGTGCGTAGATATTTACAATTGTTATATCTTCTTCTTGGATTGATCCCTTGATCATTATGTAGTGTCCTTCCTGGTCTCTTGGAATAATTTTTATTTTAATGTCTATTTTGTCTGATATGAGAATTGCTACTCCAGCTTTCTTTTGATTTCCATTTGCATGGAATATCTTTTTCCATCCCCTGACTTTCAGTCTGTATGTGTCCTGAGGTCTGAAGTGGGTCTCTTGTAGACAGCATATATACAGGTCTTGTTTTTGTATCCATTCAGCCAGTCTATGTCTTTTGGTTGGAACATTTAATCCATTTACATTTAAGGTAATTATGATTATGTATGTTCCTATTACCATTTTCTTAATTGTTTTGGGTTGGTTATTGTAGGTCTTTTCCTTCTCTTGTGTTTCCTGCCTAGAGAAGTCCTTTAGCATTTGTTGTAAAGCTGGTTTCGTGGTGCTGAATTCTCTTACCTTTTGCTTGTCTGTAAAGGTGTTTATTTCTCCATCAAATCTGAATAAGATCCTTGCTGGTTACAATAATCTTGGTTGTAGGTTTTTCCCTTTCATCACTTTAAATATGTCCTGCCAGTCCCTTCTGGCTTGCAGAGTTTCTGCTGAAAGATCAGCTGTTAACCTTATTGGGATTCCCTTGTGTTTTATTTGTCATTTTTCCCTTGCTGCTTTTAATATTTTTTCTTTGTATTTAATTTTTGATAGTTTGATTAATATGTGTCTTGGCATGTTCCTCCTTGGATTTATGGGACTCTCTGAGCTTCCTGGACTTGATTAACTATTTCCTTTCCCATATTAGGGAAGTTTTCAACTATAATCTCTTCAAATATTTTCTCAGTCCCTTTCTTTTTCTCTTCTTCTTCTGGGACCCCTATAATTCAAATGTTAGTGTGTTTAATGTTGTCCCAGAGGTCTCTGAGACTGTCCTCAATTCTTATCATTCTTTTTTCTTTATTGTGCTCTGCAGTAGTTATTTCCACTATTTTGTCTTCCAGGTCACTTATCCGTTCTTCGGCTTCAGTTATTCTGGTATTGATTCCTTCTAGAGAATTTTTAATTTCATTTATTGTGTTGTTCATCACTGTTCGTTTGCTCTTTAGTTCTTCTAGGTCCTTGTTAAACGTTTCTTGTATTTTCTCCATTGTATTTCTAAGATTTTGGATCATCTTTACTATCATTACTCTGAATTCTTTTTCAGGTGGTATGCCTATTTCCTCTTCATTTGTTAGGTCTGGTGGGTTTTCACCTTGCTCCTTCATCTGCTGTGTGTTTCTCTGTCTTCTCATCTTGCTTAACTTACTGTGTTTGGGGTCTCCTTTTTGCAGGCTGCAGGTTCATAGTTTCCATTGTTTTTGGTTTCTGCCCCCAGTTGGTAAGGTTGTTTCAGTGGGTTGTGTAGGCTTCCTGGTGGAGGGGACTAGTGCCTGTGTTCTGGTGGATGAGGCTGGATCTTGTCTTTCTGTTGGGCAGAACCATATCCAGTGGTGTGTTTTGGGGTGTCTGTGGCCTTATTATGATTTTAGGCAGCCTCTCTGCTAATGGGCGGGGTTGTGTTCCTGTCTTGCTAGTTGTTTGGCATAGGGTGACCAGCACGACGGCTTGCTGGTTGTTGAGTGGAGCTGGGTCTTGGCATTGAGATGGAGATCTCTGGGGGATTTTCAACGTTTGATATTATGTGGAGCTGGGAGGTCTCTCGTGGACCAATGTCCTGAACTCAGCTCTCCCACCTTAGCAGACCTTGGTTTCTAACAAATAGAATATGGGGAAAGTGTTGTGATGTCATTCTGAGGTTAGGTTATAGAAACATTGTGACTGCCATCTTGGATCTCTCTCTCTTGCTCTCTCATTCACTCTGGAGGGAGCCAATTGTGAGCAGCTCTATGGAGAGGCCCATGTGACAAGGAACTGACTTCTCTAGCCCACAGCCAGTGAGGACCTGAGGTTTGCAAACAGCCCCACAAATGAGCTTGCAGGTGGATCCTTTCCCACTTGGGCCTTGACATGATGGCAGCTTCAGCAACACCGTGATTGTTGCCTTGTAAGGGATCTAGAGCCAGAGGATTCCAGCTAAGCTGCACCTGATTCCAGACTCTGAGAAACTGAGATAATAAATGTTTGTCATTCTAAGCTGATGAGTTTCTGGGTAATTTATTATGCAGCAAAAATGACTAATACAGATTTTATCTCCAATTACAGATTTGATTTTCTAAGGGGATAAGAAATGTTTTTAACGTATACTTTTAAAATATTAAGAGGCGTTTTCATCCTGTTTATAATTACCTAGTTGAGTAATTATACACAGTCCACCACAGTTTTATTCAGTTAAGTCCTCATTCTACAGAGAATTTTGTCTGATTCTGTGCAAGGGCATGTATGAAGTATAGAGATTAAAAAAGAGAAAGAGAGAGAGAGAAGTCAGATCCCCGGGTTTCTAAGAGCAGATGTCCCTTGGGGAGGCAGGCATGTGAGACAGAATAGTACAAGGTGATCTGGACCACGATGAAGGCAAGTTCAAGGCAGAATAGGAACCCAGGGGTAGCAGTTTCTGAGGCCCACTGTGGTGTCACTAAGAGGGTGTACTTGACTCAGGACTCAGTGACACAAAAACACACCTAATTTGCTGCTGCTCAATAACTAAAAGGCCCAACAAGTGTCACACTGGATTTCAGCACAGCTGGATTTAGGGGAGCACAGATGATGTTATAAAGACTCAGTCACCCTCTCTCTGTCTCTGTTTCCTCTATTTTGGCTCCTTTTCAAGCAGACTGTTGATCAAGGGCTGAGCTGATCTGCGAACTGTCAAAGTAGTCGATTAAGACAACATGGCAAAAGGAAAGTAACAATTAAGCCTTCATTTACTTACTGCCATAGTATAGGGAAGAGGCTAAAGCCCTGGCCCCCACAATGTTCCGTGGAACCGCACCTGGGGAGGGGCAGATGTATCAGCACAGATGGGGGGAATTGTCTCACTGCTGAGGGAGCCCTAAACAATAGGCTCCTGCCTTTCTCTGGATCTGGGGTGAGGGGGAGTGGGAATACCTAGGAGGAGAAAAGACCTCAGTACTGAGTCAGAGTAGAGAAAGTATCTGCAAGGTTCCCCCAACTTCCCCCACAAGAAGGTTTCAGCGAGTCCTCTGCACACCCCCCAGTAAAGAGGCCTCTGACAGAGGTGCCTGGGCCAGGAATGCAGTTATGCATAAGATTAGGTTGGCCATGGGACCTAGTCCTTGACTGCAACTCCCTTCAGCGCCTACCATGCATTGGCTGGTGTGGGGAGGACAGCTTTCCCCTGTGAGGCCTGCCAGGTAAAGTGTTAAGGACTAAATGTTTCTGCCCCCCTCCCAAATTCCTATGTTGAAGCCCTAAACCCCATCTGATAATATTTGGAGGTAGAGCCTCTGGGAAGTAACGAGGGTTAGGTTAGGTCATGAGCAGGGGCCCCGCATGATGGGATTGGTGTCCTTATAAAAAGAGGAAGAGGCACCAGGGCTCCCGCCTCTCTCTACACATGCATGTACACAAAGAGGTCACGTGAGCACACAGGGAGATAGTGGCTGTCTGCAGACTAGGAAGCAGGCCCTCACCAAGACCAGAATCTGCAGGCACCTTGATCTTGGACTTCCCAGCCTCCAGAACTGTGAGAACAAGTGTGCCTTGTTCAAGCCACCCAATCTGTGGTGTTCTCTTATAGCAGACCGAGTTGACATGAAGCCTTTGTAATTGCCTATGGTCAGGCCTGAAAGATCACCCATAGGTTTTTGGCCAGGATCTGACCCCTTGCTTTTCCTTTACGGTAGTGAGATGGCTATCAGAAGCTCCAGACAGACATACTATTCCTCTCAGAAATACCAGTAGGAAGAGAATACTCTGTCTTAGCAGTTCCAGCAGAAACTCTGAGACTGGCTTTGATGAGACTGACTCGGGTTCTGTACCCATCCCTGAACCAAAGACTGTGACCAAGTGGATGAAACTAACAGATTGGTCTGGACCTGAATCTGGGGTTTGAGGCAGGACTTTCCCAAACTACTTAAACTGAGAATGAGGGAGGATAACTTTCACCAAAAGTGGAAGTGGATCCTAGGTAAGCAAAACCCATAGATGCCCACTCTCCAGTTCTTGAAAGTAAACGGATTTCTTTCTTCAAACATTCAATAAACATTTACTGAACTATGTGCCAAGGTACTGCTCTAGGCCCTGGAGAGACAGCAGTGAACAAGATCATCAGCTTAAATGCTACTGGGGGAGATAGATGCTAAAAACAATCAGCAGGTGAAATATAGCCTGTTAGATTGTGATAAGGGGGGAAAAATAAAAGCAAGAAAGGAGGATAGAAGGTGTGTGTATGAGGGAGGGGTACCCAGAAAGGCCTTGCTGAAGGCAGTCAGAGAACATGCATCCCAGAGAACTGGGGAAAATGTGTTCAAAGCAGAGGGAATAGCCAAGACAAAGGCCTTGAGGTGGGAGCATGCTTGTTGTGTTCAAGAAACAAGGAATACAAGTTGCCAGATAAAATATGACATGCCCAGTTAAATTTGAATTTCAGATAAACAATGGATACATTTTTTAGCATAAGCATGTCCCAAATATTGAATGGGGCATATTTATGCAAAAAAAAATTTGTTTCGTGCAACATCTGGAACATATTTATACTAAAAAAGTACTTGTTGTTTACCTGAAATTCAAATTTAACTGGGTGTCCTGTATTTTTATTTGCTAAATCTGGCATCTATCTCTAGGCCAGTGTGACTGAAGTAGAATGAAGAAGCAGGAGAGGGTGTTATGGGTTGAATTATGTCCCCCCCACCAAAGAAGATATTTTGAAGTCCTCACCCCCAGTATCCCAGAATATGACCTTACTTGGTAATAGGGTCATTGCAGATGTAATATTCAAAATGAGGCCATAATGAAGTAGGGTGGTCCCTGATCCAATATAACTGCTGTCCTTATAAGAAGATGGCCCTTCCGTGACACAGAGACATACAGAGAGAAGACCATGTGATGACAGAGGCAGAGATTAAAGAGCCGCAGCTGCAAGGCAACAAATGCTAAAAATAGCAACAACTACCAGAAGCTAGAAAGAGGCAAGAAAGGATCCTTCCCCTTCAAGTCTCAGAGGGAACGTGTCCCTGTCAACACCTTGATTTTGGACTTCTGGCTCTAAGAACCATGAGAGAAATTTCTGTTGTTTTAAGCCACCCAATTTATGGTGCTTTGTTAGAGCTGCCCTGGGAAACTAACAGAGGGGAACAGCAGGGGATGAGGGCAGAGAGGTAAGGAGGGTGATGGCCAGATCCCACGGGGCCTTGGAGGCCACATGAGGACTTGGCTTGCACTCTGAGTCATCTGAGAGTTTGGGGAGAGGAGTGACATGTGGAAAGAGATGTAAGAGCTCTCCCAGGGGATGCCAGGGAAGGAAATGGAATGCAGTGCTCCAGGAACTACGTGCAGTGAAGTCCTGATAAAGTGTGTAGTGCGGGCAGTGGGTATGAAGGCAAGAGGTGAGCCAGATCTTGAAGAGCCTCTTGGTAACAAAAAATAGGGATATGCTTCCCCCTGTAGGCAATAGGAAGCCACAGAAAACTTGGAGCAGAGAGCTGGGATCCAATATGCCCACTCTTCACGGTTTTTGTTATTCATCGTATTAAAGATGGGTGCTGAAGAGTTCAAGATGGTGGACAGTGGTGGAATTCCAAGTACCTCGACTGGCAAGAGAAGGAGATGACCTTTCCATTAGATAGGGGATCTTAATCCAAGCCCCTCAAGTCACACAGCTGAGATAGCTGCATTCCCACACACACCCAAGGTAACTTGGAAAATAGCTAGGATTCTCTGGAATATTAGAGATTCTACCCAAGACCACTGCTATGCGAAGGGAGATAAGATTCCCATCTGCAGGGTAGGGTCTAGAGGAGCAAGTAGATGGTCTAGGAGAGAGCAACAGGGAGATTCTAAGAATTCCTGGGTCCCGTCCGGGGCATCTTAAGTAAAGGTGGTCCTAGAACCACACTGAGTGGGTGTGGACAGGAATAATGGTGCAATTTTGGACAGGGTAGCAGGTAATGTCACTAAGAAGGTAGTATTATATGCTGGAATTACATGCAAATTTTTGTGAGTATATCCCTTCCTGGGGAAATGGATTCACAACTTCCAGGAGATCCTTAAAGAGATTTTGAACCCAACTGTAAGGAGAACCACTGCACATGAGTTAACAGGCATTTTCATTTTTCAGATAGAAAGCATTTTCTTTTAGATCGAAGCTCAGAAGCCACTTGTATTGTGAGTGTCCATAATACTTTGACCTTAAACAGTGGTTCTTGGCCTTAGCTCCATATTAGAATTACCTGAAGAGTAATTTTTAAAAATACTAATGGCTGGGTCTTAGCCCCAGAAAGTCTGATTTAATTTGTTTGAGGGTATGATCTAGGAATTGGGGTACTAAAAGCTCCCCAGGAGATTCTAATTGCAGGAAAAGCTTAGAAAAACTGAGGTAGGGTTTTAGATGAGCCTCACCTGGTGATAGGAAGACTGGAGTGATTATTTCCGCTCACCGACTGGGAAACTGAGAGTCTGGAGAAGGTGTGACAACCTGAGGTCCCACAGCTGGTGAGTAATTCAAGACTCAAGACCATGTTCTTGGGCTCCCAATTCTGTGCTCTGGCCACTATCTCACCGTGGGGCAGAGGCCAGCAGGATTTTGATAAGGAATGAAGGGCCAGAGCTCGGGCTCCCGCACTAGGAAGGGCAGGCCTGGGGGGAACCCCTCGTGGTAGGAAGGGTGGGGTGATTATTCTGGGGTGATTAAGGTACAGAGGGGAAGAAGAGGTGGCTCAGAGGAAAAGCGATCAAGAGCTGGTAAAACCAGCTGCCACCTAGCAGGCCAGCGAGAGAAGCTAGCGCTTGGCCTGCATCTACAATCCAGTCAACACCGGCCTCCCGGCTGGCCCAGTGCTGAACAAAACAACAGCCACAACAAACACTCTCCTCTGAGATAAACGACATTAACAGCCTTGTGGCTTCCGATAATCCAATTCCTTCCTCATTCCTTACCACCAGCCAGGAGGGCTGATGTGGGGAGCAGGGGGGTGAGCAGAAGGTAGACCTGAAAGAAGTCGCTATGCAAAAAGTAACGGCTCCATCAGGTCGGTAAAATCCTAAAATGCTTTCAACGGGGACAAAGCTTTCCATTCTCCACGTGGTAATTAGTCACGACTTCAAAAGCAAATGCCCCTAGGAGAGAGAAGACGGCTGAGTAAGAGCTCAAGGTCTTAGTGTTCAAACTTCTTTTTAAACAGAACGCTTTTGGCAAAACTATCTTGTATGTGTGCGTACGTGTGGGCATGTGTATGCCTGTGTATCATATATATGCCATATTATCCTTTACATTTGATGTGTTACGTATACATACATGTAGTATGACTATTACATGTATACTCTATTGTATATTAAGTATATTACAGGAGATAGACATAATATATATAATTTAATATATGTGTGTAGAAGCATAAAACAGATCAAAGTAAAAACTTGCTGCAGACACAGCAGGGGCCTGGAAGTTTCCTGGTGGGTAGGAGACGGTGGCAGAGGAGAACGCCCCTCCCCACGCCCCCTGGCCCCCAGCCTGCCCTTCCCCCAAGCCGGCTGGCCCTTGAGCCACTTCAGCCAAACCCTAGGACGGTTGGTAAGAGCTGCAGGAAGGAATGCATTAATTCATCGGACGTGTGTTGAGAGCCCACCGTGTGCTCGGCATTGTGCTCAATGCTAAGGCCACAGGTGCAGGAAGAAGAGCCTCTTTCTTCAAGGACCTCATCGTCTCTTGAAGGTCATGGACAGGAAAGGGATAATTATGCAAAATGTGCCAGGCATCTCACCCTGTGGGAGTGGAGGAGGGAGCAAGGAAGGAGGAGACCCCCAAAGTGAAGGTCCATCCTTAGAGCAGCGGTTTTGTTTAATTGAGGTATAGTTGATTTATAATATTGTATTGGTTTCAGTTGTGCAACATATGATTCAAAATTTTTATAGATTCTGCTCCATTGATACTTATTATAAAATATTGGCTATATTCCCTAGCTCAGAGCGGATTTTGATAAGATGCTGACCGGGGAGCAGGAAGACTTTGAAAATCAGAAGATAAATGGGGCAGAGCCAGAGAGAGGAAAAGCCAGGGCACCTGCAGGTGCCAGAGACCAGGGTCTCAGGGGACAAATCCTGCTACCTCACAAGCTTTCCCCACTGGCCCCAGTGCCAGGATGCCGGGCTCTCCTCGCAGTATGTAAAGACGAGACCAGAGGCCCCGTCCAGACCTTCAGCCCAAAGGGGCAGGTCCGGGGCCACCAGACTGGGGCTCTGGCGTGAAAAGAACTCCCTTTGAAGTGAAAAGATCAAAATGGCTTTTGAGAAATCGGATCTCCTCAGCTGGATTTCAGCGGAGAGCTGGCTTTGCCAAAGGCTGGCAGTAAAAAGAGAGCAAACGCTCAATAAAGTTCTGAAGGGCCAGAGGGGAAGCCTCTCCATCTGAGGCTGACTTCCAAGAAGACCCGCCCCCTACAAACAGGCAAGCAAAGCCGCGCAGAAGAGGGAGGGGGCAGGGGCCTGGGGCAGGGGTACCACGAGGCCAGGCATCACTGGGAGGAGAGGCCGAGCAGAGCATCGCCCTCTGAACAAGCTCCGCTGCAGGAATCTGGTCACAATGATTGTCTGTTTGAGGCAATGGAGATAAAAAGAGAGAGGGCGGTGTATGGTGTCATCACACCTGCCGCGGGGCCCTCGCCGTGTTCCTCTTCACCCCAAGAGGAAATCAGAAAGCATTTTGGCCTTTTTTCATGGTCTCTGGTCTCAAAAATTGCTTTTCCCTCTCTGTTCCTTCACCTTCCTCCTTCTTCCCCAAGACTCTCCTTTCTCCCATGAGACACACCCTGGCCAAGAAAAATGCCCACGTGGACTTTGTTTTCAAGTTTCAATCAAGGCTCTCAGCTTTTATCTTGCTCTTAATAGCACCTTGCACCGATAGAGCCCGGCAAGGCTTTGCAGGCCTTAATTATCTCCCAGAGATGGATGGGGCCCCTCACTCCGGGGAGCAGGCACCGCCAGCATTTCTTCCAGATGGATGAGCTGTGTCCCAGGAGGCAAGGCTGGGCTACCCTGCTTCTCCTCGCAGGCACCCATCTTCGTTTCCACCCCCCAGGGGATTTTTCAATGAGACTGCAGGCTCAAGAAGGCCCGCCCAGCTCAGACGAGAGGAAACCGAGGCCCAGGGACTTCCCGGTGACCCAGCCCAGGCCTGCGATGAGACACAAGAGCCCAGCGCAAGGATTCCCCGGCCCACGCGCTATCACGTCTCCTTCCGGGGGACCCTCAGCACAGGGGGCAGTATTACTAAACAGCCTGGGGAAGCCAAGGGGCCATCAAGGCCTCCCTGGAGAGGCAGAGAAGAGCTCGCTTTCGGTTCCATCCCCTCCTTCTGCAACCGGCACGAAGGAGGAAATTAAAGCTTCAGGGAGAGTTGGCTGACGAGAACGCCCTTCACACTAAGGTGCCCGTATCAAGAACCTCAAACGGCCTGGTGCCACCTGGAGCAGTCTGCAAGCTGCAGCCTGTGACCCTGTGCCCGAACCTGGGGGAGGATGTGAGATGCTGCAAGACTGAGGAGGCAGGGAGGCGGAGGCAGGGAGGCTGGGCCTCTGATAATCTTTACTTGATAAGAACAGTGCGTTTTAGAGCAATGTAAGTGGGTAATAACAGCTGCTCACTTTCACCGAGCCCTTGTGTGCTCTCACAGGGTTTCTTTCTTTTAAACTCAGAGCAGCGCAGCCCGCAAGGTAGGCATAGAGAACTGAGTCTCTTGCCAACAGCCAGAAAGTGTGGGATCTGGGATTTGAACCTAAGCAGTCTGGCACCAAAGCCCACGTTACTACTACTCCCTTTGCCAGGTCATACAGCAAAGTTTTAGGCCCCCTGGGCTTCATCACAGAAGGCAGGAGGGCTTCAGGTAGAAGGCACCTGACAGTGTCTCATTTCCTCATTAGCCCAAAGTTGTTTTCCAGGCTGGGCAAAAGCTATACATTATCCAGGGTGACCCTCCAGAAAGGGGAAGGCTGTGGGCTCCCTGAGGACAGGCACCAGATTTGATTCCTCTTTGCATCCTCACACCTAGTACAGTGCTTGGGTCAAAGCAGAAGCTCAAACAGTCCTTGCTGACTCCCAGCCCAGCCAAGTACAGACTGTGCAGTCAGAGGCAAGCTACTGAACTCCTCTGGGTTCCAGGTCCCCAAGCTGTAAAATGGGGGTAACAATGCAGCCCTCCCAGGGTAGCTGCATGATTAGAAACCCTATGTGTAAAGTCCCACCCACCATGCCTGGCACATAGTAGGTGCTCAATAACAATGGCTGTCATGGTCATGTTCAAAGCCATGATACCAAGGTTCAGGAGTGGGATTGGACAGACCCATAGTTCTTGCCTAACAGCCAGAGAGAGCAAAAGGAGATAGCTCAAGATATTCTTATACATGTTTTTCAAGCACCCTTCTCTAAAAGTTCTCTTTTAGAACTTTAGAAGGCTCTGGGTCCTTCAGCCTCTCAAAGAAGGAAGATTCTGGGGAATCTTTATTGTACAGAATACTTTGATTGGGTGCTCCCCTTCTCTTTCCTCCTAACAGAATCCTGATGTCATGCTACACTCCTCAGTAGGGTCTTATGCTCCCAAGAAGTCTGGCTCCAGCCCCAGAAGATGAGACATAATTGGTCTAAACCTATAATTGTGGTTCATGGCCCATGTCAGAAATTCATTCAGACATGGGCACAGGACGTGGTTATGACTAATGGAAGATGAGAAAAACTAAGAAGCTTCTAGAAAGAATTTTCCTGAAGGACCAAAAGGATGCGTGCAGTCCCTTCTCTCCTCTAGGATACTGTCATGACGATGTGACACCTGGAGCTATGGCAGCCATCTTGTACTCATGAGGAAAGCGGATGCAAAGACAAAGACAACACACTAAGTATAGCAGAAAAGAGAAGAAAGAACTTGATCCTTAACGACAAACTGGAGCTACTGAATTAAACAACTCTGTAGCGCCCTACCTTGGGACTTCTTGTTATGAGATAATAACGTTCCTTTCTATTCAAGCCAGTTGAGTCCATGATATCTATTGCTCAAGACAGTTGAGCACCCAAGAGTATTCTGGCAAACTTGCCATCTTATAAAAGGTAATCTCTGAGAGGAAGTAATCCTTAAATTACCTTGGTAGAGAACCAAATATCCTGAGTTGAATAAGAACCCATATTCTGAGGCTCAAACACAAATATAATACTTTTGCAAGCACAGGGTGAAGCCAATCACAATACTTCTGAGTCCAAAAAGGTAACCGTGGTCTCAGGAAGGAGCAGTCAATGTTCCTGATTCTGCTGAAATGATTTGTGCTGTGTAGCAGGCACTGCTCTGGGTGCTGACAGGGGATGAGGTGGTTGAAAACCTGCTGCTGCTGCTGCCCTCATGCGTCTCTCAGAGGAGCTGGAGAGTGTGGGGTGAGGCAGGGAGACCAGCCTGGGCACACAGGAACACAGGAAACCATCCTTCCAAAGGCCAGGCAGTGGGCGCTAACTGCCAAGACGGTCCTGCAGAACAGGATTTCCGCGGGCTGGGGGATTGGTCAGAGGGTCCAAAGAGTCATGTGACTTCTCAAGTACATGTCCAGTTTTCCATAAGGGGTATCCAGATCTGAGTATCTTTTTGTCCAAAATGTACCCAGACTCGCTGCTGGGTGCCCACCATCACATCTCAGTGGCTTCAGTGTGGATAGCAAAAATATCCACTGTGTTGTCAACAAACACAATACAGGAGGCAGGGCCAGCTACTATGGCCCTGGGGCCAAATCCAGCCTGAAGTCTGTTTTATCACTGCCCACGAGCTAAGATCGGTTTTTACATGTGGAACAACAAAGAAAAAGAAGGAGGAGGAGGGAGAAGTGGAGGGAGGGAGGAGGAGGGGAGGATGAGGAGGAGGGGAGGGGAGGATGGGGAGGAGGGGAGGGGAGGGGAGGATGGGAAGGAGGGGAGGGGAGGATGGGGAGGAGGGGAGCAGAGGAGGGGAGGGGGAGGGGAGGGAGGGAGGGGAGCAGAGGAGGGGAGGGGGAGGGGAGGGAGGGAGGGGGAGGAGGAGGAAAAGAAGCGGGGAGGAAGAATGAGCAGCAGCAGCAGGGAAATCTGTGGTCTGCAAAGCCTAAAATATTTACCATCTGGTCCTTCACAGAAAAAATTTGCTGATTCCTGGACTAGACCACAGTGGCCAAAAGTGTAACCCTTATTTGTCAAGGTTTCCTTGAGGCTGCCTCGGAAAACCGGAATGCCTTTGGCTGCCAAGGTCCCCTCCTGGTCCAGGCAGGTGCTCTAGGTGTGAGAGGGGCCAGTTCAAGGGCTGAGGGGTTTGAACTCCTCCTAATTCTCCTCTGCATTCAACCTGGCAGGCCTGTGCCAGCCCGCAGCGACTCCCCACTAATGATTCATGGGGACAAACGGACATTCCAACACACTCCTGGCATCCACCGCCCCTGAACGCCAGGCCTTCAGGAAAGCCACGGAGAGTTTAGCGCAGCACACAGCCCGTCAAACAGACATACTCTTCCTTCCCCAGGTGGGCAGAGCAGGTGGGGGGAAAAAAAGAGAAGTAAATGCCAGGAGGTCTGGGGCACCCTCCAGCTCCCCATGCCAAGGGGACCTTCTGGCTTGCAGACTGCAGGGCCCCCAGCCCTGCACCAGACTTATTCCTTGGGCACCAGCCCTGCCTGCCCTGACAGGAAGCTGTGCCAGAGCGGCTGCCCCATGTTGGGGCCAAGGATCTACTCTAGGGATCCTTATCACCCAGGAACAGAAGCTACAAAGGGAGCCAGTCCCCTTATGTATCTGAATAGGATGCAAACAATCTAAGTTTTTGGAGTCTTCCAGCTGGCTGGTATTTCAAGCAGCAATCGGCAGACAGAGGCAGTTACTGTATCAGCTCAGAGGAGACACTTTTTTGATCAATGAAACTCATGATATTCAAATATACGATTCCTGCCAATACACAATTTAAATAATTTCAAAGCAATTTGTTATATAATTGAGTCTTTTATACATATTATATATATATAATTTGCTATATAATTGGGTCTTTTATAATTACCGCCTCCACAAAGCAGCAGCAGCAATTTTTATTTGGGGAGGTAGGGATCAGACTTGGCTGGCAAAGGGACTTTGTGTTGTCCCTGGACATCTGGGCCACAGGCAGTATTGGTAGTGAGAGGGGTGGGGTGGAGGGGGGTCGTTTGAGGGGTCCCTGCCTATTCTCTTCCTTTAGCTTGAGGGGTTGACTGTTAACCTAAGGGTACTTTGAGAGATGTATTTATTTTTGGCAAAATGTTAATAGCCTTGGAAGGTCACCTCTCTCAAATATTCCGTAATGGGCATGTCTTTTCTAGTGGAAAAATTATATTTTTAAAGAGAAATAAATGGTGTGCGAGGTCTGATGTGAACCTCACTGATGAAAATACCTTCTGCTATAGGTGGCCAGTGGCAGAGGATAAGGCAAGGCTGGACCAGCAGTGGGGACCTGACTACTTAACAAAATCCCAGGGTCCACGAAAAAGGCTATTCCGGCCTTGAACTAAGGGGAATCCGATTCCTGAAGGCCCAGATCATGCAGGATGGGTAAGATATGGTGGGGTGGTGAAGATTCCTCTTTCCACCTCTTGATCCATTTATCTTTGTCAAGGGCAAAACACAGATGTCAATAGGGGTCAGACAGGTAACATAAATGAAAGAAGTGGACAGATACAAGTCAGCAGGAAGTTCTGGGGGCTGTGAGTAGTAGCTGGAGAACTCTTTTCAATAAAGGAAGCAGCCACTGTTCAGCTCCAACTAATACTGGCAGGAACAAAGGGCCAGTGCTGCCATATCATCTACTTTTTAAAATAGAAGTTGGAAATTCAGAGTTTATGTGTGATATCCCAATTTTTGTGTTTTGATTCATTTTTGTAAACATCGTACAGGCCAATCAAAATATGTCAATGGACTGTCTCTGCATCCTATATACCGCGACAGTGATATCTGTCAAACGGGAGTGAATAGAGAGGGTACTGTTGCAGGCCGGATCTCCGGCAGCAGACGCTAAGATGGGGTGTGAGGGGCAGGATATTTACTAGGGATCCACACCTGTGGAAAGAAGGGGGCGGAAGCAAGATTGGACAAAGGGAGAAGGCAGACATGCCTGACCAAGCTTCTACCAACCTGGCAAAAAGTTCTAGATCAAATACTGCTTGTCAGAGTTGTCTCATGTCAGTCCAAACTGGCTGGACATTATTTTTAAATGGAAGTATAGCTGATTCACAACATTGTGCTAGTTTCGGGTGTACAGCAAAGTGATTCAGTTACATATTTTTTTAGATTATCTTCCATTATAGGTTATTACAAGATATTGAATATTGTCTCCTGTGTTATACAGTATATCCTTCTTGCTTATCTACTTTATATATAGTAGTTTGTGTCTGTTAATCCCATACTCCTAATTGATCCCTACCCCACCCGTTTCCCTCTTGGTAACCATAAGTTTGTGTTCTATGTCTATGAGTCCATTTTTGTTTTGCTATATACATTCATTTGTATTATTTTTTAGATTCCACACATAAGTGATGATATATGACATTTGTCTTTCTCTGACTTACTTCACTTAATATGATAATCTCTAGGTCCATCCATGTTGCTGCAAATGGCAATCTTTCATTCTTTTTATGGCTGAGTAATATTCCATTGTATATATATACTACATCTACTTAAACCAATCATCTACTGATGGGCATTTGGGTTGTTTCTATATCTTGGCTATTGTAAATAATGCTTCTATGAGCATTGGGGTGCATGTATCTTTTTTAATTAGAGTTTTCGTCTTTTCTGAATATATGCCTGGGAGTGGGATCGCTGGATTATATGGTAGCTCTATTTTTAGTTTTTTAAGGAACCTCCATACTGTTCTCCATAGTGGCTGCACCAATTTACATTCCCACCAACAGTGCAAGAGGGTTCCCTTTTCTCCACACCCTCTCCAGCATTTATTATTTGTAGACTTTTTGATGATGGACATTCTGACCAGTGTGAAGTGATACCTCATTGTGGTTTTGATTTGCATTTCTCTAATAATTAGCAGTGCTGAGCATCCTTTCATGTTTCTGTTGGTCATCTGTATGTCTTCTTTGGAGAAATGTCTACTTAAGTCTTCTGCCAAAAAGACTAGACATTTATAATCCATCTTGCTCAGTCATCAGATACAGATTGTCCTAGGAAAGGTTTGACCCTGGGCAAGGCAGCTCTCAGCAGCAGAGGCTGACCCTGGAGGAGCTCAGTGCTGGAGGCTGTTTCATAGCTGGGCAGCACATCCTTTCTCGAAGGTCAAACCCTTCCTAGGACATATGGACAGTGCGTCTCACGTCTACCAGAGGTACAGAATCAAAATCCCAGACTCAGTATGACACAATTGGCCAGGCATGTAATAGAGTCAGTGTCCAAAGCCACGTTCTACAGGTCACTGAGACGGCCTGGTCTGTAGGAACAAGCTTGAACTGATGGCCAGAGTGTCTGGGGATTCATCCCAGGACTGACACTTGCTTCCTTGTTTTCTTGCCCTGGAAATATAGAGAGTAACCCCTTCTTTTCCCGAGCTCTGCAGTGAAGATCAAATGCTATGTAAGTTCTTAGAAAAGTTCTTAGAAAATACACTTTGCAAGAGTCTTGGAAAAACTGTTAATCTTAACCACCCCCAAGATGATGACTGTCACACTTTCCTTAACTGTGTATGGTAAACCAGCAGTTTGGGTCCCTCTGGTAGAAAGTTCCTGAAGCCTAGGATTCTGGGTTCTGAACTGACCAGACTTCTGAGTTTCAATTCAATATCCTTTATGGATACAGATGACAGAAATGACTTGATCCATTTGTTTGGACTAAGGCATCAGTAAGACCACCATTATAAAAAATAATAAGTGGTACATAAAACATGGTTCTAAAGAGCTAAAGATTGTCTCCTCTGACCTCCTGGGTACCAGCCTACAAATGTGCATAGTCAGGCCATCCTTGGCATCTCAATCCCAGTATCTCTAAAACATACCCTGCAAAAGTATGTAAGATGACTAACAAACCTAAACTACAAACAAATCCAAGCAGCTGGCAGGACTTGGGTCTAACCCCTTGGGAACTCATGGCCCCAGGACCTTCCTGCCACTTCCCATATAACCCAGCAAGCCACAAAGATTTACTGAGAGCTTGTGTAAGACCTGGGCTCTGAGCTCTCTGGAGGGACACCAAGAAGGAGAAAACCTGGCCCCAGCTCTCAAGAGCAGCTCATGTCATAGGGATGGCAAAACATGCACCCATGAAAATAGTGGCAGGAATCAAACGAATCAGAAGAATCAGAGGGGCGCCCTCGGAAGTCCCTTCTGCTCTAAACTTCTGGGATCTAACAAGTCACTGTCCAATGTATTTTAGGTTTTCTTTCTCAGTAAAGTTACCATTTAAAAGTAATAGTACTTGCCTGCTTTCTCAGTTCTCTCCTCTATATCAGTTAGCTATGGCTACGTAACAAACAATCCCAAAATTCTGTGGCTTAAAACAACCTTCAAAATTTTTCTGATTTGCTCATGGGTCTCTGGGTTAGCAATCTGAGCTGGGCTCAGCAGGGCAACTCTTCCCCCAATCTCACCTGGGGTCAGTCATGTGGCTGCAGTTATCTGGATCTTGACTGGGGCTGGACACAGCCTCAGATGACCCAATAGAGCCTCAGTCCTATGTCTGCAGGTTGAGGCTGGCTCTCAGCTGGTGGGCCCAGGGGGCCTCAGCTGGGATGGCTTGTCTCTGCTCCATGTGGCTTCTTCACGTGTCAGACTCAGGGCGGTGTTCCAAGAAGACAAGAGCTGAAGCTGTTATGGCCTCTCAAGAATTAGAGGCCATAGAGGCTCCAGAGTTTTACAGCCTCCACTGCATTTTATGAGTTAAAAAAACAAGTCACAGGGCCACATAGATTCAAGGGATGAGATTTTGCCTCTTGATGCAAGGAATAACTAAGGTCACTGAAACTGAACTTAAATTGTTTGCAGCTTATCCTGACATTATCTGCTCACTTATCTCCACAGTCCATTGGTCACCAATACCAAGTATTCATGTCAATTTCATTGGAAATCCACCCACATTGCGAAAATACATAACTACAATCACAGAATGCGATTAAGCAGCTTTTGGAAAACTGCCTTTTGCTTTCCCACACATGGAGCAAAAAAATTAAAAATAAAAAAATATAAATATATATCGTCTACTTCCTTACTTTATACCACACTTGATCCAATACCTTCACAATGTCCACCAAAGAATTTCAAACAAAACAGTCAGTCATCTTCTTTTGGAACCAAGTCCAACAAGCATTGATTACAATGTTCCAAACAACTGTTGTAAATAAAGTTAAATTAAGAATGATGCATTAAAGAAAGGCCAGATGACGTTCACAGTTCCGGATTAATTCTAGATGCATTTTAGATCTAAAGGCTGAGTAATTTTTCACGGTTATGCTAGAACATTATATAACAAGCAAGTCACCTATAGCTCTGTCGTGGGAACTGATTATTGACCATATTCCTTAGGACCTTATTAGTTTACAGCTGTCTCTCCCCTCCCCCCACCCAAATATTTGGAGGGAGAAATCTAAGTAGCAAGTCATGGATCAGGTTGCCCAGCAGTTCACAGATCTAAAACAACTCATAAATCAAAACTGACAAGATACTAGTAGACTAGCTTAGACACTAAAAATCTTGCCATCAAATCTTCCAACTCAGAGGCTGACAAACACTTGATACCCCTTGATAAGACAGAACTTCGCCTTGACACGCAAAGCCAGCAATAACAAAGGCACTCAGATTGCCTTCTTTGTACGTCGCACAGAGTCAACTTTGTCAAAAATTCAGCCCTTCCAGTGACGACTCACCCAAAACACTTACAGCTTCCTCAGACCCTTGAGAAGATACTCTGAAAGAAAAATAAGCTCAGGCCCAGTTTGGTTGAAATTTGTCACTTCCTCAAAATTTACTCAAATCATCAAGCAAATCAAGGCAACTTCTCTTTCTGGTGTTTGGAATTTGTTCATTCCATTATTTTAGGAGGATTTCCTTTGGGGGTTAGAGAGAAAAACAAACAAACAAAACAAAAAGTAGATCCTGCCTTCAAGGAAGAAGAAGTAGGGCTGTGACAGTGAGCTTGGCTTTTTCACATATCAACACATTTCTTGTTTAACGCTCACAACACCCCTATGATACCAGTATTATTATTATCCCCATTTTAAAGATTGGGAAACTGAGGTTTCAGTTAGCAACCAACAGAGCCAAGATTCAAATTCAGGGAAGAACAAAGTGAAAGAAGCAGAGTTGGGAGGGTGATGGAGCTCAAGTGAAACACTGGGGGTATGGCACTTTCTAAGCAATAAAGGACTTTGCAAACACTGTCGATGGTAATGGTGGTGAGTATGGGGCATAGATGGGACATCCAGCTGGACGATATCCTGTTACCTGTTGGAAATGAAAATTTGAAACCTGGGCAAGAGTTGAGATGTGCTGAGAGAGCGAAAATGAAGAAAGGGCCTAAGGATGGGTCCTGGGTGAATCTGGCACAGGTGGAAGGGAAGAATGCAAATGAGAGAAAGAGCATCTGAGTGAAGCATCCACTGGTCCAGAAGCCAAGAGTGTCAAGCTCTATGAAGGAGTTAAGTGCAGCCGAAGGGTAGAGTGGGATGAGGCTTGGGGTAAAAGTCACTGGATTTTTGAAAGTGGGAGACCACTGGGGACTATCAAGAGAGATCTCGGGTAGATGACAGATTGTGGGGCGTTAGAGAGAGGGTAGGTGGTGAGGGAGTGAGGCCATCAGTGTAGACTCCCCTTCCAGAAAGCTTCTCAAGGAAGGAATGAGGGAACTGAATGCAATGACAGTTTAGAGGATGGTAAGATCAAAAGAAGGGATGGGTTCCTAATATCCAGGAACTCTGGAGGAGGGACGAGTGTGGGCATGGAGATTTGATCCCGTTCCCCACTTCCTCGCCTGTGTAACTTTGGGACTATCCGTATAAAGAGAGATTTCTCTCATTGCTGCCACAGCTAATTAGAAAACAGGTCTGCACTTTTTCATCCCACCATGTTCCATTAATTCTTTCTGTTCTACGTTTCTCTACTTCATCTTCTCTTTTCTGCTCCCCTACCGGAGGACAGCACAGTCCTCTCTCCCGGAACTCTGTGTCATCGTGTTCTCCGCTTTTCCAAGCCTCCCACTCCCTCCCCTCATTCTGAATCTGAACCAGATTAACCTGCCATAAAAACTAGCTTGCGAAACATGAAAAGCACCCTCATACGCATTGGCCCAAGTCCAAAACTCCTGGCCCAAAACGGAAGAGATTCCATCAGGAGTCTCCATTCTTCAAACACAGCCTTTCTTACACCCCTTCTATATGACTTGGTGGTCCCGGCACTGTCCTCAGCCCTTTTGCACACTAGACCCATCAAGGAAGCTATAAAGTGCCAAGGCCCAGGCACATTCCGGAGGCTCTGGTTCATTTGGTCGGCAGTGGGGTCCAGACATAGGTGTATTTGAAATACTCTTGTCAATTCTTTCCTGCAGCTCTTTACTGCTCTATGGGATATTCATAAATCTTGCTCTGAGCCTTTGGTCAGAGATGCTTTCCATGCCTGAAATGCCCTCCTTCTTCCTTTCCATGAATCTAAATATGTCACATTTCCCAAATCCTAATACAAGCCTGACTTTTTTTTTAGGAAGTCTTCCCGGACCACCCTAGCCTGTAAAGATCTTCCCCATCTCTAGTTCTGATAATGCTTACAGATGGCACCTCGAAATCCAGTTCTTAATTCAAGAAGCATGTGCCAGGTCCTCACTTAGTTCCTGGGGGTCCATACAGTTAAAATATGCTTTCTGTCTTCAGAGTTTATCACTGAGGTGGGGTATGGTTTCGGGGGTGCTGATGAGGTACACAAAGCAGAGAGAGCTGCACACGTTAGGGCAGGGCAGCACAGAGGCCCAGGAGTCAGGAAAGCCCCCAAGGTTCGGGCAGCAGGACGTGGGTCTGGATCTGTAGCCATGGCGAGATCAAGAAGGACCCTGTACACCAACAAAAGATTGGATCCTGCAGTCCCCAAACCCTTGTCCGAGGAAATGTCCTCTGAGTCTGTCCTTCTGCCTTTGACCTGACCCCATGCTCACCTAGCCGCCCCTCCAATTCCAATCCACCTTCCCTGGGTGGGGCAGGGGGTTCCTCCCCAATGGCAGATACAAACCGTTTTCCCCAGGAAGGAAAGATCCCTTATTACAAGTGAGCAAGATTGTCAGCAGCTTATTATTGTGTTTATCTCAAGGCAGATAGCTCTGCCTTGATAACTGCCGGATAACTCGGTTCCAACGACATCCTGCAGAACGACAGATGGGCCCCTTCTCACCACCCCACCCCCAGGTATGGGGGGATGCACATCACACAACAGGAGGGCTCCGGAAACACAGTGTGAAAACCACTGTCACAGGCCGCTGGGGAGTCCTCAGAGGTATAGGTTGTCCTATAATTATTTCATGTGTACAAATCTCACCTCCAAGAGGTTTTAAACCCTTAAAGGCAAGAAACCTGCTTCTCATAGCTTTGCCTCCTCTAGTTCGTCATTCGGGACACAGAGTATAATAGAGTTGATACGTGAGCTTGAACAAAGGAGGCTGCCCACAGTCAGGAAGCACGGAAGACAGAATTTTCAAAGGGCTATTAATCATTTCAAGACAAATCTAAGTATCTAGATGGTACATGAGGAATAGAAGTGAAGCTGACTTCCAAGAACTTGAAAGACAGCTGCCCTTGGAAAGTTAGGTTGGTGAAATTCATGCACAAGTGGATGAGGTTAGCTATTATACTAAGAGAAAAGGGGAAAAAATAACCTAAAAGAGTTTCAGCAAGTGTGTGCCCAAGGAGTTTGGGAACACCTAAGGCTCCCTTCAAGGTGACAGGGTTGAAAAACAATTGGATTTAGAAAATGTGCTGCCTGGGAAAGTTCTGTATAAACAGAAAGAGGCCAAGTTCATGGAGAAAGGAAAACCAGCGGGGTCAGAGGTCGGCAGTGTTTACCCATGACCCCCAGGGGAGAGGGAAACAATTCAATGACAGAGCCTCATCATTAGAGGGGTGCACCCTGTGTGAGGCAAGGAGGGCTCCATAGGTCTAACCAGGACCTTCATCTGTCAAGGTTTTTGACTGCAACACAGCAACTGACACTGGACTATTTCAGGAAAAAAGGGAGGTAGGGATGGGGTATGCTTTATTGGAAGGGAAAACATATAGAAAAGCACAGAAGATCACAGGGGCTGGCAAACCAGGCTTGGAACAGATGAGACCCGGGCCACCTGTGAAGGTCTTGGTCATAGAAGCTACTACACAGCCTCAGCTGGGTCCTGTCCCCAGTATAAATGAACTCCAGCCATTACTCGCATTCAAGAAGCAAAGCCCTGGGAGAGAGTGTGCAGTGGAGCAAAATGAGGTCATTTGCTTCCTTCTCGGTGGACGGCTCCATTAGGAAGAGCCTTTCGCTTATAACATAGGAGGGGATGTATTGGACCAACCAGTCCCAAAGCCTAAACGCAACAGAGGAGAGAAAAATCCCTGGAAGGGAACTGGGGTGCTGCTGGAAAGAGGAAATGGTCACTGGGCAGTCAATATCCACAGCATGGTCTGAGGAAATGTTTTCTGAGGCCGTCCCTCTATCTTTGACCTGACCCCATGCTCACCTAGTCACCTTTCCAATTCCAATCCACCTTCCCTGGGCTGGGGCAGAGGACTCCTCCCAGATGGCAGATGCAAACTTTCCAAGGGAAGAAGGATCCCTCACTGTACGTTAGCAAGATTGTCAGTCACTTGGGGACATCAGTCCTGCAGATATGATGCTCAGGCGGGAATAAATGGACCTGTGGCAACAGACCAGTCTGCTGAGACCTCAGAATCGGGAAGGCTGCTCTGATGATATTCATCCTTTGGATCGTAGTTAAAGCTGCCTTTAAGCAAACACTTGGTTCAGTTTTCTTCTTTTTCAGATGAGAGCTTTTCTGAGCCCAGAGAGAGGAAGTGACTTGCTCAACATTGCACAGCTCGTGGGTGGAAAAACTAAAACAAACCTTGATCTCATCCATCCTTTGCATTACCTCATAACACCGTCTTAAAAATGAGAAATGGCCTCAACTTTCCAGGCCTTCTGGAAGTAAAGTGGGTGTTCACCTCACTGTCTTCTCCACCCTTCAGTTGAGGGCAGTGATGAGAGCAACTTCTGACCCTTTGTACCCAAATACCAGTCGTGATGCCTCCCTTGCCTTGATATGTTAACTCAGTGAAGCTTTCATATCCAAAGCTCAGGAACTGTGGTGCCCTGAGAATTCAGATGCCTGAAGAGCAACTGGAAAGAAATCGATTGGCAAGACCTTTTTAAGAAATACTTATTACTGAAAATATTACTAAATTGTGTGTGTGTGTGTGTGTGTGTGTGTGTGTGAGAGAGAGAGAGAGAGAGAGTTTCCCACCTTAGTAAATATCATCAGAGCCAAGCTCAGACTCTGAGGTCAGTGTCCCTGGATCGGCATTGCTGCTGCATCACATTGGGAAAGTTCCTTAACCTATTTGAAGGTCAGTTTCCTCTTCTACGATATAAATAAACTACCTCCTCGGCATGCTGTTTTAAACTTTGAGTTAGATAATTTACAGAAAACATTTGGGACAGTGCCTGGCTAATGGCAAACCCTCAAGTGTTCTTAATGTTATTTTGAATGTAATGAAATCCTTGGTGTTTGCGCTTTCTCACAACACCCAGGAGGATCCCAAGAACACCTCCCACACGTTTCAAGGCATAGCACTGATTCTCACCCTGTTTAGAATCACCTGCAGAGTTTTCAAAAGTACAGACGCCTGGGTCCCACTCCCAAAGGTTCCGGTTCCACTGGTCTAGGGTGTACCTGGGACACGGCTCCCATTGCATCAAACTCCCAGGGGAACCTACACACAACAAAGTCTGGCAATCATTGATCAACAGAACTGAACCTATAACTAGAGGCCACCAAGCAGCCAAGCTTACAGCCACTGTACCACTACCTGTCTCCCTACTTCACTGAGGACATCAATGAGAAAGAACCTGCAGCTGTTCTCAACCATCTCAAGCTTCTCCTTCCAAGACAATTAGAACGAAAGAAATTAGGCCAAAGTTGAGCTAATTCCAGATCTCACCCTGGCAGCTAATTTGGGGGGACCAAATCCTTTACCATTTTCTCCTTAAAAAAAAAAAGGAAAAGCACCTAAAAATATTAGAATTTTAAAAACCCAGCTCATCAAAAGTACAGTGATGGTGGTCCTGAAAAATTCAGGCAGTCACTGCTTTGTTTGCCATATGGAAGGTAGGTTCTCACTGTGCCTATAAAACATTTTCCTACCTGTTTGTCAGGCTTGAGTTTGGCCACATTTTAATAGGACACAAAAGTCTGGCTATATTTGAATAGGGCACAAGAGACTCGGAGGAAGCTATTTTTGGAGGCAGACTTTCTTTTTAAGGCTGGCCAGGATGGAGGGGAATCAGGCATGTGATCTCCTTTTCCAGCTGACTTCACAAAAGACCGGGAAGAGGAGGGCACCCTGGATGGTCCCCATGAGTCACTGACTCAGATCCCACCCTTCTGCTGGCCTGGTCTTAAAGATCCCAGGGTGCTGCAGGCCAGGCGGCTGCAACTTTTCACATGCCCACATTTGGGGAAGTGAGCCTGGGAAAGCAGCAGTGCAGGGGCAGAGTTTGTTGCTCGTCAACGGAATTTTGCCCTGAGAGCTGGGCTTCCTCCTCTCAGAGGTCCAGTCCTGGCAAGTCCCTTCACGAGCCAGCCTGTCCAAAGAGGAACGCCTGGGGGTGAGCTCCTGCCCCCTCAGCTTCCTCTCCTTCCCTAGCCCCGCTGGGAGGATGGCCCCAAAGCCCCTGTCCAAGCAGCTCCAAGGGCTGCTGTGGTGGGAATCTTGAGGGTGGTGGCTCAGACCTGGGACCGATGGCCTGACACCAGCAGGAGACCGCTTTCAATGTAGGCAATAACTTTCCAAGAGTTGCATTTGGGGGCAGCTCCAGTGGTTGGAGAGGCAAGTCAGAACAGGGGTTCACACAGGGCCTTAAGCAAGTCATAGAGGAGATTCTGAAACCAGACAGAGGTTGACCAGATGTTCTCAAAGGCCTTCTCCCCACCTGAGAGTCTATTTCTGTGATTCTTCAAGTTAGTGTCACTTACCCAAGACAATATTTAAGCCCGAGAAATAGTTTTCTTATTATTTTAAATTTGTAAAGGGGAAATATTTCAATCATACTGAATAAAGAAAATAATAAACTAGACATTTACAAGCCCATCACCAAGATTACACATATTTTACCAAACTTGCTTCAGACCTCTTTCTCTCTCCTTTCAAAGAAATAAAAATGTCCAGATATAGTTCCATTTCTTCAACCTTCCCTCTTCCTTCCCCAAAGGAACTATTAACCTACAGTTGGCCTAGATCATTCCCATGTATGTTTTTGTTTTTTAATAAACATGAGTGTATTCATAAAAATCAATTTTTTACACTTTAATATAAATTACATCTATATATATTATGTATATGTATGTCACACACATATATCCTTTTACAACTTGTTTTTTCACTCAACAATGTTTTAGAATTTATACCTTTTGATAAAAAGCCTAGTACACTTACATTAACTTCTGCATACTATAGTATTCAATTCCATGAACACATTCATAAACCACAGCTTGTGGGCTGTGTGATCAGTACTCTTTTGTGTATGTGTGTATATATACGTACATATATGTACATGTGCCTCCATGTGTGTATATACATGTACAGGTATACTATACATATATACACAACACAAATCTGTACACATATATGATAGCTTCTCTGGGCTTTATGCCCAGGAGCAGAATTGATATTTCATAGCAGGAGCACATCTTCGACTTCAGCAGGTATTGCCAAATTGTTCTCCAAAGTGACTGTTCCAATTTACACTCCCACCAGCGTTCTTTTATGCCCACATCTCACCATTCCTGTTGTCATCAGGCTTAATTAATTTTTGCTAAGCTGGTAGATGTGAATGGTATTTCATTGTCTCAATTTGCATTTCTCTTATCGTGGGGAACCAATTATAGTTTTTGAGGCCAAGAATAGAAGCTAACCCCTCACCACCCCAATCCCACACACACACACACACACACACACACACACACACACACACACACAC
>NW_021703772.1:92890344-92920695 GCF_005190385.1 Monodon monoceros
CACACACACACACACACACACACACACACACACACACACACACACACGCACACTTGGTGGAGGCAGGAGGAAGCGTGGGAGCCCAGATGGTGAGGTTCCAGACACCCAGGGCTGGAGCAGGGATGTTTCACTTAAGGGTCAAGCACAGATGAGCGTCAGAACAGAAGAAAGGCTGAATCCCAAAAGGACAGGCCGAGGAGTTGCCAAAGAGAAGGGACAGAGTCATAACTCTGAAAACAGAGAAGGTCGACAAGCGCAAAGCACGTTGGAATCAATGGGAAGGGGTCCACGCTGCTTCCTGAGAACAAGGGCAGTTGTTTGCAGCTCGCAGCTGAAGAGGGAGCAAGATTGGGGTTGGGACAGCTGAGCAGAAAGGAAGGGGGAGTAACAGGCACCAAGGTTCCTGCAGCTCAGCCTGCCGCTCTCACCAGACCCTTGGCCGTCGTTGTTCTCCACCGTGAACCCCGAGAGCCCTAAATAACGGTGTTATGTCCTTCTAAATGAAACTCCTCAGGTCAGGCCATAAAATCTGGGCCACACTTGGGTTTGAGGGTTTGGGGTTTTCATTTCTTTTGAGCAAACAACAACAGAAGCTCTGTGATGGGTGAGTGACTTATTTTTGGCAAATTGTTTCTCCTTCTGGTGGCTTCTTTTCAAAACATGTTTTGGAAACATTTAACCGTCTTTCCCATAGCACTGCTTCTCAGGGAAGTTAAACAAAGCCAGATTGACAGACGGACTTCAAGACATGTGCGTCAAAATATGTCTCCCATATTAAAGAAGCTGGAGCTTTCTGGGAATAACTCATTTCCTTGGGGGGCACTGGGGGGTGTGGGAATCCCGTATATCTCCGTGTCTCCTTACCAGGCAGAACTCTGAGAAGCAGAATCCTCTGTCAATGTGTGTGACAGATATGGTTCTTAATGGGGACAGGAAACCACTCTAACCTCAATAAGTCCACAGTTTCAAAGCCAACTTTCCCTTCGGCTCACTTTGCTTCAAGTATGGCCCAGTGTTAAGGACGACAGCCAAGGAAGCCTCCAGAGAGACAGGCGAGGAATAACAAGTCATGGCTGCACAATGGCATCTTGAGGGGCTAAGACACCAGGACCCTAATGTCTCCTTTTCCTCTTTTGACACCATGGCAGTATAAAATGGGATGAAGTCCTCAGTCCAAAATGGACAGCATCTAATAAAAACCTAGAAACACTGAGTGTCTGGAATTATTCTGTAAACCCAAGATGTAGTGAGAGTGAATCCTCACTATTCTGACCTCAGATTAAATATGACCAAGATATATTATATTTCTGATGACTTGTGGAGGACAAGGCCATGCATGATACTGATGGGCCTTTCTAATATCTCTTGGCTTTGAAATCTACTGTAGAATACCTGCATCTTTGAAGTAAGTTTTAGGGCCCATCATGTACATGCAACACACACACACACACACACACACACACACACACAGAGTAGCATCGTATTAACATAAGACCACATGAGTCATGCCCTCTGGGATACCGAAAATGCCACAGAGCTGTTCCATTCAAGATTCTTGGCTGAGCACCTGCTAGGTAGGGTTGATTAGAACAGGCTATGAGTAAGTCAGGGTCAGCCAGCAGGCAGCTCACAAGCCCTCGCAGATGCTTCTCATGAAAGGACTCCTGATTCAGGTGTGGGCCAGGTTGAGGGAACAGACCAAGGATGGCGAGGTGCCCAGCCACCAGCGGGAAGCCATACCACGCTAGGGCTGAGGGGACTCAAGGAGGAAGTCATGTGTGGAAGTAGGAGCCCACTGGGAGCTGGAGCCTTGAAGGATGGCTGCCCAGTGGGAACTGCAGTGATGGAGGGACACAGCCACTGCTAGAGACTCAGGACAGAGACATAACCCAACCTCTCTCTCTTCCCAACCTTGGACCTCCTACTGTGTTCTCCTTTTTGCTAAACCCACCTGGAAAGCAGCTGGCAAGGAGACCTGGGTGATACAGTCCTCTGGAGTCAGGCCCCACTGAGCGCAGAGCAGGGTGGGGAAGAGAGAAGCCGGCTCAGGGGCTGGAGGGCAGGTGGGTGTGCTCATGGAAAATAATCAGCCCGGTGGCTCTCCTTCCGTCCTGTGCTGCTTCCTGTTTGAACCGGGGTGTCCCGCAGTCAGAAGGCACCTGCAGAAAACAGCACAAATCCTCTCTTGATCTCTTGATCAAACAGCTCGTAAGTTCTCCTGATCCAGGGTCAGTCTCCACATTTCTTAGCAGAAAGATAGTCCAGTTCGGAGTCATTTAACTCAGCAGTTCACCAAGCAGGAGTTACCCTCATAACTTGACCATGGTCACAGCCAACTATGTGGGCGAGGAACTATACCAGGTTTTGCTCCAGCAGCTAGTTCCACGTCTCCAAACCAACTCTCTATGGTTTGCAGCAGAGAGAAAAGAGCTCTCTATGCATCCTCTGGAGAAACAGCGTCAAGCAGACCCCAGACCAGAGGATGCAGATACCATTGAGGGAATAATGGTCAGCACTGACTTGTCCCTTACTATGTGTCAGGCACCATTCTCCAGGTTTTGGGGGGGTGTGGGTGAGTCCCGTTTGCCAAGGCACAGGATCGCCGAGTGAGAAGAGGAAAGTTGGGGGACTGATTCCCCTGCTCTGCCCAACCCCACTTTGGCAGGAGCTGCCTGCCTCTAACTATGCCCTCAGCTCCTGTCTAGAAGTGCCTCTCCCAGGGCCACAGTTCTCCTTGGGTTTGAGAAAACACTCCCTCTGTTTGCCCCTCCAGGCCCAGAGTGCTATCCCCTGGGCGCCTTTCTATTCCCTGTTGGTTCCTTAACCCTACCCAGCCTCTGTAAACTGGTTTTTTCATTAAACTCTCCTCCATTACTCCTTTGAATATTACATCTGCCTCTTAGCGACTCCCTGGCTGGTACAAGATACATGAACTCGGTTAGTGATGCTGCAGATCCCAGACTAAGAGGGTCACCTTCACAAGTGCACCGTGGAAACTGATGCTGGAAGGGAGGGGCTGGCCTCCTCCAGGGACATAGGGATACAGAATAGGGGTCTGACTTCAACAAAGACATAGTCTAACTTCTTTTCTTTTCACAAGGATTAAGTCAAGCAGTCTATAGGGAACCCAGAAATGGGCTGAGCATTGCTATCTTGAAAAGCACTTAGAATTCAGAGAAAAACATGAGCTTTGGAGTCAGCCTTCCAATCATTCGGACCCCAACTCTACTACCTACCTGCCAGCTGACACAGGGCAAGTTACTTCTCTGGGCCTCAGCATCTTAGTCTGTTAAACGGGACTCATAATATCTACCCTACAGGGTCATTAAAAGGTAACAAATGTTAAATACCTGGTACGGAGTACACCTTTACTGCATCTAAATTCTCTCTCCCCTTACTTTGAGGATTCTACTGTTTTCTCTTGGGCTCTAGCTTTAACTCTGTTGCATCTGGGCCTGAGAATCCTTCTCTGATTCCTCTCCTTCACATGAATTGAGTTCACTTTGTCTCTTCATCTGGAATCCATGAGTTCCGAGGGCTTTATTCCTGGAGTTGGGTGGAAGGACGGCTTTCTTGATGAGACCTGAGATTCTGGGTACAGGCAGTTTTCCCGCTGATGTAATGCTGCACACGCACACGCGCGCACACACACACACACACACACACACGCACACACACACACACAGGGGTACACACGCAAACACATCGAAATCCGATCTCGGACAAGCTCATCCCCACTTATGACGCATGCTTCCGTCCAGATAGTATCAATCGGTCCCCGGAGAACGTTACGGGGGATAAAATGGCAGGGACAATAAATGCGGGATGAGAGCGAGAACATTTTTGGAAAATAATAGTCACTAAGGGCCCAGGAAGCTGACGCCTGGCTTGGTTAGAGTGTAGCAGGTATTTCTTCTAAGGCAATTTTGGGTCAATGCTCAGTCCTCTGTGGAAAATTCAGGAATACTTCTAATTACTTTAGTCATAAAGTAAAGGGTGGAAACAGTCCATGCCTCCTCTTCTAGTGCTTATGTCTGAAATGACAAGGCCTGTGAAATTCCAATTTGGAGTCCTCCAGCATGCCATTATCAGCCTATAGACTATAGGAATAGATTTCAGGCAGTGGATCTCAAACCTCACGTGTATCAGAATCACATGCCCAGAATGTAATTATCTCTTGCAAAAGATTCACCGAACATGTACAATACAAACCTCCACACGTAAAATTTCTTAGGGGCAACTGGTGAAGTACATTGCTCGGTAAGAGAAGAAAGTAAGAGGGGTGATAGGCAAGAAGGTGGCTTCAATTTGGAAGGGGAGGGAGAGCAAGTCTGAGTGGGGCAGAGAAGCCCAGACATTAGAGCTGAGCTGGAAAACTCTAGACAGCAGAAATCCACATGCCGCCTTTATAACACTGGCATGCCTGCATATCACTGAGACCTACACTGCCGGCGCGATAGCCACAGCAACACGTGGCCACTGAGACCATGAAACATGGCCAGTTCAAACTGAGATGTGATGGAAGTGTAAAATCCACATCAGATTTTGAAGACTTATTACCAAAAAAATATAAAATATCTCTTGTTTTACCAAGTACACGTCAAAATGATGTTTTAGATATATCAGCTTAAATAAAATCTATTCTTAAAACTACTTTCACCTGTTTCTTTTTTTAATGTGACTAATATAAAATTTTAAATTACATACGTGGTTTGCATGTTTGCCTCCCATCATAGTTCTACTGCCCAGCACTAACCTATACCATTATTTAACTGAGTTTTTTTCTTTACATACGACTCCCTTTGTTTTCTTTGTTGTTTTTTTTTTTTTCTTTTGGCGGTACGTGGGCCTCTCACTGTTGTGGCCTCTCCCGTTGCGGAGCACAGGCTCCGGACGCGCAGGCTCAGAGGCCATGGCTCACAGGCCCAGCCGCTCCGCGGCATGTGGGATCCTCCCGGACCGGGGCACAAACCCGCGTCCCCTGCATCGGCAGGCGGACTCTCAACCACTGCACCACCAGGGAAGCCCTTGACTCCCTTTTTTTTTAGTTCAATAAACTTAGCCTTATCCCAGGCTAATATTAACCATGAAACCACAAGTTTGACGTGCCAGTTTTCTTCTAATAAGCGCTCAAATAAATGCATAAAATAGCTCATCCACACGCTACCTAAATTCCACTTGTGTTTTGCCAGTGGGACAGAAAGCCACATTTTGGGAAACATGGATCTACTGCAAACCCTTTGACACCCAGAGAGAGAGAAAATGACCCGTCCACAGTCACTAGTGTGGTCAGGGACAGAGGTAGCCCAGGGCTGTTTGGTAAGCTCTGAGGGTGGGTAACCTGGACGCTCCCCCCCAATCACTTGCAGGTCTGGACAGTAGAGTGTGTGACCGTCAGCACAGAGGGACTGGTGTCTGGTCACGCTCTCTGGGTTTTCACTCCACTGGTGCCTTTCTTAAAGGGTCAGTAGGGAATGCAGCTTCTGCCTTTGAGTAATTGTGGAGGCAGGCAGAGCCCTGCCGTAACCCAATAAGCCACGCCAACCCCCGACTCCCCGGCCACCACCAGCCTCTCCCTCGACACCCCCCTTCACCAGCCCTGCTTCCGGTGGCAGTTGCCATTGCCCACAATTCAAGGTCTCTCTGGGTCACAGCCCAGCTCTGGCTGCCCTACCCCAGCTGCCCTTTCGGATCTCAGGAGAGGATCAAAGGACAGCCACCCTCCAGGGAGGCCCCTGCAAGCGCCTTACTTTGGCAAGAGGTAGGGACCCCCCCAGGGAAGTGGAGGGGGCCAGGCCAACAGCCCTTGACCTGCAACTTTTTATATCTCACCCTAACCCAGCAGGTGCTAATGAACGCTGGTGAGGAACCAGCCTGTGGGTGTGGGAGCCCTGCCATTTCCATCTAGTATCCTCCAACCTGAGGAGGAGGGGGCTTGGGATCAGTCCCAGCAGCCAATATTCACCACAGATGCGAAGGGAGGGGACCCTGGCTTCTGCTCAAAGGAGCCTTCTAGAACACTCTTGACCCTTCAAAAATGGCACTGCCAGAGGTCTGAAACCACCTCTTCACAGACATCAGTGTATGCCCCCCGCCATTGTCTTGAGCAGCTTTCCTTTTCCTCACCTTCCTGCTGCTCCTCTCACCGCCCCTAGCATCCAGATTCCTCAAAGTTCCTATCTGCCCTTGGCCTTCTTCACAGTTTTAATGTGACTTCAACTTTCGACTCACTGGTCCGGAGTTAGAGCTGCCCACGGCCCCAGATGCGATCTCCTCTGCCCCAGAGCGGGCCCGAGGGGCGCCCACCCATCAGACCAGCTGCTGCCTCCACCACAGGCAGGAGACAGCCCCCTACACGGCCAAGGCGTGTAGCCCTCGGAAGAGAACCCGGGCAGCTGCACCCACACACAGGGCTGGCAGGCCTGTCCCATCCCCCGGCAGACCATCTGAAGACCTAGCTGGGAAGCAACCCGCGTGGGAGACCTGGCCCCCAATCCCAGCCTGGCCTTTACACGCTCATCCTTCCATGGGCACTAGAGGTTATGAGGCCACGTAGAGTTAAAATGCTACTGAAATGAGAAACCAGCAAGGAATCCAAGCTGCCTTGTGTTTCACCTCCACAAACTCTAATAATAGCTGATAATCATTGAGCAATTACCACGCGCCAGGTCCTGCGCTTAGCAGTGCTTCGTCTCATGCAGTCTTTACCACAACCTGAGGAAACAGATTCAGAGAGATTCAGTAACTTGCCCAAGGTCACACAGCTTCCAGGTGGCAGCTGTTGGTATCCTTAAGCGGCTCCGTGGACTGCCTCCTTCCAAGTTCCTGGTGAGAGCTGGCACAGCGGGGCTGAGGGGGGAAACACACTCAGTGCGGCTGCCCAGACGCCCCTCAAGGACAGACCTAGAGGGGCTGGCGTGGACCAGCACAATGGGCTATTGGTCCAGGTGGCTTCTTCCCATTTGTCCTTCTTATCGCCACAGTGCCACACTCAGCAGAGCCCCCTCAAGGTCGCCCACCGCACGCGCGTCCCCAGGGGTCTGGGACAGGCTTTCAGGGTCTGTGCGGTTGACAGCTTGAATTTGACAAGATCTGTGCTGAAGACAGAGCCCCATAACCAACTCGCAGAGAAATGCCCGTGGCTCTCCCCGGGGACCCCTGTGATGGATGGGCCTCTCTCTGAGGGTCCCGGGGGCCCACTGGGGGAGGGCTGAGGGCTTCAGGGCCTCACTCAAGCTGCCAGGAGGTCAACCACTGTTTTAATGACCATGCCGTGCCAGCCGCCTCTCACTTGCTCAGAAGCTCAGCCCAGGCCAATCTCGTCTCTGGCAAACTCCACGCTTCCCAGAGGGCTGGGCACACTCCTGTCCCAACACGTTCCTTTGTCCCGGCAGGATCACAGAGGCCAGGGCTGGATGGAGGCCCGCGGGGCTGTAGAGCTGAGACGGCCACTCATCCTAGCCCAGTGCTCTCCCTGTCTCCCTCCTAGTCCCAGAACCATGGAAACGACAAGGGGAGGGACCCACCATGCACCTAAAGGGAATCAGGAATTCACTCATTCATTCATTCATACATGCATTCATTCACAGATATTTACTGGGCCCCTACTCCATACCAGACTCTGTAAGCACTGGGGCCATAAGAGTGAGGAAAACAGTCATCGTCGCTGTCCCAGGGAGCAGACCATTTGGCAACAGTTTTAAACAAGGGCCCCCCTTGGGAATTCCCTGGTGATTCAGTGGTTAGGACTCCACGCTTTCACTGCCAAGGGCACAGCTTCAATCCCTGGTCAGGGAGCTAGGTTCCCACAAGCCACACAGTGTGGCCAAAAATAAATAAATAAAAATAATAAAACTAAATAAATAAACAAGGACACCCCCCCCCCCAGGAAGAAGTAAGCACTTCAGGACAGTTAGAGGCCATTGAGCCCAAATACAAAGGATAAGGGATGAGACAGGGCAACACCCGCCTGCAGTAGCCCTGTGTCTTGGTTTCCACTCCTTCTCAGGGTGTTCGCTGTACAGGGAAAATCTCCCAGACAAGAGGCTGTCCAAACCGGCTGTGTCTCAGAGCTACGCTGAGCGCATCTTAAATATACAGGTTCCTACAGTTACAAGATTACTGCTCCTAGAGATTCACCTCTGGAGGGATCAGGTGGGGCCTAGGAATCTGTATTTGTAAAAATTGTTCTACATGAGACTAAGGCATATCCAGGTTTAAGAGACCCTATCCTTAATTGCGAGTTTCTTATTTAACCAGATCTCTATAGGACTTAGATCAGCGGGGAAATAAATGAAAGAATAAATGAACGAATGACGTAGGAACGAAAGCACGCATGTCTGGAAGCTTGCATGTGGCTGTGGTCAAGAGCAGGAGCCCAGGGCTTCCCTGGTGGCGCAGTGGTTGAGAGTCCGCCTGCCGACACAGGGGACGCGGGTTCGTGTCCCGGTCCGGGAGGATCCCGCGTGCCGCGGAGCGGCTGGGCCCGTGAGCCGTGGCCGCTGAGCCTGCGCGTCCGGAGCCTGTGCTCCGCAACGGGAGGGGCCACAACAGTGAGAGGCCCGCGTACCGCAAAAAAAAAAAGAGCAGGAGCCCAGGCCCAGAGATCTGGGAAGCTGGCGTGGTCTCGAATCTGTGGGTGAATTAGTGCTACACGAAAGGTGTGCAGGATGGGAGCAGGATGTGAGACCCCATGCCAGGCATTGGGCCCAGGCCGTCCTGCCAGGGAGACGCAGATGAGCTAAGAGTACACAGAGGGCTGATGATTCAGGGGAAGTGGAGTCCACAGGCCACAGACACGGTCGTGACATCTCAGGCAGCCCACGTGTGACAGGCAATACAGAGATGGAGGCGGGCAGACAGTGTGGGATGGCCCTGTACCCTGAAACGCCCACGGTCACTGCCTTGCATTCATCAGTTACTAATTTTACACACACTGGGTGGAGGCCTGCCATGGGCCAGGCAAGCCACCAGCACTGAGAAAGCAGGGACTGACCCAGCCCCTGGCCTCAGGGATGCCTGAGGCTGGCAGGGGAGGCAAGCGTGGAAAGAGACAGAGGTGACAGGGGTAAGGATAGGAAGCCTCTGGACATCCTGGCTGAGGACACAGCCGCATACCCAGGGAAGAATGAATCCTGGAAATGCCAAAAACTAAAGAGAAAGTAGTGACCCCAGGTTTAGGGTAAAATGTGTTGTGTAGGGCTCAGGTGGGGAGCAATGTGGAAGGGTCCAGTTCCTACTCTTTACTTGCTCTGTGACCTCAGACAAGTTACTTAGCCTCTCTGAGCCTCAGTTTCCTAATCCATGAAATGGAAATAATAACACTACTAATCTCGTAAGATTATTGTATTGACAAAATGAGAAATCAGGTGTGAGAACACTGAGCACACAGTTGGCACTTAATAAAACGTAATAAGGACAACCATTAACGGAGTCATTTTCATACAATTCTCATAAATACAATACAATCTGAAGGAGCTGCTCTTAGGCCCAGTCTGATAAGGAAACAGACTCAAAGAAATGAAGTTTCATATAGCAGATAAATGGTGAATCCAGAACGTGAACCTAGGCCGGTCTCATTCCAGAGGCTCTAGTATTATGCTAAGCTGTATGCAAATATATTTTTGAAAGGGAAGATATTTAAAAATCATAATAATTATCAGAACCATTAAAAGTGGAAGTTAATTGGAATTTCACATTGGATTAAGAAAACTGGGCTGTATTTATTCAGCAGGATGCTAATAATTAGCTTCTTTTTTTTGAGTACTTACTTGGTGCCAGGCACTGTACAAAAGCACTCTTAGAAATCCATAAAAAACAACTGTTTTGCAGACAAAGCAAGTGGGACTTAAAAAGATTAAATGCCTAGCCTGAGGTCATTCCATAACCAAGAATGGCTGAGTGAAGATTTGAACCCAGGACTCTGAGTCCTTACGCCCTTAACAAGGCTGCTGTACTATAGATTCTCACACGGGAGCACTCAGCAGATCATCCAGAAGATAAGACTCCCGAGACTCCGAGACACATGAGGTATTTCTCAGGGGATGTCCTCACTGACGTTGGAATTGTTAGGGGAAACACTGACCGAAATCGCCTGCCCTGGCCTGGCAAGATAGTAGCCACTTGCATGAGTTATCTTACAACAGGAGGTCCTGGTAAGGGAACACAGAACTAACAAGCTACCACCAACCGGAAGAATTCAGTAGAGGTCAAAAGGAGAGAGGAGATGCCAGTCCATATGTCCTCCCAGAATCCTTCTCGCTGGATTCCATCTTGGTTGAGCGATGTGCGTGACACCAGGAAGGACCTTGAGCCAGAAGGACTGGCCAGAGACAACCCGGAAAATAACCCCATCACCATAAAACCTGAGACTGCGAGCCACGTGGCAGAGCAGTCCTCCTGGGTTCCCTTACCCTGCTGCTCTCTGACCGGGTGCCCCTTCCCAATAAAGTCTCTTGCCTTGTCAGCACGTGTGTCTCCTCGGACAATTCATTTCCGAGTGTTAGACAAGAGCCCACTCTCAGGTCCTGGAAGGGGTTCCCGTTCCTGAAACAGAATCAGACCTGGTTTGGGGGGCAGAAGGGGAGAAGGAAGAAGCACAGGGGGACAGAGCAGGGGCCAGCCCAGGGTGAGCTGGTACCTTCCTTGCAGGCACTGGGGAAACACTTAAGGCCAACATCTGTCAGGGCAGCAGGGGTAGGGTGCGGAAGGGCACCTTCCCGTATGGAAGCAGGAATTAAGGAGACTCTAGAATAATCTCCAGTTATGCCCCAGACGTCTGCCTGCCCCTTTCTCGTGGCCTTGATAACTTTGTGATGGTCTCATGTGCTTTGGATAGTTTCCCTAGCACCTTCAGTCACATCTGAATCTTTAGTCTGTCTGGGTGGAAGTCTATTTTTTATGGTGTGGTTTCGTTGCTTTTGTCAAGTAAAAATGAAAGACCAGCGTTCCAAACCCACCCTGGCCTTGGAAGCCCACTGACGCTGAATGGGTCCCTTCCCTCCTCCGTCTGAAGTCTCCCATCCACCAGTGACGCCCGTCCTCCTGACCTCATGGGGTGGCTGCAGAGGAGAAATGAGGTCATTTAAAGGATTACACAGAAACAAGGGGGTTTTTTTTGGTTTGGGATTTTACTGGGTTTTTTCTTGTTTTAAGTCATGGCACTAAGCCCTGTCGCCTCTCTTCCCTTGGGCTCAGGGAAGCACTTGATTTTGACTGAGGAATATAAAGGGCTGAGTTGTCGAGCGAGCCCACCTCAGCACGCAGAATTACACAATTGGCCAGACTTCCACCATCATCATCCAGAGAAAAGGCAGTGAAGAGAGGACTCAGACAGGAGGGGATTTCCTCACTCTTGTGCCAAGGTTGGCACAAATGCCAGAGGCCCAGACATTTTCTCAGCCCCAGGGGTCCCTTGGCCTGGGGTAAGGTAGAGTGAGGGAGGATTTGGCCTCGGCCCCTCATGCCCCTGGGAAGCAGAGCGGCCCAGGCCCTTCCTCTGAAAATGGAGCCTTTGTGAGTCCAACTACGGCCTCAGGAGACCCCAACGGAACTGCCCACAGTGACATTCCGACCCTTCACAACTGCCATGTCCAACCGTTCCCTTGTTCAGCGAAGTTTTCACGCAGAGGAGGAGCAGAATGTCAAGTCTCAAGTGCTGGTTTCCATGTTTTTATGATTCCCCAGCCTTCCCCTCCCCGCCCCCCAAAAGCTGCCATTGCCTTGAGGGCAGAATAAATCTCCTCTCTCCCATTATCTTAAATTCCCTGAATCCATCCATCTGCCTTAACCAAAAAAGAAATAAGGTGAGTCTGGGACAGCTCAGGCCAGCAAAGCTCCTGTCCCTAGAGGGCCCGGAAGCTGTGTAAGTGATATATCATAAATATTCTATTCCTAGACATAAATGTCTTGGGGCTTTCATCCCCTTCCTCCCAAGTCAGGCCATTCCGTGGAAAGAAAGGTTAAATGAAGTGAACGTTTCAGGGACTAAAACGTTTCTCTTTCTTTGGCAAAAATAAGCAAATCTGCATTTAGTAGCATTTTTGTGGGCCTGACTAGAGGCATTTCATCAGAGCTGACCCCTTTGAAGAGGAGAGGAAATGGGACACCAGTGAACCCAAGACTGGGAAAGGAGGCATGGGGGAGGCACCAGGAGGACGGCTAAGCCTGTCACCCCTGAAGCAGCCTCATTCTGAGAGCTGGACCCCTGGGGCTTGGGACCCACATGGGGCTCAGGAGCTCTTGTTTAGGGAGAGAAAAACGCTATTGAATTGGTGGGGATGGAGGTGGGGAAGGTCACCTCCACCCCCATCACCACATCCACACGAGGGAGAGAAAGTCCCAAAGTCTGAAAAACAAAAACTCATAAATAAGGAAGTGTCTGAAGCTGAGAAAACCAGCAGACACCTGACAGCTTTCCTTACGCAAATCTGTTAGGATACCAAAACAAATGACTAAAGCCGGCATCACTGATGAAGAAGTTGACCCCTGGTTTCTACAGTCGGATGACTTGAGTCAGAGACTTTAAAAACAGGAAGCACCAGATGCAATATCAAATGACCCAGACAGTGAAAAGTGAGGCAGAAAGCTAAATTGGAAGACAGGAAGTCACAATCATGCCACAAACAATACAGATATTTGTCTGAGATATGTTTGGCATGGTGCCCTATCACAGCCAGAAAATGGAAAAGTGCAGCCAAGATGAGGGTGCTTATCAGACACAAGGCCACTAGAAGTGGCCAACCTGATACCCTCTCCCGCAAAACCTCATCTCTGCAGTTGAGTAAAACCTTCAGAGGTTATATTGCTGGGTTGAAAGTGCAACTTGCAGGTCTAAGGCCAGATACCATTACTAAGCCCTGCGACTTAGCTCCCACAATAAAAGCTCTAGTCTCCCCCAGACTCCCTCCTTGATCAAGGTAAGAGAAGCGGGCATCTATCATTTCTGGCAACTGTCATTCCTCCTCCAGGTAACAACAGCAAGGTCACTTTTGTCACCCCTCCCCGACTGTCAGCCTCCCTTCAACTGGCTTGGGTGGAGCCCACCCCTCCCCGAGCTGCTAGAGTCTGGGGTGGTCCCACGACGCTAACAGTACCGCCAATCCCTAGCCACAGTGACCCTCTCTGAGCCCATGAACATGAGCCCTGGGATTCTGCAGGAACTCTTGGAAAATAGAAGCTCTTTATCAAATAGAATTACTAATCTGATAGCATAAAACCTAACTGTTGCCAAAAGCCACTACATGGATTGAATCTGCTGGAGAATCAAAGCCAACACAGAGGAAAGCAGTGCAATTAGTACAGAGGGGAAAAAAAAAAAAAAGACTTGTCTTTATGACATAATTATGAACTCTTGGATCCACCCTTACTTGAAGTTAGACCAGTCTCCTGGATTTTTCAGCTATGAGAGCAATAAAGTCCTCTTTTGCTGATTTCAGTGGCGGAGATGTGTCACTTGCAGCTGAAGCGTGTTACTACAGTGAGCAAAGGGTTTAGTCTCTGGTCTCTGCGAGGTATGCAGAGGGACCCTCTCTATTCTCCTAGCTCTTTTTTTTTTTTTTTTTTGCGGTACGCGGGCCTCTCTCTGCTGTGGCCTCTCCCGCTGCAGAGCACAGGCTCCGGACACGCAGGCTCAGCGGCCATGGCTCACGGGCCCAGCTGCTCCGTGGCATGTGGGATCTTCCCGGACTGGGGCATGAACCCGTGTCCCCTGCATCGGCAGGCGGACTCTCAACCACTGTGCCACCAGGGAAGCCCTCTCCTAGTTCTTGGCAGTTCTGCAACCATATTGGCTATGAGACCTTAACAAAGCTTCTTCGTCTCTCTGAATCTTTCCTCCTCTGAAATGAGGAAGTTGGACAAAGAGAGTTCTAGGATCCAGGCACACACTAAAACTGTGATTTCAGAACTTTGTAATATTCTCTGAAATGTTTCAGATCCCTGAAAGCACTACCCAGATATACAGGATACACCTGACTTTCCAATTCAACAGATGATTTCTACAACTTTTCTACATAACCCAGAGGGTCACCATTTGCCTGAGGAGTTTTCAGTGTTAACAAAATACAAATAGACAAAAATGTAAGTTCTCTGGAAAACCCTGGTTCAGGAAAGTTCTGCAACTAATTGTTCCCTTTGACTCTCTTCTCTGTGTCTAGGTGGCCAATAGCCACAGGTATTAGAGATGTGAAAGTACCACCTCCTTGCCGCCCAAGATTGCTGTGATCCCTGGATGGGTGGCAGGCTGCTGGTATACCAGAGATATGTGAAGACACAGTCATCAGGAAAATTTAAGTTTATAAATGTAACTGTACCTATTTTGGATGATCTAGATTGTGGCCTGTATCTTCCAAGATTATTTAGACTGTAAGTGACAGACAGACCAGTTCAAAATGGCTCAAACAAACAAAAAAAAATAACTTATTTGGCTCATATAACTGAAATGAAAAGAAACCTATATTATGTCTTCAGGAGCAGTTGGATCCAGGTGCTCAATTGATATCTTCAGGAATATGCCCCTCTCTTTCTCTCAGTTTTACTTTATTCTCTGGGCAAGTTCTTCTTACCTCTTCCCTTAGATTTCTACCAGTTGTTCCAAGTTTATACCCATTTACCAAGTTAGCAACCTCAGGAGAAAGTAAGCACCTCTTTGCCAATAGTGACATTGAAAGCCCCAGGACTAATACCCATCAGTTCAGCTTGACTTATATGTGTCTATCTCTGCAACAAGAACTATGATGCCCATTGGCCAAGTCTAGAACACATACCACACGCGCACGCACACACGTAGGACTCAGGAGGGTGAGTCTGCCTCATTTGGCCCACATGGGCTAAGAGTGAAAGAGGGATGCTGACCCAAAGGGAAACTAGAATGTTACTTCTAGAGGAAAAGGAAATGGATGCATGGAAAACAACCGACAGACACTACCCAGCTTTGGGGCCAAATGCAAAGGGCCCGACCCTGGGGTACAAAATGTTTCTAGAACTAAAAGGAGAGGGAGTCATTCTTTTCCCCCTACAGAGGGCCTCTCTCCCTGCAAGGAGGACGGCGTGGAATAGGGAAGAGGATACAGGAGCGCAGTTCCATGGGCCAGGAATGCAAGCGTAGCTTGTCTGTGGAAAGGATTTGCCATCCTCTATGGGAAGGACCTGGTCTCAGGGAGGCAGCTGATGTTAAGGCTGTGCCCTGAGCCGAAGAGTGACAGGTACAGGGCTGTAGGTATCCTCTTCCTTCTCTCTTAGGCCCCTCTTCCATACCTTCTTCTCTGGGACCCACACACTAATAATAACAACCCCAGATCACAGGCTACCCGAGCTGCCATCATCATCTGTCTGGTTCACCAGCACGTGTGGCCCCAGGGCCAGTCACTGCAGGGGTACCTGCTGCGGAGCATCCTGAAAGGGCACTGGTGTTGAATGCCTTTCCTTCCATCACATCCACATCACACAATTGCACTGATAGTCCAGCTGGAGCACGGTGAAGACCTGCTGGCAAAAGACAATAGGGCTGGACCAAGCCTCTGTGTGCACCTGACTCGCCATGAGTCATATCCCCTGGGGACCACCTCAGTGCACCATTGTTATCAATTAAAAAGAGTCACGTATGTTCCCAACATTTGAACGTCAGAGTGGCAGCTGAGTTTGAGGATGTTGTTCTTTGGTTTGGAATATAATTCTCCACTAAGACGTCCACTGACAACAGCACAAAAATAATATCCCTTCCAAAGGCAGTTACATTTTAATTAACAATAAGTTAAGCTACAGCATCGAAAAGAATAACGAAGGTTCTAAAGAGTGTGTGGTATTTCATTTGCTTTGCCAGTTCTCTTTTAGCAATTCTGGTCACTCTGAATCTTCTTCAAGGACGAGGTCTTAAGTTTGTCTGAGAAAAAAAACCATCCTGGTCCCTTCAGACCTTTTACTGCCTTCTTCTTCAGAGGGTGGAATAGCCTGACCATCACTCCCATCCCTCATTTTCACATGAGAATCTCTGGCTGCTAACGGTGGTAAGTGCTAACAGAAGAGGTAACTAAATGTCATTGTGTTTATATCTATGTGTGTCCTCTGCAATATAACATAAACAAACTAATCTTCTTACCAAGCTTAGGAGGCTAAAGAACAAAAATTATAGTTGAGTAACCTGCCAACGTAAATATTTCACAAAAGCTAAGTGACAGTAAATACAGCCAAATTGTGAGACTGGAGTGGGACTTTCCTGAAGTATTCTCAAGCTCGACCCCTTAAAGGAATAATTTCTTGTTGTTTTTAATATTTGGCTTGTCAAACTTACTACGATTTTACCATGCTGATGAAATGAGTATTAATATTAATTCACATATAGCAGCTAATTTTTAGGCTCGCGCAATGTGCTGGGCACTGTGTTAAATATTTACATTTATATAAAATAGATTATCAACAAGGACCTCCTGTATAGCACACGGAACTCTACTCAATACTCTGTAATAAGCTATATGGGAAAAGAATCTGAAAAAGAATAGATACATGTACATGTATAACTGGATCACTTTGCTGTACATCTGAAACTAATACAACATTATAAAGCAATTATATTCCAATATAAAATAAAATAATTTTTAATAAATATTTTACACGGATTATCTCCTTTATCCTCAGAACAATTCTATGAGAAGGAGCTATCACCATCCTGATTTTACAGATGGGGAAACTGAGTCTCAAACAGGTAACACAAATTGGGACCGGGAATCAAACCCAGGCAGCATCACCCAGAGCCCGTGTCATTAACCATTTTCAGGCTGCATTACATGAGCCCTTCCCTGAGAGTGACAATAGCTTCCTACCACCTCCCACTTCAAGGCTATGCCACTGTTCTGTTCTCACAGCCCTCCCACACCTCACCCATCCCCAGCTCTCCAGCCTAACGCCCCAGTCTTCCTCACTTAGCACTTTATTCTAGATAACACATTTTCTTCCCCCTTCCCACCTGTTATTCACTTCCTTGCTACCCCCTAAAGCTAATCACATGGGCTGGCCTTACTTCCACGCCTTTCTGCAAGCTGTTTCCTACCCTGGAAGGCTGCCTCCTCTTCTCCACCGATGGAGACCTCGAAATCTCATCTCAAAACATCACGTTCTTTGTTCTCTTTTTTTTTTTTTTCCGCACCGTGAGATATGCGGGATCTTAGTTCCTCGACCAGGGATCGAAACTGGACCGCCAGGGAAGTCCCTTAAAACACCACATTCTTTTTTTTTTTTTTTTTAACATCTTGCTGGAGTGTAATTGCTTTACAATGTTGTGTTAGTTTCCGCTGTATCACAAAGTGAATCAGCTGTATGTATACTTATACCCCCATATCCCTTCCCTCTTGCGTCTCCCTACCCCCCTCCCTATCCCACCCCCCAGGGGGGTCACACAGCACAGAGCTGATCTCCCTGTGCTATGCAGCTGCTTCCCACTAGCTATCTATTTTACATTTGGTAGTGTATATATGTCAATGCTACTCTCTCACTTCGTCCCAGCTTACCCTTCCCCCTCCCCATGTCCTCAAGTCCATTCTCTACATCTTCATCTTTATTCCTGTCCTGCCCCTAGGTTCATCAGAACCTTTTTTTTTTAGATTCCATATATATGTGTTAGCATAGGGTATTTGTTTTTCTCTTTCTGACTTACTTCACTCTGTATGACAGACTCTAGGTCCATCCACCTCACTACAAATAACTCAATTTCATTTCCTTTTATGGCTGAGTAATATTCCATTGTGTATATGTGCCACATATTCTTTATCCATTCATCTGTTGATGGACACTTAGGTTGATGTCATGCCCTGGCTATTGTAAATAGTGCTGCAATGAACATTGTGGCACATGCCTCTTTTTGAATTATGGTTTTCTCAGGGTATATGCCCAGTAGTGGGATTGCTGGGTCATATGGTAGTTCTATTTTTAGTTTTTTAAGGAACCTCCATACTGTTCTCCATAGTGGCTGTATCAGTTTACATTCCCACCAACAGTGCAAGAGGGTTCCCTTTTCTCCACATCCTCTCCAGCATATATTGTTTGTAGATTTTTTGATGATGGCCATGCTGACCGGTGTGAGGTGATTCCTCACTGCTGTTTTGATTTGCATTTCTCTGATGATTAATGATGTTGAGCATTCTTTCATGTGCTTGTTGGCAATCTGTATATCGACTTTGGAAAAATGTCTATTTAGGTCTTCTGCCCATTTATGGATTGGGTTGTTTGTTTTTTTTTGATATTGAGCTGCATGAGCTGCTTGTAAATTTTGGAGATTAATCCTTTGTCAGTTGCTTCATTTGCAAATATTTTCTCCCATTTTGAGGGTTGCCTTTTCATCTTGTTTATGGTTTCCTTTGCTGTGCAAAAGCTTTGAAGTTTCATTAGGTCCCATTTGTTTATATTTGTTTTTATTTCCATTTCTCTAGGAGGTGGGTCAAAAAGGATCTTGCTGTGATTGATGTCATACAGTGTTCTGCCTATGTTTTCCTCTAAGAGTTTGATAGTTTCTGGCCTTACATTTAGGTCTTTAATCCATTTTGAGTTTATTTTTGTGTATGGTGTTAGGAAGTGTTCTAATTTCATTCTTTTACATGTACCTGTCCAGTTTTCCCAGCATCACTTATTGAAGAGGCTATCTTTTCTCCGTTGTATACTCTTGCCTCCTTTATCAAAGATAAGGTGACCATATGTGCGTGGGTTTATCTCTGGGCTTTCTATCCTGTTCCTTGATCTATATTTCTGTTTTTGTGCCATTACCATCCTTTCTTGATTACTGTAGCTTTGTAGTATAGTCTGAAGTCAGGGAGCCTGATGCCTCCAGCTCCATTTTTCTTTCTCAAGATTGCTTTGGTTATCTGGGGTCTTTTGTGTTTCCATACAGATTGTGAAATTTTTTGTTCTAGTTCTGTGAAAAATGCCATTGATATTTTGATAGGGATTGCACTGAATCTGTAGATTGCTTTGGGTATTAGAGTCATTTTCACAATGTTGATTCTTCCAATCCTAGAACATGGTATATCTCTCCATCTATTTGTATCATCTTTAATTTCTTTCATCAGTATCTTATAGTTTTCTGCATACAGGTCTTTTGTCTCCTTAGGTAGGTTTATTCCTAGGTATTTTATTCTTTTTGTTGCAGTGATAAATCGGACTGTTTCCTTAATTTCACTTTCAGATTTTTCATTATTAGTGTATAGGAATGCAAGAGATTTCTGTGCATTAATTTTGTATCCTGCTACTTTACCAAATTCATTGATTAGCTCTAGTAGTTTTCTGGTAGCATCTTTAGGATTCTCTATGTATAGTATTGTCATCTGCAAACAGTGACAGTTTTTCTTCTTCTTTTCCGATTTGGATTCCTTTTATTTCTCTTTCTTCTCTGATTGTTGTGGCTACGACTTCCAAAACTATGTTGAATAATAGCAGTGAGAGTGGGCAACCTTGTCTTGTTCCTGATCTTAGAGGAAATGGTTTCAGCTTTTCACCATTGAGAATGATGTTGGCTGTGGGTTTGTCATATATGGCCTTTATTATGTTGAGGTAGGTTCCCTCTATGCCTACCTTCTGCCGGGTTTTTATCATAAATGGGTGTTGAAATTTGTCAAAAGCTTTCTCTGCATTTATTGAGATGATCATATGGTTTTTACTCTTCAATTTGCTAATATGGCATATCACATTGATTGATTTGCTTATATTGAAGAATCCTTGCATTCCTGGGATAAACCCCACTTGATCATGGAAAACACTAGATTCTTATATAGCCTTTCCACTCTCTCTCCCTCCTAGAAATGCCCACGGCCCATTTGCGTTTTTTTTTTTTTACCATTTATTTGAAGTTTAAACACTGCCTTGTGATGTTGATTAGCTGCTGAAGCTTACAAATCACTAGTCCAACTATTAGATCAGCCTCCTAGAAGGCATGAACCACATCCTGGCTCCTTTGACTCACCTTCACATCTAGCACAGAACCTGGCCCAGTCCTCAGCTCAGCCCTCAATGAAGTCACAGGCTGGGGTCAAGAACCTGAGTGCCTTCTAACTGCTGGGATATTTAGTATATGAAACATTCAATACAGGTTCTGATTTGTGCTTGATTATCATGACACAGCTCAAATCAATCCCTGGAAGGGAACAGCCCACAATAGACTCAATCTTCAGCTCTGCTACCCACGTGGCCACCTGTCACAAGGATGTGGGCCCGTTTGTGGGTGACTTTGAGGGAGAGTCAGCTTCCCTGCATATCAGAAGCTGAGGCAGAGGATATGCTGCAATAGCCTTTAGCGTGGACATTTGTTCAACACACTCCTCTCCTCTCTGATCCTAATTGCTCAAAGAAAAAAAACTATTTTTTTAAAGTTTTCTGATTCTTTAAGTAACACTTCTTCATGGTTTTTTTAAAAAAAAGAAAAAGAAAACATGAAAAATGTGGTGCTCCAAAGACAATGGTGCTTCAAGGACAAAGGACGACCCTGCCTGAAAAAGTTTCATGTTACACCCCCTACTGGACTCTTAATCGCACTCCCCTCCATGTTGCGATGGTTATGAAATTCCTGAGCCCACCTGAGCGACACCCACCTGGGCAACGGGAGCTGTACCAAATAAGGAAAGGCATCCGGTCTGTCCCACTCCCACCCTATAGAAGGAACATATATGTGCCTCAACCAATTAGTAAACGAAGTTTTCACCTCAGACCATTCCTTTGCTTTCTGGCTATAAAAACTGATCAATAGCACATGTTCAGGCTCGACTCTCCCAGACTCCTAGGAAGTCGGCCTGCTGTTCTGGCAGCGACCCTTCCCTCTAATATATTCTATCTTCTTTACATTCTGCCTTATGTCTGGAAATTCTTTTCCAGTCCACCTTCAGACCACAACAAAAATGTATGAAGAATAACATATTACCCATTATCTCACCATTGTTATCTTTCTGGTATATTTCCTTCCAGTCTTTTTTTCTTTTTTTTTGGCTACCAGCCTGCCACTTGCTAAACAATGGAATGACAACAGTAAAGACCCATCCCAGCCCTCTAGTCTCCTGCAGATGAGCGAGAGAGACATGCAGGACAACAGTGACGGGTCACACAGTATGAAGACCAGGACTGTACAAAGGACAAGGCCATGGAACTTTCCACCTAGAGGGAGAAGAAAGGGCAAAGATGGAGAAAGAACTGTGAAAGGGCCTGCGTTTTGTTCCCTCCAGCACAGTTACCGAGATCCTGCTGTGTGTCAGGGTGGTGGGGAACTGAGAAGACCCAGAGGCAGGAAATGACTTGTTCAAGGTCACTCAGCTAGTTAGCTATTTCCACAATACTTACCAGAACACATGTTCTGAAGCCACAAGATCCTAAAGAAGACTTCATGCAAATAAACCCATAAATCACGTATATATGTGTGTGTGCAATATATTTTTTATATTATTATATTTACATGTTATTTATAAACATATATATATTTCACACACACACACATAAATATACGCTTTATCAAATTCTGTGTTAATACACACAAAATAAACTGCCTTAATTGAAGCCTCAAACTACATGAATAGAGGACCATCCAGGAAAATCTGGGGCACACGGTTTGGTCACAATCATTACACTACAGCTTTTTCTCAATCCAGCACGCATTTCCTAAAACAGCCTTGCATTCCAGCAGGATATAAAACCCTGTTGAGGATGCCCCGCTCAGGAATCAAAGAGTAAGAGTGGCTGGGAAGAGATCTCGTTGACTTTACCCTCTAAGTGAAATGGGATGCAAAACTAAACAATGTCATTAGGGAGACAGAACTTCATTTCCCTCAAACAGTCCTTTCAACTTAGAAAGCAAAAGGGCCTGGGCCATTAGCAAGCAGAACTATTTCTTGCTATTTTGCATTTCCTTCCTCGAAACTACCTTTAATAGTTTGAGCAATGAAGGCTCTAGGCAATGGAGGAGGAAGAAGGCAAACTAGAAGTAATTTGAAAATTAAATAACAAAAAGGAAGCCCAGGCAGAAACCTCAGCAGCCCCAGAATTTGATGTACTTTTGAGTCCAGGGCTCACTCCATCCTGACAAAAGGAGTGGAGAGAGCTGGGCTCTGTTCCGCCTGATTAATTCCACATTGTTCAGCAAAGGTCTATCCAAATAGTTAGAACAACAACTAGATGATAATCACAAAGCCCTCCGCAAGCCGTTAAAAATGAATTTGTCTGATACATTCGCAGCGTCTACTGAGCAACATCAAAAGAGCTCAAAACACAGTGGACTTTGTTGAGTAACCGGTTTTAAGTAGGGTAAAAAAAATGAACACTTTTCTGCCTGCAAACTCTGAAAGCCCAACTTGTGTTCTCAGAGTCCAGAAGAATAAATCACTCCAGCAAAGAAATAATAATAATGAAGACGTATGGTGCGGCTCCCAAAAACCCATCACGTACCCGTCATTAATACATAGCAGATCATTCATCACAACGCCATCTTTTGATTACTTTCTCATAGGGACAAACTCGAATGGATTTTCTTTCTCCCTTTCTCTTTGCAAGAATACTTTCTTAAGAAACCATCTAAGGCATTACAATGGGCAGCACTAGAGGATGACCTTCTGGCAGCAGGATTCCCAACTCAGTGAGAGCTCTTTCCAACCTTTGCAGCGGAGGAAGCGGGGCATTTGGCTGGCTTTCACAGCAGGATCCCAGCATCCCTCCAACTCGCTGATCTTCCTGCTTTGCTTTATTGCATGTGCTGCTATTTTCCACACATCACTGGCTCCAAACTTGCTTCTCTCCAGACCCCTTTCATCTCATTCACCATCTCTATTACTTTCTGACTCTGTTTTCTTTCCTTCCTTGCCTTCATTAATTCAGCAAACATGGCTGAAGCACCTACTCTTGCAAAACACAGCATCACTTTCTCTCTCTGTCACACTCCCATACCCATTTTCCTCCCCGAGCAAAACTTCCCTCGACTCTCCATACATTCTGTGTGCATAGGAAGGAGATGCTTACGTTATCATGAAATATTTCAGGCTTACCCAAAAACTGTAAACAGTAATATAACAAAACACTTGTGTACCGACTGCCCACCTTAAGGGATAAGACATCAATATAACTGATATCTTAATGTGTCCCCTTTCCTCCCTGGTGACATTCCTCCTCCCCACTTACCCACAGATAATCACTAAACTAAATAAGGTTTTTCTTATTCCCGTGAATTTTTAAACATCTTTACAATATATGTAAATATCCAAACATAATATATAGCGTTGTTTTACATTTTCTTGACCTTTATATTCATGGTTTTGTACCACATATTTTCTTCAGTGTGCTCCTTGGCTCAGCATTGTAAAGTTGAACATCATTCATGTGAACACTTTTGCTCTAGTTATTCTTTTGTCATCACCGTCTATTATTCCACTGCATCAAGGCAGCCCAATTCATTTATCCAGTCTCCTCCTGATGGACATTTAAGTTAATCCCAATGTTTTTATTATCACGGAGAGTGTGAACATTCTGTCATACGGCTCCTTGCACACATTCCCAATACCCTCTTGATCTTCACCTGCACATTGAATATCAGGGGAATTGCTACTCCTTAATGTTGCCAGTGAGACACCTTCCAACGCAGCCGTATTTGCCTCAGCCTGAACTCTGGCCCTTTTCCATCTAATCCGTGACTTAAAAGGACATGGCCGGGTGACTTTGATCAGTGAGGCCGAAAAGACAGACCCCAGTAGATGCCATCCCCAGGCTCCCTGGTCTTCGGCTCTGCCTCTCATCAACATGCCGTGGAGCTGGGGAGGTGGCATTCCCATGCTGGGGACCTCGGCACAGAATCAAGTCGCTGCTATTGGGTTTTATGTGGCACATCCGACCCGCTGTTTGTTGCCTTACACAAAGGAGTTGATGCTCTCCTGAGAAATTAATTTGGATTTCCATTCCACTTCAAATTGTGAAACAAGAATGAACACATCTCAGCCTGGGTGGTCTGTTTCCCTCACTGTTTCTCCTAATCCCTTTCCCCACAGTTGGGCTAAAAGCACAATTATCCACTCCTCGTAAGGGTCTGGGATGCCCTGTCCTGGGCTTGTTCTGTTCCCTTGCTTTGCTTTATTTCCTGTGTCATCTCTTTTGTCTGTGCTTCCAGATGTTATTAAATAATCCTCTAGATATGCCTTTAGGCATATCTGTTCTGTTCCCTTGCTTTGCTTTATTTCCTGTGTCATCTCTTTTGTCTGTGCTTCCAGATGTTATTAAATAATCCTCTAGATATGCCTTTAGGATTTGCTGTAAAGACACTTGAGATAAAATATCTGTCAGAACCAAGCTGGTAAGAATAAATGGGAAATGTTTGGTATGAGAGTCGGGACCCTCCCTCAAGCAACAATTATACCAGGACAAATCAGTTTTGACTGAAGACAGAGCCTCTTCCAGAGTCTCCTTTATCAAGAAATTAAAATCTTCCCCTTACTTCCTGAAAGTTAAATCTCCTTTTTGTCATTTGCCTGAATACTGAGGGTTTTCTAAATTACTTTATAAGATGCATGTGGGGAGTCTGAATAAAACCATAATACGAATAAGGATGTTTGAGAAATAAGGATATTGAGAAAGAATACCCAACTAATAACGAGGAGCAACGAGCTGTTAATACCTATAATCATTGGCATTCCATGCACAGAAGACAAAGTTCTTTACAAAGAATGGTACAACCAGGAACAACATAAGGAACTATGCATAGCAAAGACCATACAACTGAAATATATATTTCCAAAGGCCTCATATATTATAAAACTGGTGTTGGGGAGGAAGGCATTACCTTCTAAATTTCCCACATGAGAAGCTAAACAGATATAGAATGTATCACCATAAACACATAGGGAAATCTTGCCCCATAAGGTATATATTCCTTGATTTACACACACACACACACACACACACTCACAAAACATGAATAGTTACTTGCCTGTACATGAGGTATGTGTCTAAAATTTGCACCTACTTTGAATTTTTGCAAGCTAAATAATATTTAAGCATTTCAGAGGTGCTTTTTCTTCACTATGCAGTTGTATTCTATTTAATGAGCACGTACTATAGTCATATATTGTGTCAGTTACTCTTTTATAAGAATTTCATTCATGCTCCAACCAAGGCAAAACGCTGCACATATATTATTTCATTGGCTCCTCACAAGAGGATATTCTTACCCTCATTTTTCTGATGACGAAACTGGTGCTTCAATAGGTAGGCAACCTACTGACGTTTCCTCAGTTAGCAAATGAAGAGTAGGATTATAAGCCCAAAGCAGTCTGTTGGACTCTAAAATCAAAGAACTTAAGCACTACCCTAACCTGGCTCCACAAAAAAGACAACTATGGTACTTACAAACTTTCAGTACCTTGACTATAGTAGATTCAGATGGATGGATGCATGGATGGATGCATGGATGGATGCATGGATGGATGGATGGATGGATGGATGGATGGACAGGCAGATGACGAATGCATGAACAATGGATGGATGGAGACAAAGGAGCTTCACATCTCAATGAAGGATGACTCAACAAACAGTGTCTTTTTTCCTCCATGATAAGGGATGTATATAAATAACCATCCTTCCAGACACACAGATCCTTTATTATTATTCATAACAGATAGATAGATAAAATGTAAATCCAACCCTTTAATTTATCTGTTTACAAATTTCATTTTCCCTTCTGAATTTCTTTTGACCTCTGTATCTGAATCCACAGAACGGGAAAAAATACTTGGAAATGGGGATTTCCTGAGTTGTGCCTTTATACCTCAAACTCAGTTGCTGAAAACATGAAAACAACAAGGCCAAGGTTCCATCCCTACATAGGTCTGCTGGTGTTACCAGTTCCTGTCACATAGAACCTTTCAGCACAGCCAGCCGCCTCCCTTGGACAGGAGGGGTCTGATCACGGCGATCTCCAGGAAAGAACTAGGGGATGGACCCACACACCCACCTCTGTTTGTCTACCAACCCACGTGTCCCCAGTGGATTCACAAAATCCTCTTCATATAGAGAGGCCAGCATTTTCTCAGCATTGCCAAACCTTGAATATGAAACTGGGAAACTCAAATAAGGAAGAACAAACCTGTGAACGAGCTACAGGAAGCAGAAATGCCAGTTCTATGCCAGGAGTGACATCTAAGCTGGGACAACACAAGAACCATGAGTCACAGGCCCCGTGCAAGTCAGGCACTCCCGTGTAAACTCTAGTGGCAAGCTCCAGGTAGGAACTCTACACATCATTTAGTGAATCTTTACCTGCTGGAGTCTCTATTAAATGGATCCCATTTTGCAGGTGAAGAAAGTAAGGTTCTGAGAGGTCAAGTCACTTACAGGACAGAGCCAAGGTTCAAGCCCTCATCTGTTCACTTTCCAAGCTGCTGCTCTTTCAGACACACTGAACCCCTCACGGTCTCTTTCTGTTGCTGGTCCATCCATCTGTCACCCAGATGCACAGTGCAGCTCTCCTGGTGCATGGTAATGTGACACCTAATTAAATAACAGTGGTAAAGACCCACATAAAATGTTTATGGCTGTATTAAGTTTTTCTCAGTGCCAAGTGACCAGGTGCTGTCTGCATCTGATGACCATTTGGCTTTGGGGTTTAACCAAGGCTGTTCACAGTGCAGATACGGCGGTCCGCAGGAGAGCGGAGACTGTGTCAGAGGCAAGGAAATGACCCGTGTCCTGCATTTTGTGTTCAAGACATGATAACCCTAGACACTTCAGTCCAGGGGGCCTCCCCAAGATGGAAATAAATCTGTCATGCAAAGCGTTGAGTGGGTTGATGAACATTCCTGGGAACCCATCCACAGCTTTCACCCAGTTTCCAAAGGGGGCCTGTGACCATCCCCCAGGGTGGGAGAGCACTGCCTAAGCTGCCTATTTTCATGCCAGTTCCTTTGGGTGTCGTCCCAGGGCAGCCGTGGGGAAGGCTTGGAGCCAGCGCCTGTTTGTCATTCAAGTCTCAACCCGGGCTGTTATCTAAGGCTTCCGTGCTTAGCCTTCCAGGAAATGCAGATTAACATCCTAAACAGGCCCCTCTCCAAGTTCTCACCTGCATCCAAGTCCAAATGTTCACCACAAGCCACAGCAGTTGTAAAGCTGGGTCTCTGGGCTCTGTTCCTTATTCCTTAGAAGGAGCACACCTCACAGCTGATTTCAAATTTCCACGGACCGGACTGTGAAGGCAGGCAACCAACGGGCCCTTAGCTGTTACGCAAAGAGCACAGATTCTCAAGAAAGAGAAACTGGGGAGGAAGCCACAGCCAAGACTGCCATTTGGAATCTCAGCTTTGACAGTACTGAGAAGGTCTGAAGGCATCCAGCCCTTGTGTTCTGGCAGGTTCCGTTTCACCAGAAAAGAAGGGGTGGGCCCTGTTAGGTCAAGCCAATGTTTGCAGGGTTCCCAGACACATGCTGTGTGTCAAAACAGACCTCGAAGGTATGGGCATCAGGCAGAACTGATGGGAGGCCAAGAGAAGCCCACAGGTGATAATAACCCTCACTGAAGCCTGGAAACCAAGAATAAGCAAACACCCAGTGTCCTTGGGATGTCCTTGGGATGTCACATCACAGGACTCCTGCCAGGGCACGCTGACGGCTGCAGAGCCTGCCCCTCCCCTGCTATCTCTCTGAACTGCCCCCAGCCCTGAATTCTAGGCAAAGACCATGCTCCCCAACAGCTAAGCTGTAAGGGAAAGAAACTTACAGTGGGGACAATGTTCATCGCAGCACTATTTACAATAGCCAGGACATGGAAGCAACCTAAGTGTCCATCGACAGATGAATGGATAAAGGAGATGTGGCACATACATACAATGGAATATTACTCAGCCATAAAAAGAAACGAAATTGAGTTATTTGTAGTGAGGTGGATGGACCTAGAGTCCGTCATGCAAAGTAAGTCAGAAAGAGAAAAACAAATACCGTATGCTAACACATATACATAGAATCTAAAAAAAGAAAAAAAAAAGGTTCTGAAGAACCGAGCGGCAGGACAGGAATAAAGACGCAGACGTAGAGAATGGAACACGGGGAGGGGGAAGGGCAAGCTGGGACGAAGTGAGAGAGTGGCATGGACATATATACACTACCAAATGTAAAATAGATAGCTAGTGGGAAGCAGCTGCATAGCACAGAGAGATCAGCTCGGTGCTTTGTGACCACCTAGAGGGGTGGGATAGGGAGGGTGGGAGGGAGACGCAAGAGGGAGGGGATATGGGGATATATGTATGCGTATAGCTGATTCACTTTGTGATACAGCAGAAATTAACACACCATTGTAAAGCATAAAGATGTTAAAAAATAAAATAAAATAAATTACAGTGGGGAAAGTTGAGATTTCAAGAACAAGTTTGACAGCAGGGAGATTGATAGAAAGCAGATAAAAGGCAGAAAGGCTTTCCCAGCAAACATCAGTCAGGGCAACAGTCTCATTTGTAAACCTAATAGGAAATTCAAGGAGCAGGAGGCATGCCTCCCAGCTGAACATTTTAATAAGGAAACCCACGTTGTATGAACCAAAGCCAATAAATTAATTAGGAATAGCATCACACTGATATATGGCATTATCCACTTGTCAATTTAATTTCTTTTTCTTTTTAATGAAAAATAAAAATAGAAGAGGCCGTCTTGCAAGTTGGCCAGTGACTCTCCCCAGAGCAAGTTCTGGGTACGTTTGCTGAAGAAGTGAATTCTCATTGGGTTTCACACTTGCAATGACGCACAGTGATAACTTGTGCAGGAGGACAAGATGATCAGGTACAGAAAATGGAAAACGCCAGTGGGAGCCTTATTGATCCAGGGAGGGCTGTTTTCAACTGCAAGAAACCTGGAATCTCTTCTTCTGAATATTTGCTGAACCATCAGAAGGCACCAAATCCCAGCACAGTTGAAAAGTAAATCCAACAGGAAAAGATCTTTCTGGGCAGCTCTCCTATGGCCATCTGTTCAGGGATTCACTAACCATAAGCTCATACTTATTGAGCACTCACTGTATATCAGCCCCTGTGCTAAGTGCTTTAGGTATCCTCACTCATTTAATCCCTATCTCAGCGCTCTGAAGAGAATACTTTCACTACCTCCATTTTACAGTAGAAAGTTGGACTCAGAGGTCCAGGCACTTCCCAGAGGTGCCATGGTGTGGAGTGGCACAGTGAGGTCCGTCGCAGGCCTTCTGACTCCCACACTGAATTGCCACCAATTCTTCTTGCTTCCTAACCTGGAAGGGTTTAGTGGTAGATAATTTTAAACCTATTTGGGGATTCACATTATTGCTGTTGTAGGCAGCCTTGTTATTTAACACCTACCCTACCTCCCAAGTAGTTCGCTTTGGAATTCTCAAATACAAATCCTGTGTCTCAAACTACCAATACTACTACTAACAGCAGTAGTGATAACAATACTTGGCATCTGTGTGAGCATCATACATTTACACACCACTTCATTTCCATGTTAAGTCGTGCTCTCACCAGACCCCCAAAAGATCCCGATGAGTGGCAGATAGCCTGGGTGTCAGAGAGATTGATCGGGGTAGGAGGACAGAAAGCTGGTATTTCACTCTATTTTCTTCTATCATGTATTACTTCTTATTGCAAGCACATATTACTTTTCCATTTCTTTAAAAGAGTCAATAGAAATATTAAAAAAAACTCTATGAGGTAGATATCATATTATTGCCCCATGTTCTATGGCTTACCCAAGGCCACATGGCCAATTAGTTCAGAACCAGAACCCAGGCCTTCTAACTCTTACCTATTTGTACAGTTCACCCCACCAGAGATATCTCTAATAGCTTCCTGAAGTTCAACCTTTTACAGAATCTTCTAGAACAGTAAAGGTGATTTTATAGGCCCAGGGCAATAGGGGCATTCCCCTCAGATGTCAGCCATGGTGGGTGGAAGAGCCAGGGCCAGCACCCTGTTCACTCTATGCCTCATATACACTCTGCAAACACTACCTTGTGTTTAGTCTCCTAGGCCCAGGCAACTCCCCTAGGTCTAGGGAACACACAGGCATTGAGAAATGGTCCCTGGTCTCCTATGCTCTCACAGAGCAGCAGAAGCAGAGAAGTAAAGAGATTTAACAGTACTGCGAGAGAGTATTGGATGGCAGTGGGTATGGGATGCAGCGGCAGCATTTAACCAATGTTTATTGGGCTCTACATTAGGCCAGGCCCTGGGGATTCAGAGGGAGTAGGGAGGGGTCCTTATCTTGGAGAAGCTCAGTAGCCAGGGAAGCAGATGAAAGCACAATGTGATCCGCAGATAAGAGCTTTAGTGGACGTTTGAACAGAGCTCAGAGGAGGGTGTGTGTGTGTGTGTGTGTGTGTGTGTGTGTGTGTGTGTGTGTGTG
>NW_021703772.1:92920705-93085517 GCF_005190385.1 Monodon monoceros
GTGTGTGTGTGTGTGTGTGTGTGTGTGTGTGTGTGTGTGTGTGTGTGCGTGCGTGCGTGCGTGTGTGTGTGTGTGTGTGTGTGTGTGTGTTGTGGGGCGAGGTCTCCGAGTTGGGACAACTGGCATTCACTGGGTAATTCCTAACAAAGGCCCACAGTCAGCCAAGCCCAAGTGTGCTAACCTCTCCTCTGCTGTGTGCCTTGAGGGAAGCTGTCTCTCCCCCATAACCCGAAGAGTTCGTGCTTCTCCATCTTCTCCCTCTAGTTGGGGTAGGATCACTACTAAAGCTCAGGGGTTCATGTCACTTCAAAGCAGTCTTCCTCATTGTTGTGTTGCCCTTGTCAAGTCATCCTTCAGCTCTGTTTGTCTCCTTCACATTGTTTTCTCTGCCAGGCCTAGGAGAGCCTTCGGAGGGGAATTCATTCAGGAATAGCCCTCCTCCCAGAGAAGTCCATCAAAGGGATCTCCTCTGGGTAAAAGGCTCCACGAGCTGAGGGCAGCTGTAGGAACCACACCAGCTGCTCTCCTGGGTCAATAGGTCAAGCCCAGCAAAGAGCCGAGCTCATATTTCTGACCCTGGGTGGTTCAATAAACCTTAGAGACCATTTTGGGTATTGAGGTAACACTAGCAAAAAAAAAAAAAAAAAACTAGAAATTAGAAATGTGATATTTCTACCATGGTATAATAGCGAAGTACAATTCAAAGTGGCTGACTAACTTGTCTTTGAGGCAAGCAAGTGAACTGAAAAACATACCGGGAAAAGGAAAATGCTCCTGAGATGCAGAATTAGAGGTGTAGGCTCTAAGGAGATCCACCAGCACAAAGAGGTAGTTCAAGTTTAGAGGTTATACGTAAATCAGAGGGGCTCTTGGGCCCTCCACCAGCTGGAAGATGGGTAGGAAGAAAGAAGCAAGGGAACATTTGTAGAAAACTCCAAGAGCCCTTCGCACAGCATGAAAAACTAATAGTGAATATTTTCGACAGCTTGTTTCCTTAAAATAAACACAGAGCCTTGTGGTAGATCCTAGTAAGCACTGCTTGAGTGACAATTTTAGTATGATGATTTTCACTAGAAATAAGCTTTCATTACAAATGTGGGTGGGTCCATTGATGCGTCCTACAAGTCTTCGTGTTATTTTTATAAAGGTAAACAAGCGTAGGAACAGTGAACTCAGGGGACATCCCCAAGTGTCTCTGAGGAAGGCCCCCAACGAATTACTCTTCTTTTTTCTATCTTTTTCAGCTACAGGAAATCCGAAATCACTGAGACTGTGTCAAAGGCAGCCAATCAATAGCTCAGGAAGGAAAGTGCCCATCTGGGCAGCCTTATACAACAGACCCAGCAGAAGGGACGCAACAAAAGTTTACTTCATGCCTCATCTCTACTGGCAAAAACATACTCAATTCTGGGAATCAACATGAGCAAAGTAACCTGGTAGATCAGTATGGCAGAATTAAAATGAGGGCCAGGGGAGGGAAGAGTCTGATGGAACTCAAGTACCTTTGATTAATCATCTCCTACAAGGACAATTCGAGAAAGAACATGGTGACGTCATCATCCATCAATCACGATATAATTCATCTCTCCCTCTCACACACACCCCCTGCTTCTGCACGCCCCCCACTCCATATATCACAACTGACTTTTTTAATTCCCTCAGCAAATTCTCCCAGCATCAGCCACACCTTCTTTCTTTATGTTTCCAGAGATGTAGCCCAAGCTAAGGACTAGGTTCAGTTGTGTGGAGAGCAGGCAACCAATAGGTGCTTCCTAGATAATGGAGCCTGGAGATAGGATCATCCTGCCTACCCCAGCAGCTGCCAGAGCTCACTACAGAAGTGCTGACCTCAAGACAGCCCCAGAGAGCACAAAGAGTGATTTGGGCCATGGGGTGACAGTTGCTCTCAGAAAGAGGACAAAGTTGGGAACAATGGAGCACATTAGGAATACTCATAAACCAGGACAGTTAACCCCTTTTTCTGGGAAGTGTGGTGAGAGACAGGAAGTATGTAACCAGGTCCTCTGATTTAGGGAGCAAAGTTGTCTGTATGTAGGCATGTGCGTTTTCTAGAGGGAGTGCATAACCGTCATCAGAATTTCAAAAGGGTCCCAGAACCTTCCGTTTCCCCTTTATCTGTGTCCCCACCCCCCCAAAAAAATGTAAGAGCCATTAGGAGGCTGCCCAGGAAACCAGGTCAAATGTGAAAAAATACACAAGGAAAGAACTCCAATGTTGACCAACCAGGAGGTCCAACCCCTGCGTGGAGATTCTTGGCTCTGTTGCTTCATTTGCCTCCTTCAATGGTCCCCATTCCAGTGTTTCATAGTCAGGAATTCTTTCCTGGTAAGTCCTTTGTAAGCACAGTTTGAAAAGGGCATCCAGATTTTCAAAGACCCCAACTGAGGCGTCCTTCACCTAAAACCATCTCTTCCCGTCCTAACATAGAGACCACAAGGCCCTGAAGAGGGAGACCTGAGAACCTCCAAGTCTGAAGTTGATTATCTCTATAATAGACAACTCATGGAAAACTAAATAGGTTTAAACTTTTAAACTTTGAATAATTTGGGTTGTGGTCATTCAAACAATGGAATGTTAAACTTCTTGCTCACCATTTAGTCACTTTTTCGTCCAGCAAGCATTTATTGACCTGAGCCTTAGGGATGTTCCATGTGGGACATCATCCCTTCCCTCAGGAAGCTCATCTTTCAGGACACAGTCTGCCTTCCCTAACCCACAGCAGCCATGCTTAAGCTTGTCACAGGGTCTGAACTAAGACTGCACCAGACGACCGTATAAGGCAGTTGTCCTATTTTTGAAACCCACTTTGAAACTTACTAGCCCACTGTATCACAAGGATTCCAACGAGGGCCATCTGCAGTTGTTGGAAGGATCAAGAAGATGTAGGTGCAAGGGCTTTGTAAACTGTAAAACATTTTAGATATAATATATTACAACGATGGCCATCTTCTTTCTTACTCTCACCACTTATGGTTTTCTTCTTCTTTTTTTTTTTTTTTTTGGTGGCATGAAAAGAAAACATACTGTCAGTAAGGCTGTGTAGATAGACTTTAAAATTTAGAAAGCATTGGGCTTCCCTGGTGGCGCAGTGGTTGAGAGTCCGCCTGCCGATGCAGGGGACACGGGTTTGTGCCCCAGTCCGGGAGGATCCCACATGCCGCAAAGCGGCTGGGCCCGTGAGCCATAGGCGCTGAGCCTGCGCGTCCAGAGCCTGTGCTCTGCAGCGGGAGAGGCCGCAACGGTGAGAGGCCTGCGTACCACAAAAAAAAAAAAAAATTTAGAAAGCACTGAAAAACCTGGAAAATCCACTCCTTTTTTTCTCTCCACCACCAAGAGAGGAAAATGGTTTTAGAGAAGGAGAGGGATGAAGAATAAGAGGGCTATTTGAAGCAAGTAGCCCAGAAGAATCGATATGGGTAGCCGAAACATAGTGACGGGCAGAGGCGCTCGAAGGCTAGAAGATAGTCAAATACTGCTCTGAATTTAAAAGAAGGAGGAGGAGAAGGAGGTGAAGAAGGCAGAAGGGGGAAGAGAAGAAAAAATAAATACTGTAAATAGATCTCAAACCCAAACATTAATTTTGGGCAAGAATTGAGAAGTGATCATAATAACAATTGCTAACATATATGAATGCCATGCTAAGTATTTTTCATGTACTAATTCACTTATACCTTGAGAGAACTCAATGATAAGAATTTAAATGAGTTAATAAGGGTATAGTTCTTAGAACAGCACCTGGCACATAATAAGTACTCAACACACTCTCATTATTATTATTAGCTCCACTTTATAGGTGTGAAAACTGAGGAAAGAGAGGTGAATTGATTTGCCTAAACTTACACAGTGAATTTAAGTGGTAGAGCTGAGCTGCCTGATCTCAAAGCTCAGAAGAAAAACACCTCTAAGAACACTTCTATATTTAAATTTTTACCATTCTTTGAATAACTAATTCAATTCAACAAACATCTGTAAGTCCCTGCTTTGAGAAAAAGGCTCCAAGTTCCAGGAGAAAGGGGATCTGGGTTAAATAACTGCTATTTCGGTATTATACTGACTGTTCTAGGCATTTGAAAGGATAAGAATTAAGACACAGTAGTGCAGATGCTCACAAGCCAGTGGAAAAGTTACCTGCTTAAATAACCTAATACCTGCCTGGTGGAGATGTGGAGCATGACAGAAGAATATGCTGGGAGGAGTGGGGAGATGAGAAACTATGGATCAGGGAGAATTGATTTGAACTAGCTGTCTGTCTCAGTGAGTCAATGTTAGAGAGCATTGAGAAATAACCCAGGGTTATTATGAGGGTTATTAGGCCACTGGAATTAGGGTTAAAGTTTTGTTGATAGGAAGAATATGAATTTCTCCTGTTGACCAGGTGGGGGTCTTTGGGAAGAATTAGCCCCAGGGGTTGTGAACTGTATTTGAGTTCTTATACTTCGGGAGAAAGCCAACCCAGTCTGGAGTTAAAGCCCCACCATACTCCCACCTGCCAAAATCCTCCAGACCAGATCTCACCCTTGTATGGTACCAGGGAGTGAAGTGCCTAGACCAAGGACACAATGCCCTACCCCTCTGCCACCACCACCTCCATCCCCGCCCCCAACTTGACCCAGAGAGCTCTGGAAAAATCACATTAAAGCCCTTCAAAAAGAACTCCTGAAACCCTCAATTAATTTCCCAGGGGAGTGACTTGCTAGAGCTGATTGTGTTGTTGGCAGCAACATACCAATTTTTCAGAAAAACTACATTTTTTTTCAAAGTTTTTGTTGACTGCAGTGGCCACATGAAAGTTCTAAACTTCGAAATATATGTGGAAGTTTTTAGGTAGAGCTTCAAAGAAAGTTCCTAAAAGGGGGGGAAAGGGCATCGTCAGCCGGCATGTACCCTTTTGCCCTTCAGTCTTCCTCATCCTCCTTCCTGAAATGCAGACATGGTGGCAGGAGATGTGGCAGCTCTTCTGCAACCATGAGGGAAATGCCAAGAGATTCATAGCACTCTCAGCTTAAAATTTCTGAGCCCAAATGAACATCATCCACTCAATATCTAAGAATTTCTCCTTACACAAGAGAAAAGAATTCCTATGATGTTTGAGCCATTGTTATTTGGGTTTTCAGTTGTCTGCAGCTGAACTCAAAACTCAAGGCAGTCACAGACTACAATACTAAGTGCCTCTAAGTCACAGTCACAGAGAGGCACTAGAGAGGCAGTATGGTACAAAGGTATGGGGGTATAGTACAAAGAGCTTGGGGATCAGGCTCAGACTGAAGCCCCACCTCTTTAGTAATTGTGTGTGACCTGCATCAGTGAGGGTCATCTGTAAAGGACAGTGTCTTCCGTGGGTGCTCCCAAGTTAGAGCAAGAATTTGGGTGCAGAACAGGTGGTTTATTTGGAAGGTGACCCTAGGGAGCCAGAGACAGGTGGTGAGACAAGGAAGGAGGGAAGGCCAATAAGAGCATGCTACTGAGCTGGGTCTTGACGTGGGCAATTCTGGTTTTAACCCCTTAGGGACTTTCAAAGGAAACCCTGTAGAGACGTCCCCCTGTAATCGTGGTCCACAGCCGGCAGCATCAGCATCACCTCGGAGCAGGTTAGAAAAGCAGAATCTTGTCCTAACCCAGACTGCCTGAACCAGAATTTGCATTTTAATTAGATCACTGGGTGATTCAAAATTGAGAGGTCCTAGTGTAGAAAGCACCTCAGTGCTAAGCCTCAGAAAGGCAGGAGGCGCTTGTCCTTCATCGGTCAAGGAAGCATGTACTCTCCTGCATTTCCTGGCTTAACAGACCTCCGTGGTTTAGGAGAAAACCCTAAAGAAGAAAAGCTGGGAGACTCAGCAAGCACTTGATGTGGGAAGCCCTCATGAGAGAGGCTGAGGAACGAGGAGAGGGCCCCCGACAGCATCCCTGCAGGGAGTGGTTATAATACCTTGGTCATATGGACATCAGAGAGCGTTAAGTGAGCTACTGTGTATAATAGGATAGTTGCCCAATTGTTGAGGTTGAACACAGCTACAACAACCAAAACCGTTTGAAAAGACATATTACAACTCCTATGATAATAGCCAACCCAGTTCCCATCTAACTTTTTAAGATAAAGAGAGCACAGCCCCTGACCTCAAGGGACTAACAACCTTGATAGAGAGATAAATCTTGGGTACATGAGGCAAAGCAGGACCAGTGCCCCACGTTGGGTAACAACAAGCTTACATAAGCATTAGCAAGTGCCCCCATGTGCTTAATATGTACTAGGCACCATCATAAGGACTAAAAAGTGTGTGTGTGTGTGTGTGTGTGTGTGTGTGTGTGTTTGAAAGCCCAATAAGGTAGATACAGTACTGTTATTAACACCATTTTACAGATAAGGAAGCTGAGGCACAAAGAGGTTAAATGACCTGCCCAGAGGCCACAGGCTTAATTAACCTCCATGCTGCTACTAACACTGATGGGCTTCCACGTTATTTGTCACCTTTCTTTCAGTGAGTCCGAGACTGATTTTAGGCACGTTCTCTTTTTCCATGCTTGACTCTCCTTCAAGGTGAGCTAGTTGCCTGATGCTGTCCTCCTTATGTAGATGGTGGGGCAACTCGAGCTTGGCAGGATTACACTTCAGAGCAGAACAGTGGCAAGGGCTCCATTCTAGACTCAGAAAAAGCCAGCTGAGCTCCTGTCCACCAGAAGGTCAAGGAGGTGGGGTGGACAGACCCCAGACCTAGAGGCAGAAACCCTGAGACCTGAGCCTCATCTGGCCAGTACTGAAGCACGTGAACAAGCCATTTAGCCATTCAGGTCTCACGGTTCTCATCCGGAAACCAAAGCAGGTGGGAGCAGCTCCTGCAATAGTGCTCCCTTAAGCTCTAAATTCCTACAGCAGGAAGACCTGCCCAAGCCCTCTTGTCAACTCCCAACCCTCCTGGGAAAACAGCTCTAATGCAAAATCTGGAAGTAAAGAGTGTTTTCCTACTCTTATTTGTCATAATCCTCTTTCATCAAAGATTTAAATATTGATCATTTAAGAAGCTGCAGGCAAACTCAAAGTCCACATAATGATATCTATAAATATTCTATAGATGTAACCGCCCATCTAATTTTAAGGTATACAAACTTCTAAAACTATTTCCTCATTTTACAAAGCATTTGCACTTGGGCTAACCTGGTTTTCCACTTTATACTCTGTTAAGTCTAATTGACTCGCTCTCTGTGACTGATGTGGCCCTTGGCAGCCCCCTGCTCCTTCCACAATGTCAGTGGTACCACATGGCTTCATCATGAATGCCATGATGTGGAATCGCCCTCCACACTTCTCGTCATGAGTGCCAGGTTACTCTGTTGCTGCAGTGATGCGATCTTTCTACCAGTGTGTAATTTTTTTTAACGGATCAAAGATCAGAGCGTATTTCCTGAAAAGTCAGCCTCGGGCCTCCAATTTTCCAGAAATCCCTCCTTTGGAAATACCCGTTGGACAACTTCAGTGCAAACAGAAAAAATGCCATTCTGCAGGTTCCAGGGAAAATATTTATGAAGGTGCCCCATCCAGTCAATCCTCTATTTGTCCCCACACAATCCTCCTCCACCCTCAAGGGAGGAGCGTGTGAATTGAAAGGAGGCTCAGGCCCTAAGAAAAGACTGGGAGGGAGGGATTTGAATGGCACGGTGTGACGTTCTGCCAATTGTGCAGACTCAAGTACCGCAGCTCAACTTCCTGATCTTCCCCTTCCACGCCCCTTTTCCATTTTGTCTTTAAAGCAGACAAGCCATTAGCAGGGCTCTCAAAGCATTTTAACAGTCATCTTATAAGCCTCTAACGCTCTGAAGGACACCATGTCCGCCATATGCAAAATCACCATAGAGACACAAAGAGCACAAACCCAGTTCCTGTCTCTCTAACCTCTGAGAAAAAGAAAGTACAGTCCCTGACCTCAAGGGCCTTACAACCAACCTTGATAGGGAGATAAGGCTTGGGTACATGAAGCAATAGAGGACCAGTGCCCCACATTAGGTAACAATACGTAAGTATTAGCAAGTGTCCACAGGCAGAATTTCCCCTGTTCTCTTCCACCCTTCAGTACCTTCATCGTCTTCTCTTGAATCAAAGGTATCTGTGCCCAGTTGAAAAAACCGCTCTCTCCTATAACCCGGCCGCAAAGACAAGGACCCTGGCTTCTCTGAGCAGCTTGAAAAGCAACAGTGGGCAGTTGGTACAGCTAGGCTTGAGTACTCGGCAGAGATGTAACAAGATATTACTCAGAGTCACAGACTTTGACATCCTGCATCTGTGGCAGATATCACTAATCAATGACGGCACTCTCCCCTGACGAGTATTGTGGCCTTAATACTCTTCTCAGCACAGCACTCCAGGCAGCCACTCCTAGTTGATCTGAGTTGCCACACAGATGAACCCTCCTTCTATCCCAGTTAGTTAAAGGGAGTGAGGACAGCTGGTACCACTCTCTGGGTTCCCTCACCTTCCCACAAATGCAACACGCTCACTTGCACCTCCGATTCATCACATGTCAGGACTTTGTGCTCAAATGTTCTGCCTTCTGTTTTTTCAAAGCAGAGTCATCCTTTGAGGCCTGGCTTACCTTCTATCTCCTCCCAAGAAGCCTTTCAGATGTCCCAAGCCCTGCGCCCCCCAGTCGCCCAGCCCTCACATTTCCCACAACTGGCTTCTGATACCATTCAATGGACCCCCATCCTAAGGCCTCCAATTCCGTTTCGAATTACTCTTCCCTCCTCTACTACAGTTTAAGCCCCTAATGCTTTTCCAACTTTTTAAAAACTTTACTGAAAAGAAGCCTAACATAGAAAGATACTTGCTATGTAGTAGAGTAGGTGAAGAGAGATTTTGGATTTATTTTTTTACTTCAGAGAGGGAGGCCTGTAGTTTTGATTTCTAGACGCAGAGGCTGTCATTTCCTTTAGAGCCCACTCCCTTTATTTGGGGAAGTTCCTGGGCCTTTCAATTCTATCAGTGAAAGGGACAAGTCCCCACACATCACCCTAGGAGGAAACTGTGAGGGCTTCTCACACTTGCATGTATGTGCTACAGAAAGAAATGTAAAGTGATCTCCCAAAATGTAAAGTGATCTGCACTATGCACCTGAAAGCAGAAGAAAAATGGCCTTTCCTAGAGAGAAATTCACGCTGGACCGTCAGCGCTCCCCAGTCCCTAGCCCCAGTGGGGTGATTTAAGAGTAAATGCCTGAGACACGGACAATGGGCTGTGAATCACTAGTCTGGGTCATGGAGGGCACTCCCAGTTGGACTTCAGGAGGGGAGGGAGGGGCCTGTGTCTGGGCTTGGAGCAGATCTAGAGGGGCTGGTTCTTCCTTGAGGTCTGGGGCCAGGGCAGTAGGAGTGGCAATGAGCCTGCAGCTGAGCAGGACAGCCTGGGTTCAGCAGTGGCATCCTGACAAACCTGATGGCAGTGGATGGTGGGGCCTTGGGCAGACTGACCTGACTATGGTAACCAGGCTGATGTCCTGGGACAGGGTGGCAGCCCTGGAGCTCCCCGAGGACATCTTGGGAGAAGAACCACAGGAAAACGGACTTCCCCAAATCTATTCAATGAGGAAAGGGGAAAACAAGAGTCACGTTCATTGATTGTTAGTAGAGGGATGACTACATGTCATACCCGGCCGCTGCTGGCGATCTGCTCCAAGCAGGCAACACAGATCTGGTCCTACCTGTTTGGACCCTCTCTCTTTCCTAAAGGGCACAAATTGGAAACCATAAATTCTAATCCAAACCCCTTATTTTACACCTAAAGGAACCAGGGCCCAGAGAAGTAGAGAAAATCGCTCAAGTGCCTAGGCCAAGTCCAAGGCAACACCAGGAGCAGCACCCAGTCTCCTGGCTTCTGATCCAGAGCTCCCTCCAGGTCAGCACAAGGCCTTTCAAGTCAAGTCGGCAGCAAAGCTTCGCTGATGCCAAGCACTCAGCTCATGTGGAATGGAACCCTCGGATGTGTCCAATAAGCATCGTCCCCTCAGAAGTTTACCGTCGGCTTGGGGACCCTGGCTTCATCCCCATGCCATGGGTGGCACTGGAATTAATCTTCTCACTTTAGATTTGTAGCATCTACACTCATGAAAGAGTAATGTAATGAGTTGTTATTACCATTGGCCTAGCTCTAGAGACGTCTGGCAACCCTCCTGCCCCCAAGTGGGGTTGCCAGATAAAATATGTACATTATTACATGGGGCACACTTACACAAAAAATTATGTTTCATTATCCAAAGTGCAAATGTAACTAGACATCCTGTCTGTTTTCCTAAACCTGGCAGCTCTACTCCCAAGCTCAGAAGTTGGGGGAGCTTCTACTACCGTTGGCCTTTTCTTGAGTCCAGCAGTGTCCCAGGGGGGAGGCTGCAGAGAAGAGCTACACAGGGTGACCAGTGGGGCTGAGCAAATCTTGGAGCATGGACAACGTCACTCCAGACAGGAGGGGACAGGTCAAGGTCCTGAATGTTGATAAAGGCAAGGCCTCACCAGGTGCCTACAGAGAGGTCTGCTGGCACCTTGAGGTACCTGGGCTCATGGCAAATGCCGTGACTCAGTTTCCACACAGGGCTTGAACAACAGTCATCTTTCCAGCCTTTTGCCAGTTCTGGTCTCAGTCCCAGCTCCTGCGGTCACGCTGAGTTTCCCTCCTTCTCTCCTCCTCTGCCCTCAATATCCTTTTCAGTGTTAATGAAATCCTTCTTTCCACAGAGGCACTTCCTTCCCTCTAACTCCTCCTCAAACCCTCTTTTCTTGTTCCTTCACAGTAAACATGATGCCAAGCAAACCAAAACTTGAGGAAAACGAGTCCCCCTTTCCTGAGGGGCAAGAAGGGCAGGACTCTTACATCCTCCCAGGAGGCTGAGGGAAACATCTGTATACCACCAAGGAAAAGGAAGAATTGCAAAGCATTTAACTTCTTTATTAGTTTAGATATAGGATAAGCTGCTACAGTGAGACCAACATTATAGAGGTTAAAACAAGACATCAATTTCTTTCTCCCTCATCAGGAGGTAGATGGGCAGCCCAGAGCAGGTAGGCAACTCCATTCTACAAAGCCAACCCAGGACTTGGGTCCCTTCTCTTCCGTTATCCCACAGGTATGCACTGGTCTATATTCCGACCAGTTAAAAAGGAAGAGGGGAGAAAAGGGAAGGCAAGCAATTTCCTTGTAAGGAACAATTATGAACTTCCATTCACATTCCATCATCTAGCTGCAAGGGAGGCTGAGAAATATAGACTCTAGCCAGGTAGCCTTTACTTTCTACCAGAGGGTGGGACTGTCTTCTTAAAAGTAAGGAAGCCATAAGTATCATTCTCTGCTGTAAGTCCCCATATTAGAACAGTCTGAAAAATTCAAATCCACTAGAGTGCACTCGCTATACCAAACCATACACGATGCAACACAAAGATGAGTAATGCAAATGAATAAGGACTCCAGGGAAGGAAGATATATTGTAAAGTTTATGGGGTGGGGGCGGATGAAACTTCACCTCGGCCCTGGAAAGCCAGCAAACGGCTGGACTGAGTAGATGGAAAGAAACTGTACTTTCATTTCACAGGCAGGTGACTTTTAACCAGTCACCAGTAGCACTGGGGACATCCACTTATTACAATCATTGGCTAGAAACGAAACCCTAGTCCTTGATAAAGCTGAAGCACACACTCAAGACATTCGTATCTCAAGTTACTTTGCAAACAACACGTTAAACCTCAAGCCTCTTTGTCTTCTGGTTTTACAGGTGTGTACTGAGAAGTTAAGCAACTAAAACATCATAAGGAGATAAGAATTAAGTTCAATTTCCTCTTGTGACACTCCTCCCGAACAAAGTCATTTCCTGGCATATCACAAGACACCGTTAATCATCCCCACCCCATTAAATCTATTCGCTTTCATTATGTGTTCCTAATCCAGTTGGGCATGGACAAAACATTGGGTATGCTTCCCATGAATTTCACTTTTTATTTGAGTACTTACTTCCTTCACTTATTTTCCCTGGCTTACCTTTCATCCTCTCCTCCCTAATCCTTCAGCTTCCCTGTCACCTGGGATACAGTGGACTCAAAGAAGCTGTGACAATGCCCCCTCTTCACACCAGCCCATACCCACCTCCAGCCCCAGCTTAATCCTATGCTCCACTAGTTCCCAGCAGTAGTCTGATCTCAGGGTTGAGAGCATAAGAACTACAGGAAGATACTTTGCAGGCAGAGGCCCTGGGCGATGGCAGGCTCTCTCACCCCCTCCTTCAGTGCCCCCTGAAACAACAATTTTTCAACTTTTATGGCTTTTTTAATTGAAGTATAGTTGATTTATAATGTCGTGTTAGTTTCTGGTGTATAGTGAGGTGATTCAGTTATACATATATATACATATTATTTTTCACATTCTTTTCCATTATGGTTTATTATAGAATATTGAATATAGTTCCCTGTGGTATACAGTAGGACCTTGTTTATCGATTTTATATATAATAGTTTGTATCTGTTAATCCCAAACTCCTAATTTATCCCTCCCCCACCCACCTTTCCCTTTGGTAACCATAAGTTTGTGTTCTATGTCTGTGAAACTGTCTCTTTTTCATAAATAAGTTCATTTGTATCATATTTTAGATTCCACATATAAGTGGTATCATACGGTATTTGTCTTTCTCTGTCCAACTTACTTCACTTAGTCTGATCCCCTCTAGGTCCATCCATGTTGTTGCAGATGGCATTATGAAACAACATTTTGAAGCAGGTGTAAAAAGTCACACCAAGCCCATCTTCTTTCAGCTGCACAAGGTCAAAAGAATAAGAATCAAGGGCCGGTGCGATCCTAGTCATTCTCCTTGCTCGTACTGCCAGGCCATGAGAGTCCAGGGAGAAATTAGCTTCAGAATTACAGTCTGAGCCCCTTGGCCTCCTCTAAAATGAATGTTCACAGTGCCCCATAGGCAGATCATTAAAACCTCCTTAGGCATTGTTACAGGAAGGCTTCTGAGGGCCACAAATCTTGCCACAGAGCTCCAGCATTTAGCCAGTCAGCATTTCCACAGCATGCGGATGGCTGGTGAAGGATTTAGCAAGGTGGTCCTTCCAGCCTTCCCACCTTGCAAAGTACCTGTTGGAGGTGGGCTGACCTTGAGCAGGGCATGTCTCTTCTCTGAACCTCAGTTTCCTCATCTGTAAGTAAGAAGGGATTAGACCAAAGCCTGCCAGGCTGAGTTGTAAGGAGACGGCTTCAAGGGCACTGCTCCCCTTCACTATTCCAAAGAGCCTGGATTCCATGCACCCAAGGGCCTGGTTTCATACCGGGTGGTCTGGCTTTGAAAAAACTGGCTAACAGTCCCCAAACTCAAATAGAATAACTGGTGACAGATAAGCCATTTAACCTGAATATTAGGCAATGGGAGTAGACATCTCTCAGGTGTCTGTCTGCTCAGCTTACCAGAAACCCCCTTTTCTCTTGAAAATGTTCTCCCGAGCAATTCACGTGGGTGGGCTTCCAGCGGCAGTGCTGGTGACCCCACCCCTTCTGATGACCGGCCGGCAATAGACATTTGATCCACGGAGAGCCAATCAGAGCCTCTCTTCCAGGAATTCAGACTGCAAGTCAGTTTCCACCTAAGACTGGAATTGTAACCTGTTTGTGGGCTGCCCAGGTCAAGATAGAAAATGCATGCTCATCCTCTATCCTTCTTTCTAGCCTTTGAACTTTAAAATCTGAAGCGTTCACTCTTACAGAGCTCCAATTACCTAGGTGTGTCTGCCCAACAAAACGTTTACCATTTCTCCTGGGATGTGATACACAAAGTGCAGATGGGGTGAAAAAAAATCAGAATTGTGTAACCACCATTTGGTACCAGAATAGCCTCTCCGCTGGTTTGCTTGGTTTGGAGGGATGGTGTGGTGGCTTAAGTGTACAGACCAACTTGACAGGTGAGCCTAAAGACGGCATTGCAGGTAACTTCCTGAATCAGTGGTTCAGAGCTGGGAAGCCCATACCATCTTATTTGTTCCCCTTGCACTGGCCTCGGTGGCATTTGAATAACATGATCCTGGCACTTACTGCAAATTAGAAGGTTAATGAGACTCCCCTCTAGAGCCTTTACATGGACTTTAGAGGCCAGGGCAGGGCAGGGCTACACAGTGAGGGGCAGTGGGAGTGGTCAAAGGTCCGTGTAATATGGCTCCTGGGCTGAAGGGCAGTCATGGTCGGCCAGGTGGACCAAATAAGAGAATGTTATTCTGCTGGTGAAGAAAGGATGCTCAGGGTTCTCTTTATATCAGCTGCAGTTGCTTTCTATTGCTGGCAACCCGAGGGCCCTAACTTACCCAGCAAACCTAACAGTCAAGGTCAAAACTGAAGGCTCCTTGAGAGTGCATGACAACAATGTCTCAGAGAGAGGGTGACAAGTCTTGTGGGCTGCCAGCCGCTCTGTCGCCGAGACAGTGCCAGACATTTGCGCTACAACCTGCCCTCAGCTTCCCTTTTCTGTGCTGCCAACAACCCCTTCAGTTCTTCCCCCTGTACCAAGTTTGCTATCACTAGTCTCCCAAAGTGGCTTCGGGGGAAGAGTCGTTGGTGGTGTTAGGCTCCGTTATGACCTGGGGCTCAAAGCAGTGAGCTGGAAGAGACAGCATGATGGGTGGAATGACTAACAGGAAACCAGGACTCAGAATCAGCAGGCCCAGCCCACTGGTGAGCTGTGTGCCCGTGGGCAAGTCCCTTACCCTCTCTGGCTTTCACTTAACTCCTCTGTAAAAAGAAGCTCCTCTGAGCAGAGGGTGTGGCTTCCTCACCTCCTCTGGCAACACCTCCTGTCTCCCGGCCAATTCCAATGAGAGTTACTCCCCGGAAAGGTGTCCGAGCCTTTCCCAGATGTTGTCTGCCTAAAGGGAGTGAGCTCTGATTGCGATGCACCCCACACTTCTTTCCCGCATCACCAGAACTGCTCGCTTGAACTGATGAGTGGAGGACTGCCAGTCCGGGCTGCTCTGGCAATAGACGGTTGAGTTTATTGGGCCGAACAGCAGCCTTTCAGTTCACGTCAATCCGGTCCTCGGATTTGCATGATTGCACATTCAGAGACAGGCCCCTGCACTCGGAGCATCCTCGCTTGGCTACCAGCACGCTCCGCTGAGCCAGCCCCAGCTGTTATGAGCCACCGGTTTAAACAAGGCCTGCCGGGAGCTGGGCCTGGCGGCTGAGGCGAAACTGTATGTTAGTGGTTGAGGTCGCTCGCACAGGAGAGGCTCCACTGCTGGCTGGGCCTGTTGAAGCTGCTCTTGGGGATAGCTATGCAGGGTGTTTGGCCCCAAGGAGCCTCCTCCCTCGTGGGTTGGGACATTTGCTAAGCCTGTTTGTCGTTCTTTCCCAACCTCAGAGCTGGGTCCTGGGATAGTCAGCTTCCCCATTACGAAGACTCCCTGGGCCCCTGGCTTCCCTCGAGGGATGGATCCATGAATGGAGGGCTCTCCATGAAGATTTCATCGTAGCATACGATCCACAGTTAATTTCAGGGTTTAAGTCCCAACATTACATTTACTAGCTGTGTAACCCTGGGCCTATCTGAGCCTCTGTTTCCTCAACTGTAAACGGAAATAACAATACAGCCCACCTCAATGGGTTGATGTAAGAAATAAATAAATACAGGTTAAGTCTTAGAACAATTGCCTGGCACATGGTAAATGCTCAACAAATCTTAGCCATGATGATTGTCATTAATTTGATCAAGGGGAGGTCAGATGTGGAAGGCAGGTTGAAGAAGACAATTTCATTTCATCACTGAAAAGCACTACTTCTATTTAAGTATCAAAATGTTCCTTGTATTCAGATGGAATTATTTAACCTGACCCTGGGTACTATAAAATGTAAGGTAATCTCTCACGAGATTTTACAGTTTTAAGATAAGATGCATTATTTAGAACGCAGGCTGAGGGGAGGGTGGAAGAAGGGGAGGGTCTGGTAGACCTTTCACCAGACCTGGTAGAACACCCCTCAGGCTTGTGGGCCTCCCTCCCCATGGGGTGACGTGCCCTCAGCTCTGAACAAGAAAATGTCGAACAGAGAAGTTAAATAATGTGTCCATGGTGTGTGACTCAAAACCAGATCTACCTGGTTGAAAAGGCTCTGCTGTTTCTACTCCTCTGTTGTGTCAAGCACAGTGCCAGGTAGGCACTCCGGAAGAGACACAGACATCAGACACAGCCCCAAATCCAAGATGCCATCACCCTGACAGGAACAGCTAGTGCTACACAGAAAGCCCGGAATATAGTTGAGAAAAAGCTCCCAGCAATCAAAACAAGAAAAGAAAACGTAGAGGATCAAAACAAGAGATCTAATATCCAACAAATAAGAGTTCTAGGAAAAGGCAGAAAATGGAAGAGAGGAAATCGAAGAAAGTTTCCCAGAACTGAAAGGCATGAGCTTGCTGATTGAAAAGGATCTGCTAAGGATACAGACCAATTGGGGGTCCGGGATGCACCATCATGAAATTTCCTATCATCGGGGATAAAGAGAAAATTCTAGAGGCGTTCAAAGAAGAAAAATAAGATACATACAAAGGATTGGAGCCAGGACAGCACTGGAGTTCTCTCCAGCAACACTGGAAACAAACAACACCCCTCAGTTCTGAGTAAAAACCATTTCCTACTTAGATTTCAATCTTAAGACAATGTCAGTGAAGTGTAAGAGTAAAAGAGCCATTTTTTTAAAATGAAAGTTTTCGAAACCTTTACTTCCCATGTACCCTTTCTCAGGAAGCTATTAGAAGAGATGCCGCATCCGAATTAAGGTGGTGACCCAGTGGTGTGCTGTAGCTGGTTCGTACCAGCCCACACGAGCATTTCTTCCCAACTCTGAGCACAACAGTTAATTCTAGGTGTCACTGTGACAGGGCCAAGGGGTGCCCAGATTAAACATTATTACTGGGTGTATCCAGATGAGATTAATATTTGACTTGCTGGACTCAGTAAAGTATCTTGTCCTCCCCAGTGTGAGTGGACATCACCCAATCCGTAGAGGGCCTGAGAGCAAAAAGGCAGAGGAAGGAGGAATTTGGCCCTTTTGCTTCCTGGCCGCTGGCTGAGCTGGGGCGTTGGTCTTCTCCTGCCCTCAGACTAGGATGTATAGCACCAGCTCCCCAGGTTCTCAGGCCTTCAGACAGACAGTGGACTTATCCCAACAGCTTTCCCAGTCCTCCAGCTTGCAGGTAGCAGATCATGGGAATTCTCAGCACCTGTAACCACGGGAGCCAATGCCTCATAATAAATCTCTTGCTTGACTGACTGACAGATCTCTTATTGTTTCTGTTACTCTGAAGAGCCCCGACTAATATACCAAGGTTAGTGACATGATATTAGTCACTTAAAATCAGCCCTGGAGGGAATACTGATACCACAGAAATCAGTAACACTATAAACGAGCGCTTCCTCTCCTCCTCAACCGTCCTCCAGCCCCAGGTGGTCAGAAACATTTACCAGCATGTCACTGCAACAAACCAGGAAAGGGAAAGACAAGGGAGCCTGGAAATAGGAATCCCACTTAGAAGAAAGGCTAAGTAAATTCCAAAGATAATGATGAAGAGAAATCCCAGAACGGCTGAGGAGAAAGTAAATAGAGGGTTCTAAGAAAAATGTCTCCCCCAAAAAGGGCTAGGAAGACTGATAAATTGTCTGCTAGTTTTGACCACCTTGAGAGGTATTTTTAAAATCTGGCGAAGACTTTAGGGATATATTAGTAACAGGTGCAAACGAAAACACAAAAGCAAAAAGTCAAATATTAACTACAGGAAAAATAAAATGGTTCACAGAAAAGGAATTATAACTCTAGGACACTATTCGGCTCGGTTGTGAACAATGTCTATATAGTCATAGTGAGGTAAACACCAATACTGATCTAATTAAAACTGTCATATAACATCAATAGAATGTAAGGAAGGGAATTGGAGATGCTAAGATATTGGAATACTGTCTAAATCTATAGTAGGAAAACAATAGAGAAAACATAATATGGAAAAAAATTGCTACGTTATGTAAAAATAAGGAGATAAACATCTGAAGAAGTAGAAAAGTGTCACTGGTTACCTCTGAGGAATGATAGGTAATTGGAGGTTGTCAGGACTCAGGCAGGTGACTGTCATTTCTTGCCTAATCCTCTCAGTACTATCTTCCTCTTTAACTGTGCCCCTAATTATTTTAGACAAACAAGGAGAGGAGGCAGCATGGTATAGTTAGAATTATGTCAGCCTTAGGCCCTGTGGGCTCCCGAGATGAAAAGCAAAACAGAGTGAGCTGGGGAAGATGGAGAGCCCTGTGCTTCCCTCTGTTATATGTCTGTGAAAGGAAGAGGGGGGAAAGTCAGAGGTGAAAGAAGCGAAAAGGGCAGGCACAAGAATCCATCTTGGAGTCAGTCAGCTGGGAACTTCTAAAATTGAGTCAGCTTCTCTCTGAACTGTTCCCAAAAAAGGCTGCTAGCTATAAAACCCAGAGTTCAGTGGATAAAAAGTATTATTGACAATAATGGAAAACACATGATGCAGAAGTGTCCAACCATAAGGGATGGCTTAAATAAATATAGTACATCCATATACAGAATACTGGGTAGACATTTTAAAAGATGCGTAGGAGGCTATTAAACGGCATGGAAAAGGCAATTTAAGGGGAGGAAAAAGGAGAAATAAGGAGGGCATACTATAGCATGTATATCATGCCTTTTAAAAAACAATAACATTTCAAATTTGATCATCTCCTTCTAAAACTATCAGGCAACACAGACATCCAAATCCAACATGCCAAAATGCTGGTTTCTAAGTTAAAACAGAGCTCTTAGTTTGGTTAACACAGCAATTAAAAGGAGTTACTCCAGGCTTCCCTGGTGACACAGTGGTTGAGAATCCGACTGCCATTGCAGGGGACATGGTTTCGATCCCTAGTCCGCGAAGATCCCCACGTGCCGCGGAGCAAGTAAGCCCGTGTGCCGCAACTACTGAATCCCTTGCACCTCGAGCCCGTGCTTCGCAAAAAGCCACCGCAATGAGTAGTCCCCCGCTCACTCTCACTACAACTAGGGAAAGCCCGTGCGCAGCAATGAAGACCCAAGGCTGCGAAAAATAAGCCCGTGCGCAGCAATGAAGACCCAAGGCTGCGAAAAATAAGTAAATAAATTTATTTATTTATTTATTTTTTAAAAAAGGGGGCTTCCCTGGTGGCGCAGTGGTTGAGAGTCTGCCTGCCGATACAGGGGACACGGGTTCGTGCCCCGGTCCGGGAAGGTCCCACATGCCGCGGAGCGACTGGGCCCGTGAGCCATGGCCGCTGAGCCTGCGCGTCCGGAGCCTGTGCTCCGCAACGGGAGAGGCCACAGCAGTGACAGGCCCGTGTACCGCAAAAAAAAAAAAAAAAAAAAAAATGGTTTCAATAATTTTAATAAAAACGCAGGAAAATGCTTATGATATGATGGTGGTCAGGAAAAAAAGGATGCCCAACTGAATAATCTCAAATGTTTAAGCAAAATGCACAGCATGAAAGAAAACGCATCAAAACATTAATCATGGTTATGTTTAGTGGTGGAATTATGGATAATTTCCATTCTCTTTTATCTAGACCTATGTTTTCCTCAGTTTTGTACGGTGATAGCGGAGAGGTTGAATGACATTCCTAAGTACGCGTGAACTAGTTCAGTGCCAATGCTGTTTTAAATCAATGTTTTAAATCATGCATTCAGAGGTGTGCTCATAAACCGTGTCTCTAGAATAAACAAAGAAAAAAGTACCTTGAACTATAGCATTTGCCGTTTCCATGGTGTAAATATTCCCACTGCGGTCAATTTCAAGCAGCGAACAGCCTGCCTCACACAGGTAGACTGGAGCAGGGAGGAGGCAGACGAACACCTAGGGCAAAGGTGAAACCAGGGTGAGCTGAGAATGAGTTAACCGCTCTAAGCACATTATCCAACCCACCTGCCCACACCCCTACCTCCCCGTCTTCCCCTGCCACTGTTGGAATCCAGCTAACGAGGGTCACTTTTACCTGTAGCCATGATAAAGAAAGCCAGTCTAAGAGTAGGGTTTATTCAGACCCGAAGATAGATTTCAAAAACCCTGGAAGGTCCAAAAGCCAAGGCAAGCCCAGATGGGTCAAAAGCCGAGATCATCGCAGGTACAACCCAGAGCAAGTAGCAAGGAGTCAATCAAGCCATGGAGACCAGCTGCCTCCAATCTGATTCATTCCCAGAGCTGGCGGTGGGATGAGCGATGGTTTAGGCACAGGATCCCACACTTTAGGGAGTATTAGAATCACCTGAGGGGTTTGGTAAACACAGATTGCAGGGCCCCACTGCCATATTGTCTGATTCTCAGCAGGTCTGGGCTAGGCCCAGAGAATGCGTATTTGTCACGAGCTCCCAGGTGATGCCTGTGCTCCTGGCCCAGAAACCACGTTTTGAGAACCACTGGCCTAGGTGGTTCACGTGACCAGCAAAAAAAAAGAGGAGGCTTTCAGTAGATGAGCTGATGGATGGTGCCTACATGTAGGTTAAAGGAATGAAGACAGGTTCTGTTCCTTCTAAACACACAATTACAATAGTTTCCAGTTCATGTTTTAATAATTTACAGATCTCAAAGGTAATTTTATTTTTGATTGAACATACAGTGGGAGCTACTGTAAATTTCCACTACCCTCAGCCTAGCTTAGCAAGAAAGGAAAGTCAGAAGTCATTGTGAGCACTTGACATGCTCAGATGCAGTTGGACCTCCTAGAAACGACGAGGTTTTTGCTATCGTCATCACTATTTTTGAAACCGGAATACAGAGCCCCAGAGAGGGTCAGCTGCCCCAAACCACTTGACGAGAGCAGCAGTGTGTGCACCGAGGATGGAGGTGGGGAGGGTGCTCCCGCGCTCCCCGCCCCCGTGTGTGCCTTCACCCCCACCGTCCTTCCAGTCTTGCTGATGGCAGAGAAGGAATGAAGCCCCAGGTTCTTCTCTTTCTTGGGCCGTGAACCCTGGGGCAGGCTGGAGGAGTCTCTGAACCTCTTCTTAGAATAATGTTTTTCAATGCTTGATGTAAAATACCCAGGATAAAAAGGAAATCAACTGCACTGAAATATTGTTGTAAAAATATGGTTTTTGTACAGTAATATGTAGTGATGACATTACTATATATTGAAGCACTTAAAATCTACGGGCTGGCCTAGTAACTGCCATAATTTTGAAATAGTGAAGTAAATCATTTTTTGAGATATCTGAAGTAATGTCAGTGTGCTATGAAAATGGCTGTGATTTCTACTGGTGACAGTCATAGGTCTGCTAACGTTGCTGTGGCTTGTCACCTATATTCGTAATTAAAGGACATGGCAATTTTCAATTAAAATTCTAATTGAATTTTCTAATTCAATTCTAAACATGGACCCCAGTTTAAGTCAGGTTCAACAAGCCTAAATAAATCTTCATGCCACTCAAATTTACATTTTCATCTTATTTTTTCACATTCCTTTTAAACATAAGACTGCATAATTCCTTGCCTCCTCTTTTCTTTTCTTTTTTTTTGTTTTTTTCATTTTAAAACTTGGAATGAGTTATACTTATGGCTTGGTAATTACCCTAGAGTCTACTGTATGAAACACAAAACATTCACATTCTTGTCTCAACAGATCTCAGCAAACATCATAGATCCAACCTACTTTCCAAATATAAAACATCATTGGTTAAAAATAATTGTATTTTCAAAGTTTCAGTTTTGCAAAGTGGAAAGAGTTCTGGAAGTCAATGGTGCTGATGGTTGCACAACAGTATGAATGTACTCATGCCACTGAACTGGACACTTAAAATAATTAAGACGCTACATTTGATGTTATGTATACTTCACCACAATTAAAAAAATACAAAATACAGGGTCTTCCCTGGTGGCGCAGTGGTTGAGAGTCCGCCTGCCGATGCAGGGGACACGGGTTCGTGCTCCGGTCTGGGAAGATCCCACATGCCGCGGAGCGGCTGGGCCCGTGAGCCATGGCCGCTGAGCCTGCGCGTCCGGAGACTGTGCTCCGCAACGGGAGAGGCCACAGCAGTGAGAGGCCCGCGTACCGCAAAAAAAACACAAAAAACAAAAACAAAATAATTCCTAGATAAAAGTTAGTGATAGAATAAATATAGGTTTTTTTGTGTGTGTTGCATTAAAAATCTTGATCCCTAAAAATAAATTGTATTTTGACCCATCTTTTTCAGAATCATAAACTCAACGAAATCTTGCCTGTAGGGTGCTGCACCAAATCCCATCCGGTGCTCATTGCAAAGCATTTTTGGCTCCTTAGAACACATTCCACTCCATTCCCTACTGGAGGTCTTAGTTAATGTCCCATTTCCCCCGCTCACGGGGGAAAAACCATTCCGCAGAAAACTTTATTCTCTTCTGGACAACCAAAAGTGAATAACCATCAGAGCAGCAAAGGTAAGGAAGAAGGAAGAGCATTTGTTCTTTTCCCGGACTCCATAACTGCACACGAACATATCAAGGAAACTGGAAGTTAAATTGCTACTTTTTACAAGCTGTGGGCATCTCCGCAGAGCAGGCACCGCCAGCCAGCTCATTCACGTTTTTCTCATCGCCTTCTTCAAGCTCCTGCCCTTTCAAACATGTATGGAAATGAGGGGCCCCAAAGAGTTCTTAATGCAAATTTTTTTAAATAAGGAGCCTGAAAACCAAAAGGCTGTTGGTGGTTTCAGAAAATACCTTGCAGGAAAATGCTGTGTCCATAGTGAACTGCCGCCGCATGACCCTGGGAAAATTAACTTGTGTGGAGGGAAAAACAAAAGAGTGGCAGCCTAAACAGGACACCTCCGTCAGTCTCCGAGCACAGAACCCTGCAGCTACGCTGGTGGGGAGGAAGATTTTGAAAGGGGGTTAGGAGGGGTGCTGATTCTTCTTCAAGGACTTGGGGAATCATTCTTTAACAGGAAAATGTCTCTAAACATCATGCTTAATAATTCATTAATAAATGTGTGAAAGGTCTTTGTTGGAGGGATGCAATCCTCCCAACCATCATTGGATCCTGAGAAAGCTGTGTTAATGTGACCAGAAATCAAAGGTCCCACTGGAGGCACCCCACATGGCCCCCACCCAAGGTTCTGCCCCTCCGCTGCCAGGAAGCTGCACGTGCAGGAAGTCGGCTCCGGGTCTGGCTGGCAGAACTGCTTCTTGCCTACGGTTTTTCCTGCTGTTAGAGGGACTGGACTTTGTCATTACGTGGAATCTGTTGGGAATTTGCCTCAAAACTCTGCATTTCCTATCAGCATATTTTTAAATAAGAAAGGGATGCTCTTTAACCAAGACCTTGGGAATCTAGGAGAAGAAAAACTAGCAGAGGGGTGAAGCACGCCCACTTCCACGGCTTAACCTCTCAGAGCCTCTGCTTCTCACCTGTAAAGGGGGGATGATAGTGCCTGCCTCCCTCGCGGGGTGCTGTGAGGGTTGAGTAAATAGTAACCCAGAGTATACAGCCCGCTATACGTAGTTCAGGAGCTATTCAGCCTATGGAAGGTGCCAGTGGATTTTATTATGTCTTTTAACCCAGCCTGAAACACCAGAAAACACACACCTTTAGGGAAAATTATTGATTTTGTGATCGGGTATTGACTGGCCTGGGAAATAAAGGGCCTTGTCCACTATGAACAGTTGATCATCCAGAAACCTGCTTTGCTACACTTGTCTAAGTGGTAGAAAAAGGAGCTCAAGTGCCACTTTAAAGGGAGGCCTGAAATCCTCCCACTGGCCTGAAACCACGGGCAGCCACTGGCCTGCAATCCCGACACTGCCACACTTGAAGGGGGCTTGGAGAATCCATTCCCGGCAATACCCTGGTTGAGCCCAATCCAGAACTGAACACCCTAACTCCCACCCGAGTTCATCTGCAGCTCCATGGGCCTCCTGTCTCCCTAAGGTGACTCTGATTCCCCTCTTCCCCTGCCATTCAGTGCCTTCCACCTTCCCCTCCCCCCCTCCACTAAGTGCCTTCCACCAGAGGTACGGAGAGTTGAAGATGCAATTTATTTATTTATTTTTGGCCGCACTGCGCGGCATTCGGGATCTTGGTTCCCCCACCAGGGATCGAACCTGTGCCCCCTGCATTGGAAGCGTGGAGTCTTAACCACTGGACCACCAGGGAACTCCCTGAAGATGCAGTTTAAACCTAGGAGTGGCCTTTGAATTTATAGCCCATTGAAGGCATCTGAACACAGAAGCTATAACTAGAAAATGGTAGTCAGAGGTTTGAGGCAGAAATGTTCCGCTGTCAGCACACATTTATTATTAAGGTTCCAGTAATGCTGCTTACCTCCCTCAGTAGATTTCCCTGCTCCGTTAATTTTAGTAAATGTAACCCTAGAAAGTTCTAAATGCAGCCCCAGATTCTCTACTCCCAGCGGCCTTTTAAGAACAGCAACCTTCAAAAGGCAAGGTACTGAGCCCAGCCCAGCCTCAACTTTACGTGAGGCACAAGTTCACAAGCAGCCCAACCACAATCCAGTCATCGTCGCACACCTGCCAGCCTCTGAATTCACACAACGAAGTCTACACAGGTGCTTAGGGGCCCACCACTCACATTCATATCTACATACTGTCGCAACAGGGGAAACACATCCAGAAGACACTGCACACACAAACCCTATATGCACGTATATACACCATATTCAGCCTACACATGTGCTCACACACAAACACCCTATGTGTGCGTGCGCCCGTGCCCACGTGTGCGTGCACGCACACATGCTTACTCAGTTCCCTACCTGATTGCTAATGCTCCAAGTCTTGGCTCTGTGACCCTGAACTTCAACCCTCAGGCCTGCTTCTGGCCCTTTACACTTGGCATTTACTCTTGAGCCCTCTGGCACTTGAACGTGGCTGTTTCTAATGGTTTTTAACTCAACTGGCCTCTTCTCATGAGATCTGCAACCCAGATCTGAAACATCCATGTTGTAGCTCAAACCTCTAAATAATCTAAGTTCTGTCACCTCCCGTTTGGTCAGAGACCAAACCTAGCCAACTCAACCTGCCCAGCGTCAGTGGCCCCACTTCTTCCACCACCACTTTGTTCACAAAGTTGGAGGGTGGGGCTGAGGGGGGGAGGTGCCTGTGACCAGGCAGAACAGTCCCAGAGATGATCAGAACATGAAACTCGCTCACGAGTCAGTTGCTCACTTCAGTCAACCTGGAGCTCTACATCTACAAAGTGGCTCTGAGTGATCTCATCACAGGACTGCACAGTTACCCTTTCTGGTAAGAGTTCAAAGGTTAGGGATTTGTCCCCCCAAGATAAACTCACTCCCCACCCCCCCCCAAAGAGAAGCCACAGGGAATTGGCCCATCCTTGAATGTCTTGAATTGATTTCAGACACTGAAGTTGGTTGGTTTGTTTGTTTGTTTGTTTCAGAGCCCAGCCTGGCACCCTGACTCTCTCTTGGCATTCCAGCCACCAGCAGCATTCAGGACAGCCAAGCAGAATCTCTCGCAGCCTCCTCAGCTGCCCACTGCAACTACTGACCAGGCAGAGTATGGCTGAACTGGGCGCGGCCCTAAAGACGACCACTGCCCATCCTTGCCTGATCCTGTTCCCATTTCCCAGCATCAAGGTCTGGTTCAGGGTACTGCGCCGAATTGGGGTCTCCAAGAACATAACCAGCTGAAGTTTGGCCACTTTTTCCTCTGTTGTTTTCACATGGTTTTGTTCTGTGAATCTGGACAAGGGGGAGGGCAGAGACAGGGAGGTGATCTTGGATCCTGCATGGAGCACATTCATTTCCAACGATGCCTCTGCTGCCCACTCTTAAACCCACTCCCAGAAGAAAACAGAAACAGGAGCCCAAGTTCTACCAAACAGCCATGGGCACTTCACACGCACACAGGTGACTCACCCTCCTCCACATACTATGCAGTCATCTTAAAAGCCCAGGACCTCATTTTAATTGAAACCCATCCATCATTGTAAAAAGCAAAATGGCCTCGGGAAGAGCTGTCCAATCCAGCTCCCTTTTCTTGCTCCTGCCTGTGAGGAGGAAGAGGCGTCCTTGCTGGTGAGCAGTAGTGGCCCAGGTGGCAGTTATCACCAGGACAAGTGAATCCCATCCACAAACTGCTTTGACCTCTGATTGAGATGTGGAGACCCAGGAGAGGCTCAGAACTGGGTCCATATGACAGAGTAATACTTTTCTGAATAATTAGAAACCACAGTTTATTAACTGCGCTTAGAAATGAAGACAATATTTTATTTTTATTGATCATTGTACAGAATCACATATGATGCTACCCACGTGTAGACGTCTAGATGAATTTCAAATGTCTATCTATGTTCTGCCTTATTACAAAAAGAATTTGAGGTGGCTATTACAATACAAAAAGTAAACTTTTAAAAAGTCATGGAACAACCCAACTGATGAATGGATAAACAAAATTTGGTATATCTATTAAAATGGAATATTATTCAGCCATAAAAAGAAATGAATTATGGATATATACCAAAACATGGATGAACCTTGAAATCATTTTGCTAAGTGAAGGAAGTCATGCGTAAGTGGCCACATATAGTATGATCCCATTTATAGGAAATGTCCAGAATAGGAAAATCCGCAGAGAGAGTAAGCAGATCAGCAGTCATCAAGGCCTGCGGGGAGGAGACATGGGAAGTGACTGCTTAATGGGTAAGGGGTTTTCTTTTTAGGGTGACAAAAATACTCTGGAATTAGATAGTGGTGATAGTTCCATAACATTGTGAATGTACTAAAAGCCACTGAGTGGTATGCTTTAAAATGGGTAAAATGGTGAATTTTATGTTACGTGAATTTTACCTCAAAACAAAAATTTTTTTTTAAAATAGTACCAAAGCATGAAGGGAAAACAAATGGTAAGAGGTTAACACTAAGCGTGGGAGTTGGGGGTAGTGATCGTTACACAGTGAAAACCATCGTTGCTGGGCTGAGCCACCAATTTAGCCATGATTCCCAGAGAAAAACACCAGGAAACCCAATCGATCAGTTAGGAGATTCTCATATTCCATCAGACAAGAGCAAACCAGTTAGTGAGGAGAAGCACAGGTCTCCCAGCGCTGGGACACAAGAACACTGCTCCATGGATCCCCAGAGGGCAAGCCCTGTGATGTGGCGGGCTGGGTCCTCCCCAGTAGCCCTTCAGCAAATATGACAATGAGTCTCTTGCACAATTTCTGTTAAGGTTTCTCAGTGCAGGGTGAAGGCAAATGCCAGATCGACTTTCAACAAAGCCACACCCATTACTAAACATCCACACAGGTAGCTTCCATCCTTTGGACTGTTAATGTTTCTCAAAGGATTGTCTTACCTTTATCTTCCTTATATTTTAAAATATATGTCTATACTCTGTGTACCTTTAAGCCACTTTGAATCCTGCATTAGTAGCACTTGGAGTGTTGATTAAAATACAGGTTCCAGGACCTTAAGCTAAACTAATGCAGATTCAAAGTCTTTGAGGATAAGGTCCATGATTATGAAGTTTAATAAACTCTCCAGATGATTTTTATGGCCAGTAAAGTTTGAGAGTCCACCACTTCAGTTCCTGGGAGCCTGAAGAAGGCCACATTACACAGGCAGCCAGGGCAGCCCTGGTGTGTCTCCCTTCTCCTTACCCTCACTCCTAACTCCAGCCCGCCAAGGTCTCCAATCCCTGGGTAGACATATGGTCACTTCAGTGAAAAGCGGTCAAGTAGTATCTTCCATCGCCATCTCTCTGCCCTTTCAGAGCCTCCTGCTTTGGGCCAGACACCCGGGAGTCCCCAGCAGCTCTGTTCTCAGAGGCGGAAGGATGTTGATGAGGTCATTCGCACCTTAGAGACAAGTTCACAGGAAGCCCTCACCACAGGACTGAGCAAAAGATGCCATGTCTCCTCACTCCCTGACTAGGCCCTTCTACACACAGGAGCGCTGATTCTTACTGCATGTCCAGCCTCTCTCTCCCCAGTTCTGAGCTAAGCTTGTGTCTGTGTTCACAGTTCTGTGCTGGACAGCTCCAACTAGAGGTCTTGGGGCACCTCCAACCCAACAGGCCCCAAACGGGCCTAGATCCCTCCATTACCTTTAAGGAAAGAATCAGTTGAATTTACAGGTCTCTGCAGGTAGGCATTTAATCTGTCCCAGTGCTTCTTAAACACCAGAAGGTAAAGGTTTGTATACACAAAATCATTATACTATACATAGGGGATTTAAGGGATCTAGTAAGGGTAATTTTTACTCAGTTGGTTTTTGCTAACTTCGGAAACTAACACACAGTTGATGTGATTCCTCTGCACCTGTTCCTGCTTATAGCACCTCTCACTTGAGAATCAGTATTTCTCCCTTGCTAGATTCTGAATCGAAGGCAAGAGACTTTTTGTCTTCTGTTCCTATTATTTGCCCATTTTTCTATTGGATGTGTCTTTTCCTTATTGGTTTATTTTCCTTCCATTTTTATTGAGATATAAAGTTTAAGGTGCACAGCGTAATATTTGACTTACATCATGAAATGATGACTACAATAAGTTTAGGGAACAGCCATCATCTCATTTAGATACAAAAATTAAAGAAATAGAAAAAAATATATTTTTTTCCTTGTGATGAGAACTCTTTTTCTTGTGATGACCCTTTGTGCATGGTTCCCTCATCCACTAAAGAGGACAAATGAAATTGCTCAGGTCGGGTGGAAGGGGCCAAGTATGCTCCCCACCTCCCAGCATCTTGGAAATCTAAAGGATTTTAGTTTGTACCATATAGACAACACGTTCTGGGATCTAAATCCTAATCCTACAAGCAATATTTTTCTCTTCTCACCTCATCTGGCCAGTCCCGTCCCTCTAACCTGACGGAAGCTTACTGAGGGAAATAAAACCCACCACCTCTACATACCCACGGATGCTTAGTTTCCAAGAACTGCCCCAAGAGGACTATTGTTCTGAGAGTTATGCAGACACACTTTCAAACCCTGGCTTTGTCACTCACTAGCTATTTAATCCTGAAGTGACCTAACGTTGCTATGCCTCAGTTACTTCATCTGTAAAACCCTATTTTATAGAGTTATTGAGAGAGAGGATTAACTGAGCAAAAGTATATCCAGTGCTTGACATTGCAGGCAAAGAAGAAACGCTCGAAACTTTTGGATATTCTGAACACACACCTATTGTCTTGAGTCTTACCTGAAGGGAAAACTTTTGGCGGCGGTTCTGAAGGATGCTGTAAAGTCTTCTGTTCCAAGGGGAAGTATTGACAGCTGAACATATACTACACCCACAATGTAGGCTAATTTGGCCATTGTCCAGCTTCTCTGAAGAAGCTGTTGTCATAAGTCCTATTTCCCGGGGGTTTATTTCAGCCAAAATGGAAAAAAAAAATGATGTAGGACTTAACATAGGCTAAATAATACAGGAAGGCTAGCCAGACCTAGGGCCACCTGGCAGTGGAGGGTGGGACCTCTGGCTCAGTCTGCAGCTGCTCTGGGCTCAGGACAACGCACCATCGCTGATAGGCAATCAGATGCTAGAACTTCCCAGATGCTCCTGGCCGCAGGCCTGGACAGGATTCCTGCTAAACCTCTGTACATGTTTGAACCAATCCGAACCCCTTTCAGCTATTCTCCTGGGCTCTTTGTCCCCAAGGTGGTGTGTGGAGAAGAATCCAGGCCAGATTTTACCAGAGCCTTTTTCTCCCCTTGGGTCAGAAGAGGGTTTTTCTCTTTTATCCATTTTTCACTTAAAAGTTGATATTCAACTTAACACCATGAAACCTCACTCCCCAGAGCAATAAAAAATAAGCCACCCTCAAATCCTATTCAATAGGGTAAATATTGGAATAAGATAAACATCTGAGCTGCCTTAAAAAGACCATTGTATTCAAGCAAACTGCCATTTCCTTACCTTGAGGAAGGCTCTGAATTCAGAAAGCTCTGAGGAAGGGGCCCAGCTGTGGGAAGAGAAGGCTATTATGATAGGCACTGTTTATCCAGCCCCTACTATGTGCCAAGTTCCAATCAAATGCTTTATCCACTGGTTTGCTCATCCTTTTAGCAACCCTGCAGGGTTGGTGTCTCTGTCCTCATTACCCAAAGACCCCACTCTAGGCCCCTTTTCACCAGGACTACGTGCCGCCTCCCTCCCATGCCCCAGTTAGATGGATGGGCTGGATCAGAGGAGCCGGACACCATCTTGGTTCCAACTTCCTGGCCTTGCAATATGGCCTTAGGCAAGTGGTACCTCCTTTAGCTCGTTCGGTCCATCTCCATCTTAGAATTTTCCACCTTCTTTCTGGGATAATGTGTATATAAAATTAGTGGTTGCTCTTCACCGAGGAACGTACCACATGGTTCTAAACACTCTGACATGCATTATATAATGTAATCCTATAAATGTGATACTATTATTAACCGCATTTTATAGAGGCATGGGAGGTTCAGAAACTTGCCCAACTCACTAACTCAGAACCCAGTGTTCCTAACCAAAATCTAAGCCAGACAACAGACAAGAAGGACAGAAAAGCAGCCTTGACTTCTTCCAGCCAAAATCTGCACCCATAAGGCTGCTGGCTGACGTTTTCCCAAAGGGCCCGTCTCTGCAGGTGTTGATCAGGCTTCAGTCCAGACTGAGGGAAGCACTTTGAAAGGCTCAAGAGGTTAAAAAGGGCATTTGATCTCAGAAAGAAGTCACTGGAAGTTCCACACGTTTCCTTAGGATGCAAAAAGCCAGAGAAAGCCACGCGTAAGAGAGAGAAAGAGAAAGACATCTTCTAATTGATTTGATTCAGGGCAACATGAAGGTGTGCCACTGAAATGCCTGGGTGTTCGTAAGCCCCAGTACAGAGCATACTCTCAAAGGGCCCACTGGGATGTGAGTTTTCTCTACAAACAGAGAGGCTGAGGATGTTGGCATGGAAGGTCGCAGGTCTGGGGGGTTGGGTGCTGGGTTTTGCTTGTTCTACTTGCTTTTTAAGTTTCTCCTGAAGCTTGTGTTTCTAGATGACTATCTCCTGAGCAGTCAAGCAAATGGACAAACACATTAGGGGAAAAACAAACATTTACACAGGCAGGGAAGTTGTTTCTCTCAAGTCCCCTAATTCACAAGACTGTATCCATTTAGGGATTAAAACAAGCTGGCTTTTTTTTTTCCCCTGAAGATAGTAGATTCCTTCCAGAATTCCCATACTCTAGAGAGCAAGAGCAAACTTGGATAACAGGATTCTTTCTTCTCTTTCCACAAATGAAAACCCAGTCCAGACGAGCAGCGCACACGGTGACTCTTCACAGCCTCACCCCACGCCAGCAAACGAATTGCCACAATTAGCTTCTTCTCTTCCTTTAGACCATGTGCTTGAATTCCAGAAAGCTGGTATAGGGAGCCAACCATACATATAATTTCTTTTAAATTGATCTAGCTGGGCTCTAGCCAGTCATCACCCTGGGAAATTAATTATTTCTTCTTCTCTGAAATCCATACAGCCCATGTAGATCTAAAATTATAGAAAGTACAGGCTGAAAGGCCCCTGGGGGATCATCTACGCCAGTGTTTTTCAAACTGAACCATGAAGGGGTCAGGAAGTCAACACAAAGGGTATGACGGGCATTTTTTAAAGATAGAAAAACAGAGAATTTCACGTAGAAAGAGTAATTGCTGTTCTAAAAAATTTTGTTATTCAGTTATATATGTAGTCCTGAGGGTCACGATGCAAAATTGTGGGCACTTCTTACTGTGGGTCCTGGTCTAAAAAGTTTGAAAACGGTTGACCAACCCTCTGGTTTTACAGATGGGGGAAGTGAGGCCCAAGAACGACAATGATGTATCCAGGGTTCTATGGCCAATCAGGGGGGAGCCAGCTCTTTTTCACCCCCTTCCTAACATGCCGTTCCCTCCCTAGCTCCCCAACACTGGTTAGCACACAAATCAGCATATGCTGAGTCCTGCCTGGCCTTGTGTGTGTCAGCATATAGCTCCCCTCAAAAAGCAGACCCCCTTGGAGACGCGGTGACACCCAGTCTTTTGTCACCCACAGCATTGAGCACAGTGCAGAGCTCATGGCAGGTGTTGAATGTTCACTTGGTGAATCACTGAGGTCGGCCAAGGAGAGCTCAGGAAGGATAAAAGGCATGAAAATGCCCAAGAAAGGAGAAGAGCTCCAGGGGAGGGCCGGGCCACCATGTTTGTGAGTTCCTAAACACCAGTGACAATGACAAGGATTCCAACAACGGCCATCTACCAGCTTGCTTTGTCCTCCCAGGTACTGGCTGAGCTCTGAGGATGCCATACCTCATTCACTCCTCACAAGAAGCTGGTGGGATGTTTTTACCCAGGACCCGCCGAGGTTTAGGAACTCGGCCAAGGTCATTCAGCTAGCCAGGATTCAACCCCAAGCAATTGGGCTTCCGACTCCCTGCTCTTAACCACTCCACTCCTCCTCTTGAGAAAGGGCATAGAAGGTCCACATAATGTTAGCTTTCTAACACCACAGCAATGATTAGGTGCTTAATCAATTTGTTGAAGGACTGAATGAGTGGGTAGTGGAAGAAGGACCAGTCTAGTTTGCCCAGAGGCTGAAGACTGAAGCAGGGAATTGCTGGAGGAGAACAGAGCAGGTCTAGCCCAGAGAAACAAGCTGGCACAAGATAAACCTTCTCCCAAAGGGGGAGCAGATGCCCCTGGAACGCAACTGTCAGACCTTCCCATCCCTCCTTTCACCCTCCAGTTGTCATCCACCACGCCTGCCACTGCCGACAGAACCAAAGGGAGTAACCACGCCCTCAGTCTAGGGGTATGGGTTTATAACCCTAGAGTATGGGTTTATAACCCAGAGAAGAAGTCTGATGGGCCTATCCCCTAAACCAATGCCCCTCCAAAATTCCTGTTTTAAAAAAACATTAATGTGAGGTTGAGCTGTGGAAGAGAAAATTAACTCAGCTTTTCATCAGCTTGGACTCCTGGGGTTGTCAAAGGCAGAGTGTCAAGTTAAAACACACAGCTCAAATAAAGAAGAAAGAGAAAAGGCTGTCTCTGGGAGAGAGCCTTTTCTTTCTATTCTTCTCTGTCAAGGAGGCAAAGCTGGTTTGGTTATTCTGTTTGGCTCCCCTGGAGAAATTCTCAATATGATTGGCAAAAAGTCAGGAATAACAAGATAGAGTGGTGATGTAAATGCCTGTGGAAACAGTAGACCCTTTGTACTGACCTTGTCTAAATCTCAAAGTGGGAAGAAAAGCTAGGATTTGGGCTTTGATGCAGAGCCCTTGCATGTAAATTTTACAGTATCCTTTCTATCAGAAATGCTTAAATACTTTCAGGTATTTACAATCTGTCTCAACATTTGGCTGACTCCTGGCAATTTTCTGCTTTCATTCACATTAACTACTTAAAGAAAAACTCCAGGGCAGCTCTTAGAGAAGCACAATGAATTAAAACAAAGGATAAATCATCAAAGAAGCATTGGAGGGTCTGGAATGCAGTCATCATCTAAGAAAAAAAAAATCATTATTTTCCACAAATACAAAACAATGGCAAGCCATTGACAAGGACCCAGAAAGCTGAGAAAACTAGTCCAGGCAAAACTGCATTTGAAACCACAATACTCATCTTGTGAAAACATCCAAAGCTCTGACATTCCGTTGTCCTGTTGTGCTTCCAGTTTAGAATCCCTTTAATTATCACAGTAGACACAATCCTTCCTTGTGTCTTTGTCCCTCCAACTGCCGTTTAACTTGAATTGTCTTGTGTCTTGCACTCAATAGAAAGAGAAACACTACATACATCACAAAATATCTCAAGCTCCTAGAATCTTTGCCTGAAAGAAGTCTCAAGACTCCTGTTTTGGGCTTCCCTGGTGGCTCAGTGGTTGAGAGTCTGCCTGCCGATGCAGGGGACACGGGTTCGTGCCCCGGTCCGGGAGGATCCCACATACCGCAGAGCGGCTGGGCCCGTGAGCCGTGGCCGCTGAGCCTGCGCGTCCGGAGCCTGTGCTCCGCAACAGGAGAGGTCACAACAGTGAGAGGCCCGCGTACCACACACACACAAAAAACAAGACTCCTGTTTTATCTTGTGAATTTTATACTCTATACCAATATTATCCATGTTTGTCTTCATATGAAAGTGCTCTTTAAGCTATCATCAAGTTAACAAATCTACTAGGAAAATACACTGTGTTTTCCTGTTTCTGAGCATATCCCCAGCTCACTGGCTTATATACCTCATTAAAAAGCCCAGCTCTGGTCTATGTAACCCGTTAAAAAGTCCATTCTCTATCCATTGTCTTGTTGTACCTGGGGATGCCCCACAGGGTCCTGCTCAGTTTCAAATCCCTCCTTTTCTTTGACACTCCTCAATCCTGAAAGGAACAAGGGTGGGATAAGAAAGGGAATAAAGTTCTGGATAGAGAGATTAATCATAAAGTCAGCAAGGGAACTCTGTTTTAGGGGGACTTGGTTTCACCCTCACCAAACATTAGATCTGCCACTGTCATGATCTTGGACTTCCCAGCCTCCAGAACTATGAGAAATAAATGTCTTTTTTTTATAGGCCATGGAGTCTATGGTATTCTGGTTTAGCAGCCCAAACAAATTAATACAGTGCCCAAGCCTTAGTTGCAAGAAAGATCGGACAATGGAAAATCTGACATTTTCAGCTTCTGTAGTAGAAGGTGAGTTCTGCCAGCAAGGAAGTAGATGGGTGGGAGTCTCACACCCCTCCCACTGGGACAGGTAACCAGAAGTTATCTGCCGCAAAGCCGTCAGTCTCATAGGCTCAGTCCTCATGGCAAATCTAGATACAACCACTTTGAATGAACAAGATTCTCAAGGGACCCAAGCAAGTAGCCAGCTCTAGGAACAGTGGCTTCCTCATTTTGTAACATTCCTTCACCCTCTTTCAGTCCCTTCTGACCCGCTACTTCTGTCTCCCTGTGCCCCTTCTCTACCCGCCACTATGGTCACAGTTCCTGGGGCAATTAGAGCCTCTTTTCTGGCACAGGATCCAGGCCTAGCTTCATTGGTTCAGCCCTCATTTCAAATCAAGGTCACTAACTCAATGCCTCCAGGTGCGTACTTCTATATACACATAATATATTTCCCTACCAGAGAGAAACCAAGGACAGTTCAAGAACAAATAACAAATGACACTTAACCTGTTGGGGATTAACAGGGAATGGTGAGGGGTGTGGCAAACTGAAAAATTACACCCCCTTCTAATGGGTACAGTGAAGTGTTAACATACAGGAATACAGACACAGAGTTAGCAGAAAATCCTATTTTTCTACAAAAGTCAGAAATCAAGACTTTTTTTCCCATAACAATATGTAAATGTTGTCTCTGTCTTTTTTTTAAAACAATATGCAAGCCAAACACAATATGCACATCTCAGCTCAGGCCCTCACCAAAACATATCCCTCTCCCTAGTGGACTTGCTAGGTCTAGCAAGGCCATCTCCTCAACTCATGGCTTTTCCTGACTACTGACCCTCCCCGTGATGCAGTTCTTCATTCTTGGACAGCTGCAATCCATATTGTTTCTGGGCATCCGGGGATTCTCCGGACTGCAACACCCCTATTGACAACACATCAGACCTCTTGACCTCACTGTCCCTGCATCATGGCCTCATTTCACATTAGTATTTCTGGGCTGCTTCACTGCTGAATGCCCAGCTGAGGCCTCTCCCTCTTGACAGCATCCTTCCACTCCACCGTGGCATCAGATCTTCACCATCACTAGGACCCCTCTGGACTCAATTCCTCTTCATTCCCCTTGTGCAGCTGTTGGCAGGGCAGACCACATGAGCAACTTGTTCTCTGTCTCCTGTAACAGTCTGCTGAGTCGGAAGGCAAAGCCCTCGTCCTAGATCCCCTCACCTGGTTCTGGCTCTCTAGTTCTGATCCTGGGGCTGGGTATGTCGCTGGATATCACTGGGCACCATGAACTTGGTGCATTATTAATCCATTCCATCTCACTTCCACTGAGCCTTCTACTACTGTCCCACGGTGGCTCCTCTAAGTCCCAGGCTACCCAGAGTCCCCACTGTCAGTAGACAATGAGGATGAAGATGGCAATGATATGCAGGGGGCCGTCTGTTGAGAGCCTGCATGTTTTGGGCACTCTGTAGTATTTCACTGAGTCAGCTTTTCCAATTAGATATCCCATTTTTAGATGCAGTAACTGACATATCACTGGAAATACACAGATTGCTCAAGATCAGATGGCTAGTGTCCCAGACAAGGAATACATCTATGCCTACTTGGCTCCAAAGTCTCACCTTTCACCCTCTAACCCACTGAACTGGTTCTGCCAGTCTCCTGCTCTCTCCCTGGATTCTCTCTCAGCCCCCCATGCTTTCTCTCCTCCCCTGTATCTCAGGAGGAATGGTGTCTCCTTTCTGGGGCTAATAGCCACACTCTGCCCACCATTGCCTCCTCTTTACTCGCTTCCCATCTTCTCACGGTTCTTGATTCTTTTTCAATTTCTCCCTCTCTACTCAACACTTCCCTGAGTCCCTCCCCACTGTCTGCTTCCCTGAGCTCCCTGTCCTGAAAAAGCCATCACTTTATTTCCATAGCACTCTCTGTTGTTTCTCTTTCTTTGTCAACATCAATCTAGCTAGTCCCTAAACCAATTCAAGCTAAAGTGTTAATGGATGATATCCTTTCTAAAGACTATATTTGTTTTATTAATGAAACCTCTGAAAATTTACCCACAGAAAGAACGACGTTAGGAGAAGAAAGTTTCAGGGACATGATTTTGAGTTGAGGAATGATCGATGAAATGAGTGGGCCCTCGATGCCTCTTGTAATTATGGAGAAAAAGAGGGAAACCCCTCTGCTGGACCACTCATGATCCAAGATTCTTCCCAGGCATGCCCCAGATATTGATCTTCACAACAACCCATTCAAGGAAAGTATTAAGAGCCCTGCTTTTCTGCTTGGGAAACTAAGGCTCAGAGAGTTTAAGAAACTTGTGCAAAGTCACAGAGCTAGAGAGTAATATAGCTGGCATTTAAACCTGGGTCACTTGACTCCACAGCCCCTGATCTTATCATATGGCAAAACAATTTCACTGGGAAGCTAAAACGTTGCAAAAGCTAAAACAGGCACACAGGACAGAGCACACCCACACCCCTCTCTCTCTTCTGAGTTCGTCCTCCCCAGACCACCCTCAGAGGACAAATGATTGCCATTTAAGGACAGGACTGGAGTTTGTATTCTCCTCCAGATTTCTATCTCCTCCTTTCCAGCTACAAACCCTTCCACATGATACCTAGTTCTTTAATTACCTGAAGCTGGAAAGATCCACGGGCAGGGGCCCAGGAGAATGTGGCTGGTGTGCTTCAATCTGTGAGGAGACAGAGGCCCTATGGGTTGTGTGGGTTAAAAGGCCCAGGTGAAATATTCCTTCCGAGGTAGTATTTGGACACATTTTAACTAGGCCTAACTTGTACAATCCTACTTGCTAAAAGGCTGACAAATGACCCCAGGGTTCATTTAGCCTATGTGATAGTTAAAATTACCAGGCCTAGTCAGGGATACTCTGAGAGAGCTTTTTTTAATACCCAGATAGGAATTCAGCAGAATCTGTTTTCACACAGCCTGAAACACAGAAAGTCACAAACGTTCTGAGTTGTCAGTACATGTGTTTCGATACTAAAAAGCAGAAGCAGATCAGACAAGGAGTTGGAGCGTTCCTATTTCAAGTTCATACGATAACATCTTCAGATAAGACTGAGGTAAGGAACCCAGGACGCAATCACTGAAATAATTGCTGCTGAGAAGCCTGGGGCTATTAAAAAAGAAGAAGAAGAAATAAAAGACTTTCAAGTGTACCAGCAAATTTTCAGGGCTGCCTGCTGCCTGGTCTTCCAGCTCAGCTCCAGAGCCTTTGTATGAAGCTCCTTGTTAAGCAGGGCAACTACCCTAGCAAAGGAATCAGGGTCGGAATTCCTGCTTCCACTGAAAGGTTATCAGCAGCTATTGTTTCGATGGTTCTCCGTGTGCAGTGTGTAGGGAGGAAACAGTCCTCTCCTTTATGGCACCAGTTCATTAGAACTCATTGGCCCCTTTCCCCGGGCTCCTGAATGATCTGTCATTTATGAAATGCCCTCTCTTCAAACTGTGCAAATCCCAAGTTAAGCATTTGAAGTTCCTGACCCTTTTTTCCTCTTCATTGTTCCCAGCTCTCTCTCTTCCACAATCTACTGAGCTGCCAGGCAGGAAAGACCCCTGTGAACCTAGCGGCAGAAGCATCAGTCTTCCCAGTCTTCCTCTTCCCCCCCCCACCCACCAACCCGGTCTAACTGTTAGAAACAACCCAAAGCTCTTCTCTCCGCTCCCCCGCCCCCCTCCCAGCCCGCTCCTGTCCCCATTCCCTTATTAAGGAAACAATGAACCGAACACACCAGGATATTCTGGTGCAGACAGTGATCTCTAGCAATAAATTACTTCCTCACTTAGTGACTTTTATGGGCCAGGGAAACCATATGGCCCATGCAGCCAGCTCCAGGTCAACTCCAGCAAAGTCAATGCTCATACGTCTCATCCTGATCGTATTAAAAGACTGTGGTGTGCCCAATTCTAAAGTGTTTCATCACCCCTATTCCCACAATGCGTGCAATTCACTCTCGATGACCAAGCTGCCTTCCTTCCTCTCTCTCTTGTCCCCATTTCATCTACTGACTCTCAGGCTTGGTTTGTGGTGTCTGGGTCTGCCTTTGCCAGCATTTTTCGGGGACAGCCTAGTGGAGGGGGATATTCCTTAGGGATTTATTGGCCTGACAGATGTACTTTTCCACATCTCTATCCTGCCTTCTCTCCATCTCGGTGACAGAATTACATGGTATATGTTGCCTCTGGAACAAATTTACCAAATTAAGCAGGGAAGGGCTGACCTGGGCCCACTCACCGCTGTTTCCACTTTTGTGCTATGGGGGTCTTGGGGGGGCACTCCTTTGTGACACAGCATTGAGTAGAACATCACTTCCAAGCCCACCGTCACTCAGAATGCTCTGAGGCTGTGCGTCTCAAAGTGGTGGTGCAGATCTCCTCTGGGTGGTAGTGAATGGTATATAGGGATGGGATTTGGGGGGTGGGGGGCATATGAAGCCACAGGATAAACCAGCCATTTCCTACTGACTTATCAGGTAGGGAGGGGAGGGCTGGAAGCAATTTAACTGGTAGGTAATTCAAAACATCTTCACGTTAAAACAGCCTTGAATTGACCACAGACTGGAACGCAAAAAAAAAGAACAAAAAACTTCATAAGTTTAGACAAATTGATTTCTCATTTGCAGGAGGCCACTTTGGGCCATTGCCTTCCCCCAGACTCCCACCCTCAGGATAATTTTCCCTCCTCTGTTCCCAGAAGTATTTTGGTGAAAAGTATGAGAACTGTACTAAGTAATGATTCTAAATGCTATTTACAAAAATAATAATAGTTATGATTTACTACTTCCTCTGAGATAATTTTTCTCCAGTGATATTTTCATGATATTTCATGGATGGATTAATAATAATAATAATTAACTACCTGCTATGTCGCTTCTCAAGGAAGGTATTATTATTCCACTTTACATTTTACAGATGAGTAAACTGAGACTCAGAGGAATTAAGTGTTTTGCCCAAAGTCTTTTCATTAGCTTCATTAGAAAAAGCAGGATGTGAACAAGGTCTATCTGACCCCCAGAACTACTTCTTGCTGCAGTAGAAAAGAAAGCAAACTTTAAAAAAAAAAAAGAAGGACGCTTGAATATCCAAAAAGTTCAGTACTAGAAACAGCAATCTACCATTTACTGGGCACTGGCCATGTGCCAGACATTATTCTAAGCATTTTACATATCTCATTTCATCACAACAACTTTGGAAAGTAGGAACAAGTATTATATCCGTTGTACAGATGTGGAAACTGAGGCAGAATGTCACATTTCATGAGGAAAGGAACCATATCTGTCTTGTTCCCTCTTTTGTCACAGCATTATCCAGGCATATAGTAGGCAATTGTTGAGTGAATTATTTGAATGTTTTAGTCACAAAATACCTAATACCGTATTGTCTGTCTTGCTCATAATATGATTCCTAGTATCTAGCATAGTTTTGGCACATAGTATACATTAGCTGAATAAATAAACTAGACCTTATATTCATATAAGATTTAATTTACTATTAATATATTCAATGTGTGGCATCAACCTGTTTAGCATTCATCACATATGTAAGCAGATATAGTAAGCAGGACTTTTGGGTTGCAAATGACAGAAACTGAGCACAAACTAACTTAAGATAAAAGAAAAAGAAGGGTGAAGAAAGGACAGAAGCAAGAAATGGATGCATGTAACTATAAAGTTCTGAGGTGGACTTCAGGTAGGACTGTATCCAGGACCATCAATAGCATCAAGACCATTTAAATTCATGACTCTTCCGTATGGTGGCAAGATGCTCTAGGTTATATCATTCTTACAGCTAATACTCACAGAGAAAAGTCCCTCTTTCTGTTTAGTTATAGTACCAGTACCAGGAAGAACTCAGATTACACCAGCTGGAGTCACAAGTCCATCCCTGAACTGATCATGAAGCAAGGGGAATGGGTGCTCTGATTAGAGGGCCCTGGTTATATGCCCTTTTCTGGAAGGAAGAGAGGTCACTTTTCTTCCCAAACTACATGGAATAGGTTCTCTCTGAAAAACAAGTTTTGATTGTCAGATGAAGCACGGAAGGGAACCTGTTGGGCAAAAGCTCTGGCTGCCAGAGTTCACTAGCAAGAAAAGGTCCGACTTCCTTTCATGGGCTCTGAGGCCCCAGGAGTGAGACTCTTGAATCTACAGATTTCCTCCTATTACCCTCCTTCAGCCTGGGTCTGGGCTTCCTGGGGATGCAACCCTGAGTACTAAAGTACCTTTAGGCAAGCCCCTCTCCAGTCCCCTCCCAGCCCTAGACCTGCCCCCACCGACTCCCAAACAGAGCTCTTCCCTTAGTGTGCAATGCTGGTGTGTAATGCAGTTGTACAGGGGGGGAGGGGTGCCATCCTTCCAGCTCCTGGAGACCAGGCCCTCCAGCTCATGGGCTCGTCTGTCCTACTCATGTCTGCGTTCCATCCCCCAGCTTTCTGCTCTGGGTGCATACTGTCCCCTACCCCAGTGCCATTTCTCAGCCCTTTATAATGGGCCTTCTGCTGCTACATGCCAAGTGTAAATCTAAGCGTGCAAGCACGTCAATCATGGTCTGGCAATGGGGATGAAAGATGAACTCAGTTCTCACTCATCATCACAAAGTTGGTAATGTGTGCAGAGAAGTCAGGCCCATTTATGAGAGGCTATGATCTGTAACAGACTAAATGTCACATTTCCAAGGGCTCCTGCACAGCCGCCAAGAGGGGAGAAGAGCCATTTGAGTCCGTGTCAGCACTGGGTTCTCTTCCCCGTGCATGGATTCTGACAACCACAATAACAGTACTTCAATTGCACAACTTTTAAATGGGGAAAAGCAGGGCTTAATTTTACATTCAGTAGTGCAAGAAACTTCAAAGTTACTTCAAATCTCTGATGCAATCTCTTGACAAAGAAACTGCTTATCAGGGTTTACAATCTTGGCCCAGAGAGCTCAAAAGGATGGTACAGAGCATTCTATCCAGTGGTTGCAAACTGGCAGCCCCTCAGCTGATTATGATTCACAGACATGTTTTGTTGGGTTCTGGTAGTGCTTACAAATAAGGAAACTTTACCTTTTAAAAATCCAGAGTCTCACTTATCTTGAAATTCAAAAGATCAGACAAATTAGGTGCATAGTCCATCACGGTAGCCATCAGCTGAGACAGAAGTTGAAGCTGTTCCATATAAGCAGGTGGAAACTCACCAGTTCTCCACAGTCCCCACCTCTCCCTATTGCATCCATTTACATTATCCACCGCCCCCCTCACAGGCACTGGCACCTGCAGCTCCTGACTGTCTAGAGCTTTCATTTCACAGCAGATTCTAAGGAGGCCCAAAATAACTTGCCCAATTCAGACTGAAACTCTGTTGTTGTTGTTATTGTTTTAAACAATATGCCGGCTTTTCTTTCTTTTTTTTAAAATTATCATACAGATTGACTTTTTTATACAGTTTTATGAATTTTAACTCATGTATAGACTCATGTAATCTCTACCAAATCAGGACATAGAAACAGTGCCATCATGCCAAAAAGCTGTCTCATGCTACCCCTTTATTGTCACTCCCTCCTGCCACCCCTAACCCTTAGCAACCACTGATCTGTTCTCCATCATGACAGTTTTATCTTTCAAGTCTCTCAGAAAAGTGGGGTCATACATTATGTAACCTTTAATACAGGCTTCTTAGATGTGGCATAATGCCTACGAGAGTCATTTGTGATTTTGGTGTATCAGTAGTTCATACCCGTTTATTCCTGAGTGATGTTCTTCTCTATAGATGTACCACAGTTTGTTTACAGACTGAAATTTTTTATTCAAAGTTCAGAGGGGTTTTTTGAGAGGTGGGACAGTGGGGTGCTGGCTCAACCTTGCTCCTGAGAGCTGAGTGAGTGCTAACTTTTCAGAAATTATGCCAGCTGACTGCTAAAGACAGCCACAGAAAGCTAAATTAAATTAAAAGTAAAGGTAACAAATACTCAAAACTCATCACTTTCTAATTATGCTAGTACAGGTTACTATTCTCTAAGCCATGAGGTTGCTGCTCACCCACTCTCCTCACTTGTCCCCAACTCCCACCCCAGCTTTTCTTATGGATTCAAGTTGGATCAAAGCAAGTCCCGTTGGGGAAGGGATGGGGGTGCAGAGCTAGACGGCAAAACCTGACATACCACACTTGGCCTGAAAGCGGCCACGGGACAGTGCAGTGGGAAGCACCCTGAGCTGGAGGGAAGATGCCCGGGTATTGCTCTCCCCCATGGGAGCGTGGAGCACGATTCTTTTTTTCCTGCCTCCCCACACGGGAAGCACGAACCCCAGCTGGGAAGCACTTCTACCCAACCCCACTCTTCGTCCAACTCCTCCCTGTACTGGATCTCTTCAATAATAGGAGGGAGCTAGTGGGTCAGAGTTTTCAAATGGCCACCTGAAGGACCCCAGCTTCAAAGGCACACCTCCCAGGGATCACCAGGATGAGCAGGCAGGGATGAGGGGATGGGGCAGGGAGCCCTGACCCCCTACTTCCTACTTCAGCTAAAGCCCCTGCACTTTTTTTTTTTGCGGTACACGGGCCTCTCACTGCCGCGGCCTCTCCCGTTGCGGAGCACAGGCTCTGGACACGCAGGCTCAACGGCCATGGTTCACGGGCCCAGCCGCTCCGCGGCATGTGGGATCTTCCCAGACCGGGACACGAACCAGTGTCCTCCTGCATCGGCAGGCGGACTCTCAACCACTGCACCACCAGCGAAGCCCAAGCCCCTGCACTTTTATACTCCACTTTAATGTTTTATAAATGAGAGATCAACATAAGATTTCCTTTGAAAAAAGGTTTCTGCTGATTAAAGAAAACTACAACTTTTTGAACATTCGTGCATAACCCTGAAGCATCTCTCACCTGGACTACAGCAAAAGCCTCCTAAGTGGTCTCCCAGTTTCTACTCTTGCCACCTCCCCCTCCCCCTCCCCTCCTCCTCCATCTCACACACACACACACACACACACACACACACACACACACTCACACAGCAGCCACAGTGATCCTGTTAAAATGCGAATCAGGTCATGCCACTTTTCTCCTCCAAACTGACAGTTTCTCTTAGTGGTCAGGATAAAGTCTGAAATCTTTAACATGCCCCCAAGATTCCACAGGGTGTGGCCCCAAGCCCTCTCTCTGACATCATTGTCTCTCACCCTCCACACTTATCACACACCTGGCCCCCGGGCTGCTCCTCACAGGCGCCAAGCATGGTTCAAGCACACCTTCCCCACCCCGGGACATTTGCACATCTTTCTGGACTGCTCTTCCTCTGAGTACCCACATGGTTACTTCCTCAAAGATATGGCCAAATGTCACCATCAGTGAAGCCTTTCCAAATCCTCCTATCAAAACTGGTTCTTTTCATTATAACTCTCTCTCTCCTTAACCTAAATATGTATTTTATGATTTAAAAACTAGGCCATGTTCATTTCAGAAACTGTAGAAAATATGAAAAAGTACAAATAAGACAATAAAAAGAATCCATTACCATAAACCCAGAGATAAACAATTGACATTTTGTTGTATTTCTTTCTAGTACTTTCCTTTTCCTTTCTTTTGGTTTTATTCTTTTTCAATGTTAATTGTGCACAGAGTGAAATAATCAACAAGATCTACAAAGCTTACTGTAAGAAGCAACAATTTCCTACCCTTCCACAGTCCCTACCCAAGGCAACCACTTTCATCAACTTTAACAATTGTCTACAAATCTATAAAAAAATAAAAAATAAGCAAAAGGGACCTAATTTAAGCTTAAAATCTTTTGCACAGAGAAGGAAACTATCAACAAAACAAAAAGACAACCTACATAATGGAAGAAAATATTTGCAAACAATGCAACCAAAAAGGGGTTAATATACAAAAATGTACAGCTTATACAACTCAATATCAAAAAAACCAAACAACCTAATCAAAAAATGGGCAGAAGACCTGAATAGATATTTTTCCAAAGAAGAGATACTGATAGCTAACAGGCACCTGAAAAGATGCTCAGCATCACTAGATTATCATTAGAGAAGTGCAAATCAAAACCACAATGAGCTACTTCACACTGGTCAGACGCGCTATCATCAAAAAGTGTACAAATAATAAATGCCAGAGAGGACATGGAGAAAAAGAAACCCTCATACACTGTTGGTGGGAACGTAAGTTGGTACTGTCACTATGGAAAACAGTGTGGAGGTTCCCTAAAAAACTAAAAATAGAACTACCATATGGTCCAGCAATTCCACTCCTGGGTACACATGTGGAAAAAGTGAAAACTCTAATTCAAAAAGATACATGCACCCTAATGTTCATAACAGCACTGTTTATAAGAGCCAAGACATGAAACAACCCAAGTGCCCATCAACAGACTTAAGAAGATGTGGTGCATATATACAATGGAATATAACTCAGCCATAAAAAAGAATGAAATATTGCCATTTGCAACAATGTGGATGGACCTAGAGAATATTATACTTAGTGAAGTAAGTCAGAGAAAGGTAAATACTATATGACATTACTTATATGTGTAATCTAAAAAACAATACAAATGAATGTATATAGCAAAACAGAAACAGACTCACGGACATAGAAAACAAATATATGGTTGCCAAAGGGGAGAGCGAGAGGAGGGAAGGACAAATTAGGAGTATGAGATTAACATATACAAACTACTATACATAAAGTAGATTAGCAACAAGGATTTACTGTATAGCACACAGAATTATACCCAATGTCTTGTAATAACCTATAATGGAATATATCTGCAAAAAAACAGAATCACTATGTTGTACACCTGAAACTAACAATATTGCAAATCAATTATACTTCAGTTTTTAGGAAGAAATACAAAAAAAAATAATTAAAAAAATTTTTAAAGAACACTTTCAGGCATTGTCTATTGATTTCCACTATGGAAGGTGAGGATTTAACTTCTCTCTTCCCTCTGCCCTCACCACACAGCCACTTACTTTCTATCCTTCTTTCCCCCTAATATATAGTACTTAGGGACAGGTCAACATTGAGTGTTACATAATTATGACTATGTGAATGTTATGAATCATATAGTATTATATTGTTACTTTTTCTTTCCAATTATTTCTGTTTTTCCTTGAGTTACTAATTGTAAAGTTTCCCGTTTTGTTTCTTTTGTTCTGTTTGCATCAGTAATAAAAACCATACTTCACCAGTTGCCTGTTTCTTGAAGCACTCTTTTCCCTTTGCCTTCTGACGTGGTCCAATATAAAATGGTTTCCCCGTGTATCTGGGACACTGCTGACTTCTTGGAATTTCTCTTCACCATCATCCTAGGCATCTTCTGGTTCCTGACCCTGACATCTTTATTTTTCTTGGTTTACTCTCTTGTTTTGGGGGAGCACGTGCTGCATAAAGCTTCCTAAGAAAGACTGCATAGAAGACACATTTTTTTCGAGAATCTGTACCTCTGAAAATGTTTCTGTTCTATCCTCACAACTCATAGATAAATTGGAGGTAGAATTTTAGCTCAGAAATCATTTTTCTTCAGAATTTTGAAGGCATTGCATCACTGTCTTCCAGCTCCTGAGGTTTCTCAATAGAAACCATTCTGATTAATGGCCCTTTGTGAGTGATGCATTTTTGCTGTCTGGAACGTTTTAAGCCTTTTCTCTGCCTTAGTGTTCTGAAATTTCATGATGATGTAAGTGTGGGACTATTTTCACCCATTGTGCAGTTGTGATGGGCATTTGGTGGCCTTTTCAATCTGGAAACTGGCATTTTTCAATTCTAGGAATTTCTATTAAATTCTTTCTTTGACAATCCCCCTCTCCCTTTGTTGTCTTTTTTCTCTCTATCTGAAATCCCCATTACATGGACCTCCTGGGCTACTCCTCTAATTTTGTCATCTTTTCTCCCCAATTTATCCACCTCTTTGTCTTTTTATTCTACTTTTTATATTCTAAATTTTCAACAGCTCTTTTTTTCTCTGAATATTACCTTTTTTATATATAGCATTCTGTTCTTATTTCAGGATTGCAATATATTTTATCTATTTGAGTATTCAATGAGAATTTTCGCCCCCTTTCTGCCTCTCTCTTACAGGTTTTCTTCTCCCTACATAGTCTGTTTCCTCCAAGTTGCTTTTTTCCTGTGCATTTGGCTTTTGTTTGGTCTTTCTTATTAGAACCTTTCCTCAGATGTCTGGTAATCCTTGGCCATCTGCTCCTTTGAGGAGCAGGGAACCAAAATGCTGATTGGTAGCTCTGAGTACACAGGTGGGGATTGCTGAATGGAGGGTTGCACTACATGCTGTGATCAGGCTGCACGCTTTGGTTGGAAAACTCCAGTATCAATATCTTTAGGTCTCTCTCTCTCTTTTGAGGTGGTCAGACTCTCCAGAGAACATTTATCCAAACTCCTGCTGGCGGGTGTAGGCCTGGCTGACATCATTCATGGGGAAAGGGGGCCTCAGTATCCAGTACACATACACTCACTTAATCCCCCATTTGTGTCCAGATAGTCTGCCATCCTGTGCCGGGCGGGCAGTCTTCTCCAGGGACTAGAGCCTCAGTCTTCTGCCAGAGGTGCCTGGCTCTTCTCTGTGGAGAAAAGGAGAGGTTCTGGAGAGCCAACTCTGAACTGATCCTCTTTATCTTCTGTCTTCTACACACACACACACACACACACTCCCCATTCCAGATTCCCCTGACACACTCACTGCCAAAACTCTGGGAGGTGGTTAGTGTAAACCAGGTTGGTCCTCAGCTTTCTCCTCTGCCCATGGAGCACGTGGTTTTCACAAGTTTGCTTTCCATCTCCCACACTTGGTCCTGTCATCTCCTCTCCCCTTTTCCTCATCCATGAGTATCTATACCTTTAAAAAGTGCCTTTATTTCATTCTGAGGGGTCTCAGGAGGGAGTAAAAGTAGGTATGTGTTTTCAATCTATGTGTTTTTATCCAGGAGCCCATAGTTGCTATCTACTTAATTGTTTACTATCTTCTCTCACTAGAATATGAGCTCCATGATGGCAAAGACTGGAATGTTTTGGTCACCCCTATATACTCAGCTCCCAGAAGAGTGTCTGGCACATATTAAGTGCTCAATAAGTGTTGATGAATAAATGGATAAATGTAAGAAGGAAGGAAGATACCTCCAGTTCTATTTCTATTTTGTAAGTTTTTACTCCCTTTCCCAAATTTATTCTAACTTCCCTTCTCTCCAGCTATGTCCCTTTTTCCCCAAAGACTTCTCACTTCACTGTTTACCAAACTTTATTCTTCCCTGGCAATTTTTTCTTTTTCCTGGCTCACTTCCAACTTTCCTCTCTTTCTACTACCTGGCATTGACTTCAGTCTCAATTTCCATGAAGGAGATTGTATTTTCACCAGTAAAGCACACCCATTACATTTGTAGGTGCTGGAGAAATACAAAGAGAGAATACTTAGTTCCTACCTTCTCTGGAAAAACACAATTTAACTAACTCTTTTTTTAAAAAAATCAAGTTCTATTAAGACACTAATTCAAGCTAGGTTTAAAAAAAGAAACATCAAATTACCAGAGTGTCAGGAGCAGGTGGATTAATAAGAAAAGGCCTAGGGATGGGGAATTTGAGGGATTATTGGAAGGGACAGAGGACTAAGCTTCTAGACAAAGAAAAGCCAAATTAACACTCACAGTGCTTACAGTCACCCTTATCCTTCCAACCCCTCCTCTCCTGCATCCCCTGGTTAAAACCAGGGCTAAATTGGAAAAGAAGCACTGTCAAGCTCCATTTTTCTCTCATTAATAAGAGATTTATTGAATTTCTAGTATGTTCCAGCCCTAGGTAAGCAAATAAGACATGGCATCTGCTCTTATGAAGTTAGAGCCTAGTGGGAGATTCAGATCACAAACAAGTAAAAAACAAAAATAAATAGTATAAACAGTAGCAGGTGCTCTGAGGGAAGCACACAGTGTTCAGTAATAGAAGATAACAGAGGGGACTTCCTTAGATGGGGTGGGCAGTGACGGCTCCTCTGAAAAAGTGTGATGGACTTTTGTTGTTGCTGTTGTATTCCTAAAAAAAATTTCCCACTTTTCCCGGAAAAAGCACTCTTTATCATCTGGAAATTTCAACTCTCCCCCATATGAAGCCATGCTGTTAGATCATGTGGGGTCCCACCCTCAGCTCCAAGTAAAGGTCCTGATTGGCTTAAGTGAGTCTAATCCCTCCCCCTACCTTCATGTCCCTCCCAAGGTGATTGGTTTAGACATTGGCATGTGATGCAGTTTAGGCCAATGAGGGAGAATGAATCCCTGGACTTGAGCAGAAACCACCAGAAGAGACACTCTCTCTACACTGGAGATTGTGGTATGAGGATGTTAAGCTTGGTACGGTGACAGCCATTTTGTGATCATGAGGAAAGAGCACCTGTACAGTAAATGAGAGAAACAGTGTCCTCAGTGACATAGATCAAGCCTTTCTTGCAGCCAGAACTATTTCTGGACTTACTAGATATAGAAGCCAGTAAATTCCCTTTACTATTTGGGATGGTATGAGTGGGATTTTCTGACTTGCAATCAAAACAAAATAATTGTAACTGCTAGAGAAGTGGCATTTAAGCTAAAAACTGAGAACTAACCAAAAGAGAAGAGGATGTAGGAGCATTCCAGGCACAGGAACCAGCTCTGAGAAAGTGCTGGGGAAAGAAAAATCTTAGTGTGTTCAGGAAACTAAGTGGAGGCCAGTGTGGGAGCCACAGGATAAGAGGGTGAACTGAAGCCAGATTGGCAGGCAGGGGGTCGTGGGAAGGAATTTGGATGTTTGGATTTTATTCTAAGGAAATAGGAAGCCCCATTCTGATTCATGCCTCATAATGATGTGGTTGCGGAGTGGAGAATGGATTGGACAGGGGCATGAATGGGAGAGGAGTATCAGAATGAGTCTATGTGATTGCCCAGGCAAGAGAAGGTGGCTTCTTAGGCTAAGGTAGTGGTGGTGGGGATGTGAACATTACGAGAAACTAGATAGTTCTTTAGTCATTTCTTTAATTTATTTGTACATTTATTTATTCAACCACAGATATGAAGAGTCTCTGTGTACCACTGTGTTAAAGCTCAGGACCCTAACATGAAAGTATACTTTCTCTATCCAGAAAGAGATTTCTATCTAAAGGGAAACAGCCAGGAAAATGATTATAATAATATAAGAAGAGCTGTGATGGAGGTAACTGCAAGATGCAGTGGCGACATTAGAGAAGAAACCACTAAGTTGGCCTGGGAAATTCAGGGATGGCTTCTTAGAATAAATACAGACTTTGGTTTGAGGAGTTTGTCAGGTCAGCAAGGAGGATATTCTAGGCAGAGTAGAATGCCTCAGTAGAAAGACATGGAGACTTTAAAAGAGTTTGTACTCAGGGGAAAAGTAGTCAGATATTTCCAGTGCTCCAATTGCAAAGAGGGACCATGGTAGAAACAGTAGTAATCACCAAACATTCCCTGCATTTCCCATCCCCCTTGCAGTTAAGTGACAAACTCTGAGCTGATGCTCAGAAGAGCTCAAGCCCACCTTCCAGCTCTCTCTTCCTCCTCTATGGCGATCATGGAGGAAACCTGGTGAAATGGAAAAATCATGTGTCAAAGAAGCCTGGATCTCTGAGTTACCGTATGGAAAACAGGTCTTCTGGAGAGTCACCCAAACTTGCAACAGACCTTGTGTAAATAAGAAATAAACCTCTGTTTTGTTAAGCCACTGAGATTTTGGAGTTGTTTGCTAATATATCATAACTTAGCACAACTAATATACAGAGTGATGGGGATAAGACTTGACAGAAGGACAGGGGCCAGACCACAGAGACTTGTCTGCCAGGTGCCTCGCTCAACGATTGGACTTCATCTTGCAGGCATTTAAGAATCACCAAAGAATATAGATGAGTATGAGACCATTCTGGCAGCAGTGGGATGGATGGATGGAGGGATGGATGGACAGATGGATGAATACTTGGATATGGGCTTGAGGGGTAGAAGTAGTTCTTAAAAGCAGAGGAATTAGAAAAGAGGTGTTGAAATAGTACAGGAGAAGGATGATGACAGCATGAACTAAGGCAATGGTATCAGTACAGAAAGGAGTGTGTAATTTTTGTTTGTTTGTTTTTTTGCGGTATGCGGGCCTCTCACTGCTGTGGCCTCTCCCGTTGCGGAGCACAGGCTCCGGACACGCAGGCTCAGCGGCCATGGCTCAAGGGCCCAACCGCTCCGCGGCATGTGGGATCCTCCCGGACAGGGGCACGAACCCGTGTCCCCTGCATCAGCAGGCAGACTCTCAACCACTGCCACCAGGGAAGCCCCAGGAGTGTGTAATTTTGACAGATATTTTAGGAGGGAAAATGCCGAGAGAGTATGAATTACTGACTATTCATGGGGCACAGAGTGAGAGGAAACAAAGGAGGGAAGTTTTGAGTCCCTTAAGCCCCTACTTCCTTAGCCCTGATATAAATAAACCACCTTAATCACTATGGGTCCAACCGCTGTCGGCATCAAGAGAGGACTGGAAAGAAGAGCTGAAGGAGAAGGCTTAGTGGCTTCATGGCAAATGGAAACACATTGGCCATAAGTCAGAGGAGGCAGGGGACCAGGTCTGGTCGCTCTGACTTGGATTGGTTCATTGTACTTCTCTAGACTTCAGTTTCCTCATCTGTAAAATAAAGTCATCAGATTTAAAGATCTCCAAGTTCTCTTTTCATTTTAATGCCATAACTCTCAAAAAGGAAACAGAGGAACAGGGGAATAGGGGAATAACACAGGTGAGGAGTTCAGCTAGGACCAATAAGGAAAGAAAGGAAGAAAAGAGAAAAGACCAGGTGTGGTTGCTTAAAACGGGATTCTCAGAGCCTCAGTTACCCCAGCAACCCATCTGTTCATCTCCACCAACATTAAGTTACATGGTGTGGATTTTGTCTCAGCTAACGTGTCATTGTTTTTGCTTACTGAATTTGTATTTTTAGTTGTGACTATTATGATTATCCTTAATTGACAAAAAAAAAAGGATCAATGGCTCAAAAGTGGTGATGATGAAAATACTCATGTAAATACCACAACTCAGGATAACATCTTAAATGTAAAGAACAGATTTAAGGACAAATGAAGGGAGGTGACCCAGTAAGTGCTGGGAGAAGTGAGAATATGACTGTGATGATCAAGTTAAGAGAAATCTAAGTCTGTAAGTCAAGGATAGGAAAGACCAGCAAAATCTGAAAACTGAATTGTATTTGACTGGTGATATATTTCCTTCTGGACCTCCAGGGTGGCATCCTTTATAAAAACGTTTTCCAATAACAGTAGGAAGCCACGAAAGCTTCAGTGTTATTTTCCAACTTCTCTGATAGAGCAATAAAGATTTTCCAGAACAAGTGCAAACACTGTAAGTGTTTCCCAATATACAACTGATAAATTGTATTGCTCAAGGTGATGGAGTAACCAAAACTACAGAGGCATCACAAAGGATGCACTCCTCATAGAAAAATAGGTATACACTGCACTATTGCCAAGAAGTTTATAAAACCAGCTACAAAGGGAATGATAAATATTATGTTTGGAAAGAAAGCAAAACAATCAGGAAAACTTCTTTGTCAAAGAACATTGGTAAATGTTGCAAAATGTCAACTATGTATAATGTGGGAGAAAGGTGGTATCATGTCCGTGCAGACATTTCACTTTATATGTGGACAAAATTCAGTTCTGGTGTGGGGCACTTGTATGCAAGACAAGTACTTGATGATTTCCTCCCCCCAAAATCTTTTTTAAAAACAGCTTTATTGAGATATGATCCATATTCCATATAATTCCCCCACTTACAGTATGCAAAGTAATTGGTTTTTGGTATATTATGGTATATTTGCTATATTATGGTATATTTGGTACATTATGGGTTTTAAAAATTGTGATAAAATATATATAACATAAAACTTGCCATTTTAACCATTTTAGGCATACAATGCAGTGGCATTAAATACATTTACAATTTTGTGCAATATCACCACTATCTATAAGACTCTTTTTTTACTGAGATATAATCAACTTGATGACTGCCCTCTACTAGAATCCACAAGCTATTTTTCACTGAAGATAGCATCACCTTGTTCCAGAAACCTACGGGTCTATACTGTAACTGTCCTACTGCCATAAACTCCACAAGGGACCTTTTCCCACCATTGATACCACCGGTACCATGGGGCCTACCTGGTCATATAGCCCAAGCTTGTAACTGCTGCAGAGCTCTTTTCTGCTCTGGGCACCAGTCAAAGCTGACAGCCTTGCATAACACCTACTACGTGAACTAGATCCGTACCCCCAGGTTTGGAATATGCAGACTCCAGAATCAGAAGAAGCCAACCAGGAGTTGTGCATTGTGCTTCCTTCTTGGAGGTGGAAGGCTTATGATGTAATCATTTGTCCTTTACTTTTGAGGGGTTATCCTGACATGCCCCAGAGTAGGAGCCCCTAAATATGTTACTGATGTGGTGGGTCCCTGAATCTTTGTAGGGTTTATCTCCCACCTTGGAAATGTGTATGTTTTATCAAGGTAAGTTTTACCTAATCTGACTAGCATATCATTGATATAGTGGTCCAAAGTGATATTCCATGGGATGTCCAGATAATCTAAACTATTTTATGACAGAGGGTAGGAGCATTAACTGGGACAAAACCACAAATGAATATTCTTGTCCTTTCCAAGTCAATGCAAGCTATTTCTGATCCTCTTCCCTAATAGGGTTGAAAAAGAAAGCCTTAGCCAGAGCAATGACCACATATATACCGGAGGCCATGCTGATCTGTTCAATAAAGAAATCGCATTTGGGGCTACTAATTGGTTAAGTTTACAGTGGTCCCCTGTTATTTTTCAGGATCCATCTGCTGTGTTCAGGTGCCAGATTGGTGTATTAAATGTGATATGATGGAGACCACCACCTGGTATCTTTAAGGGGGGTACTAATATCTGCTATTACCCCCAGAATGTAATATTATGTTTAATTTCCTATCTTGTTGGTGGGCAAGGTAAAGAGAGGCCATTTCAGACCTTACATTTGACCTTTCCACAACCATATCTCTTCAACCACAGGCCAAGAAGCCGGTGTGGTGTTGTACCGATTACCAAGTATCTCTATTCCAATTGCACATTCAGGGACTGGGGAAATGATCACTGGACATGATCCAGTGAAGATACTGTGAGCCAGGCTGGATCCAGGACCCCATTTATCACCTAGCTCTCACATATCTCCACTGTAAAAGGGGACCCACGATGATGCTTCAGGTCTCCAGGTATCAATGGCAACTCTGACTCTGTGTTCAACAGTCCTTGAAAATGTTTGGATATTTCCCTTTTCCCAGTGTAAATCTACCAGAGTAAGTGACCATAGGTCCCTCTGGGGAAGGACTGGGAGAATTCGTTCCTAAACACATGGAGCTGTTTCAGGATCCTTCCTCCTGGGGACCTGAACTCTCCCTCACTAGATGTATTGCTGGTTTAAAAACTGACTCATGTCCAGAAATTGGGCAAGGGATCATGAATTTTTATTGGAACAATGACTCTCAGACTCCTGATCATCCACCCATGATTTCTTTAGAGCAGTACACTTATGAGCTGTCCATCTAATATTCTGCCCCTAAGAATACTGAGTTCTATTAACTACCTCTACAACCATCTATGTGTCAGGCCCCCATAGATGCCATTCGAACTTGATGCTCATTACTATAATTGTCTCCACCTGGCTTCTGACAGTAACACACTGTCAATGGCCCCTCCTGTTTGGGGTTCCTTTGATCCCTAGCATCATCTGTGAACCCAGTTCTGTAACAGCATCTCCTGCTGTCAGGCCTGGGATACAGAACACAAGCACCACTGAGCTTCTAAGTGTTGCTGGTGCCCTCTCTCCAACACATTCCTTATTGCTTTGGTCAATGGTGTGTCCTCCTGGCCCTTTCATAGACCACAGTCATCTTGTGGGATTTTGACCCTTACATAGTATATCCAATCTCATGGGCCCACTTCTCTGTGCCTTTTCATTTCTTCTTCCGCCATCTGCCACAGCAATTCTGTCATTTCTGCTCCAATTAGTATAGGTCAGTACTCTTTCCATGCTTCTAAGAGCCATCCTAGCAGCGTGTTTGTACCATTTCCTGGGGGTCTTTACCAGAGTATTAAGTCCTGTATCTCAGAAGAGTGCTCTCACATCAATAAACTCTCATTTATCAAATGTATGTTCTTCCCTTCCCAGCCCTGCATCCTCAGAATCCAATCTTCTCCTGGGTTCTGCTGGTACAAGTTGGCTAAGTCCTGCGGTTCCTTCCATGATGAGGCCCTCATGTCCTCAGCTGGATTATGTTGTGACTGAGCCCTAGTTATTGGCTTAATGGACAGAAAAAGAGGGGAAGGAAGAGATGCATGTTGTCTTATCAAGGAGAGGTCTCTCCATCATCTTCAGGCAAGGGGGAAGCATCAGTCCCTCATAGGGAGATGTGGGCCACCTGCACAGATTCAGAGGGTATGAATCCCGGATTCAAGATATTTGGATGCAGGAACCCAGATGTCCCCAGCCCATATCTCAGGGTCCCATTCTTTCCCAACCAAGGCCCTAACCTTGTAACTTCGGGGAGTTTAACTTTCTGGAGAGCTCAGTTACTCTTACAATTAAATCCAAATCCTGAGCCTGACCCTCAACTTTCTCTCCTGCTGAAGATGATGAAGGCCTCTTTGTATGCTACCAAGGAGGCCCTCTGGGACTCACCTTTAGATTTTTAACTGCCAGTTAATCACTCTCAGACTTAAGTTCTTTTTCCAGAGTGGAGTTATTACTTGTAACCACCAAACTTCACTGTCCTTAAAGTTACCATTTCCCCCATATTTCTCAAAAGCCTAATAGAATGCATGAGCCACCACACTGTCTCCCACCTGTGTATCATCACTGTTCACGATTGGTAAGAGTTTTAATTATTGTGTTGCCACATCGAGCCAGGGCCTATCTGTGCTCCACCTACCACCAGTGATGGGGTTGTCGTTGCCACCAGGCAGCATGTGCTCTAGACCCAAACTCCCACCCAGTGACTGCTTCCTCCGATCTCTTCTATCAGCTATCACCAGCTATCACAGGTTGGATTCCCCAGGAAGAAGATTTGAGACAGATGTTAACATGCAGGACATATATTATAAGACTTACTCTTAGAATCAATACTTATGAAAAAGAGAGAAAGGAAGCAGGATTGGGCAGAGGGAGAATTTGAGCTGTGATCCAGTCCTAAGTCAACCCCATGGAGAGTTCTGAGGCTGGGACAACACTTCACAGCTGTCCCAAGATGGGGGGAGGGGGTGGCACCTGTCCACACCCCCACTGATCAGTCAGCCCCTGGAAGGAGACATGACGTTGGGTGAGGCATTTTTCTTCAGCAGAAGCATCTCTCAAAGAGGGCTGTGGGCTGAGAGCTGTCTTCCAATTGCACTCCCAGGAACTGGGAGGGGCAGGGGATAGGGAACAAGTCTTTCACTCCTGGAGGGGGATCTGGGTGGTGGACATCACAGTGCCCACAACAAAGAAAATGGTGAAAATTTAAAACATGATGAAATTGCAGTCACTGATAGATAATGACACTGACAGATACTGATTGTCACTGATAGGTAATATTGGCTATTCATGAGGAAGAAGATTTTGAAATGAGAGATGAGATAAAAAGAATGTCTTCATGGATGGACCCTGAGGACTACACTAAGTGAAATAAGTCAGCGAGAGAGAGAGACAAATACTGTATGATTTCTCTTATATGTGGAATCTAAAAAAAAAAATTTTTCTAATTTTAAACCAAGCTCATAAATACAGAGGACAGATTGGTAGTTGCCAGAGGCAGGGGATGGGGGTGGGGAGTAACTTAACTAAAGTAAAACTAAAATAAATAAATACATAAAAATAAATAGTAATTTCTTCATGACCATTTCTATGAGTTCAAGTGTCTTGCTATAGAGCATATCTCACTGATATATTCAGTATCTTGGACAGCCTGAACCTGCATGGTTATGTGAAGGATAAGATATCTAGATATTTTTTTAAGACTGAACCATGGTATAAAGAGTTCAAAAATGCAAAACAAACAAACCTGATTTGTTGCCAGCATTTAATGGCTTTCCTCACTCATTGGAAAACAAAACCTACCGTGTATTATCTAAATATTTAAAAACACACCTGAATGTGGCAATATGACATAAATACTTTTCAGAGCCAAATGGAACCCAAGTATAGACTAGGGATCTATTTGCTGTTATCTCCTGATTTGCACCATCCAACTGTCCCACATTTGAGTGTGATACGCTCATTCACTGAGCATCTCACAAACATCACATGCACTCTTCAGAAAGAGCCTTCATCATAATTGTGTGTGATTGAAATATCCAGAGGAGGCAAATATATGGGCCTTTCCCCAAACCTTCATAATTGTAAGATATGGTTTTCTAGTTTAATAACATACGAAAATAAATTAAAATATAAGAAAAGAAATACGAAAAGATGAAAGAAGCAGAGTAAGTAAAGAAAGCGACTTGGTGCAGCTCAGATCAATGACACGAGTGGTTGATACAAACAGATTATAGATGTCTGAAGGGGAGATTCCCAGCAACATCATCTATCTCAATGCAACGAGACAATTATCATATGATTTTTAACATTATTTTATGATGAGGACAATTTTGTAGTCAATTTGTTATAATTTACCTAAATTGGCAGATAAGGGTCTGACACCCCCATAAGTGCGCACGTGTACACACACACACACACACACACACACACACACACAAACTGGTGATCTTCCAACTTCATGTCCTCAGTTCTTCCAGGTGGTAATGACAGAAGGACAGCCAGCAAAGAAAAGGACCTGGAGCAGGCACCTGTTTCATCCATCTTATTATGCTTTGTGCTGACTCCATATCTTAATAACCTCCTCCCAAATACCTTACTAATCCAGCCTAAATCGTCCCTTTGTACGAGACAGTATATATCTGATGCCCAATAATAACTTCTTTGTTCTGGCCTCCCCCTGCCCAGTACAATTCCATTTATTATCTAACCTTACTTAGGCATTTTCAGCATTCTTTACATGTTCCTCCACACACATTTTCTAAAAAGCCAGCTGTGCAATTTAGACCATCCCTGGAGATTACTGACCAGTTGGGTTTGCATTTATGAGCACGTAACTGAAGCTGACACGGCCTTTACCAGAATTAATAGCTCTTGGAACAATCTGCTTTCACAGCATTTTACAAACAGCTTCATAATATATCTAAGGGCAAGGCAGGTGTTAATTAGTGTCACTAATAGCTAAGTATTCCGAGGTGAAATAATTAAGTGGCTGGACCAATAGGAGCAAGAGGTGGAAGGTGAAGTTGGAGTCTGTGCAGGTTCAAGGCGGTAGAAGTTTCCGTCTGTCGTTGAGGAGCTGTTCTCTGCTGAGATGAGTCTTCTGTTAGCGCTGACCAGGACTTAACTGCCGGCAAACTCAGTTTGTATGCATGCAATATTATTTTGAAACACCCGGTGCTTCTTTCTTCACACTCTCTCTGTTTAGTTTCTCCTCTTATTCAATTTTGGTTTTTACAGTTTTACAAGCAAAGCAGCTGTCTGTATGGGGAAGAGGTGCACCATTCAGGTTCATGGTTTACACTTTGCTAAATGTAAGCCTCCCTAATCCTTTCATATCATTGGATTACTCTCCCTGAGCGAATTTTCCCAGCTTTCATCATGAGAAATCGGCTCTCGGCCAAGAAACCACTCATCCCAGCTCAGGTCCACCTGGCCTTTCCCAATTGTCAATTCCTCCATCTTTGGCCATTAAAAGGGCTTTCAGACTGAATATTTGCACAACCATTTCTGAAAGCCAAACACAAAATCTTTGTTCCACAGGATCACTAATCTCTATATAGGATTCTGCCCTGAATTATTATCAAGCAAAGAAAGAAAGAAAGCTTTTGATCGTTGGGTCAGTTTTCTCTTAATATCATCTAATTAGATAAAAATACATGTATTTAAAGTTTAAATTATAACCAAGGTCAGATTGGAGGATTTCAAGAAGAAAATATACCTCTTAGTATTAGTATTAGGTGGCTGCATTTGGAAGGTAGGTTAAGAAAGCCATCCCAAAATTCCTAAATGCTCCATAAATGCTCCATCAATTAAACTTTTAATGGATTTTTAAAAAATATTCATGGTTATTTGCTACCTAATTCCCTCCACAGGTCCGAAGAAGGAGACCTTCTTGGGTTTCAAAGGGAAAGGGTTCTTTGTGACTGCAAAACAGAACAAGGGGTTTGATTCACACACACTCCTCTGTCAATCACGTCTGAAAATCTGAGCATGTGTAAACTCTCTCACAGAGACGGCACAATAGCACCTTGCCATTCGATCGCTGATTTTCATCCCTCCTGGGCTAAACTTTAACAACTATAAGCAAGCAGTTGAGGGGAGGGGGGAGGTTTGATGGAGCCCCTTTCCAACTCAGGTACTCAATGGGATTCCAGGACCTAAGAGCCACCTTCATTTCACAGGCAAACACCCATACATCCACCTTGAACACTAAATCTTGTTAAACTATTAGGAAAACAGTTCTGTACATTTTCCACTTTTTACACAAAACTTTCAGGAGTCTGAGTGCATTCAGCCTTCGAGACGTTAAACGTACACGCAAGAGCAATACGCTGGGTGCGCTTCCTTTATGTTATTTTACTGATTTCCTTGAGCCTGAGCAGTCAAAAGTGGGAAGACAGAAAAAAATGCATTTTCAGTGGCTCAAGGCTGCTCTTCCACATTTTCTGTCCTTTCCATTGCTTTCCAGAGCTGCCACAGCCAAAGGAGGTTGGGGAGCAGTAAGGGGGAGGCTGTGGGCAGAGGGGCACTTTATCCAAATGTGGTAATGATGTTAGGCAGAGCACTCGCCTTTCACAATCCCTTTCCTCTAATCTTCCAGATGACAGGGGCCAGGAAGGTCTTGCAACCCACTCTCCGAAGATGGCACCTCTGGTTTAAATAAAATAGTCCATAAGAGCATGAAACTTTGAAGAGAATAACTAGAAAATATCTTGCTATATGGTTGACTGACAATACATCTATTTTAAAGTAAGTTCCTTCAAGGCAAAGGACCATATTTTCTATGAAGAGTAGAGGGTAACATCTCACAAACAGTAAATGTTGATAAGAAACTCAACAGGAACTCAGCTCCCATTCATAGAAGTCTGTGTGCCATGATATGTACTCACACTCCTAAGTTTCACTTTGCATTTCTGGTTCATCAAACCCTCAGACACAGGGTTGAAAGTCAAAGTGAAACGCCCCACGAAGAAAACCACACCGATTTTTACCTGCTTTAATGTCAATGTTTTGAGAAACTAACATGAAATCAGTCCAGTGCACTCTACACTCACCTTTTGGGGCATATAAAATACCTCCAGTGAAGTGTCGCAAATTTGACTTGCCACAAAAACGTTCACCAGTGAGAGGGGTTTTAGTTAAATCTAAAGCCTTCACAATGATTTTTAAATGTTTTTAAAGACCCCTGCTTGAATGTCTCAATTCAGTCAAGTATTTAATGGTTGAAAGAGGAAAAACAAGGCACTTCTAAATTTCAACCTGTGGTAAGTGCTTTGTGAAAACCTGAATCCCTCAAAGTAAGTGCCAAAAGTAACTATGCAAATTTCTCCATTAATACACATACAATAACACGGTCAAACCAAAGAGAGAAAGAGAAAGGGCTCTAAGAGTGAGGACAGATGGGAAAGAAAAAGGAAGAAAGTTGGAGGGGAAAAAAAGGTCCAAAGATGAATTTCTTTTTCACCCATTTCTGCAACAGGTAGAATTTTTACCTATTATTACCAGAAGAGGTCTGGTCTGAAGTGCTCAAATTAGACCTGGAGTCGAATTGGTCTGTCCAGTTTACCTGGGGCTGAATTTAGTCAGTTTACCTGGGGCCATCATCTTATGTGCACAGCGACTCAGGTGCTTTTCTGTCTGTGTCTCTGAAAGGATATGACAGGGACCAGCCCAGTTTCTGTAAGGCCTCGGGGAAGCTGAGAGTCAAATGGACGAAGTAGGAAGGAAGCCAAGATCCTACTGCTGGGAATGTGCAAACAGCAGAGACGGAGTGGCTGAGTCAAGGACCTGTCACAGTCACAGAGCCCAGCTGGTCGGAGGCACTTCCTAGAAGATTGTCTAATGGGAGCACTTGGGGGCTTTATTATCGTCTTTTTTAAAAAGAAAATGATAACCCTGGGCTTTAGTTCGCTGTCTTCACTGATAAAATTCAAAGAGCCCCAAGTGGGAAATCCTCAGAGGTGGGGATGAGAAGAGACAGGGCTCGCTCATCCCACTGTAGTGCATGCCCAATTACTCCCTGCCACCCCAACTGGTGGTGGGCAGTGGCTTCTATCTCCCCGTCCTTAGGGCCTAATCCAGTGCCTGGTATTTGGTAGACATTCAATAGAAGTGCTCAACTCAGTGACTAAGTGGACAAATGGTCATGAATAGATACTACTTGATACTTTCAATCTGACCTGTCACAGGATGTTTTTAAGATATTTGTCCCCAGGGTCAATTAAATATCATCAATCTCTAGAAAGCCCCAGGAGTGCTACACTAATGCTCAGTTTGCCTTCTCTGGAATGACAGAGGCTGCTTCTTTTCTGGAAACACACAAGGAAGTATCTTATGGGCTGCCCATCTTCCCGCCTTTTTGCCTGTAAACAAAGTCTCTCTTTGCCTCAAAATATAGTATGTGTGTTTCCAAGCTGCAGAAAAACCGTTGAAAATTAAACCACAGAGCAGCATTTTAATGAGAACATGATTACCTAACACCTCACTGTGGTTTCAGATGGCCTTGTGCCAACCTTCCAAACGCTACCAGAAGTTCAGAGTAAAGAGGAAAAAAAAAAAAAAGGAGGGAAAAAAAAGTGATTAGCATCCCCTTAGTGATGGTAGCTGTCTTGGATGGCTTCCAGAAAGATCTCTCTAGAAGGACATGGGTTATTGGTATCTGCAGTTAACAAAACTTTCTTCCTGTTTTGAAAAGTTTGAGAGAGAGAGAAGGGGGGCCACCCCTTGAATTAGTACATGATGTCCTGAACTAGGTGTTTTTAGCACCAAAGCTCGGCTGTAAGCGTCTGTACCTAGCACTGTCTATCTCATCAACTTACCTTCTGCGCACCCACTTGCTATTTCTGTAGCCTAGGTTACAAGACTGCAGGTGTTGATGCTCCACTGGCCCCTCAGAACAAAGCCCATGCGAGCACTCTTCCTCCCTGGTTGGCAGCTCGCACTGAGCACGTCAGGCACAAGGCACAGAGAAGAGGAGGGAGGCGATAGGCCCACGCTGGGGTCATTTTTCAGGAGCATCCTTTCCTTGGTCTCCAGCTGGTCTAGCACTGAAGCATTTGGGGTTGCGGTCTCATTTCCACGTTGGGTTTCCTGACTTAACCCCTGAACCGTCTTCTGCCGTTGTCTTCCCACCGGTTCAACGACAACCAGATGGCCCGTCGCAGCCACAGGCAAAAGCAGATCACAGAACTGGAAGACTCTGTAGTGGAATCCCTTCATTCCACAGATGAAGAAATCCAGGCCCAGAGGAAATTTAGAGATTCACCCAAAGTCACACAACTACTCAGCCTCCTGATTTCCAGGCTGCAGGTGTTGCCGTAGACATACTACTCCAATTCCTTTCAGTAACGTAGTAACTGAAACACCACTTGCACACAACTTGGTGGGTACAAAGCAGGCATAATATATGCTATTTTCCTTCCTTGCAAAATATTCAGCACTGTGCTAAGCCCCAGGAAGGATAAGTGGAAATGTACCATAGACTCTTGCCCTCAAGAAGTCACAATATCTTGAAGGTAACAACATGTACACATTAGGCATAGAAACAATACAAATGAATGCAAAGTAGGGTGCAAAATGCTTAACAGCATCTCATACAAAAAAAGCGAAATGCTCTCCCTCTTTACTCCCTTCACTTTGTTAACTTACTGGTTTTGTCTTCATTTTGAGGTCACCTCTCTCAGGAAGCCTTCCTGGGTTTGGTTCACGTTGGACTCTAAAGTGCCTGTGCACTTGTCTGGGTTCCTGTGAGCCTTGTGAGGACAGGTTCCTGGTTGGCCATGGGTATTCCCATGTCTAGTGCCTGGAACATAGTTGGTGCTCAGTAAACATCTGGGGAAGAAAAGAGCTGAATGTCAACTGAGAACCTTTTAGCCGTCAAGTGGGATTGGAGATGGGCTCTAAAATGGGAAGGATTTGAATCAATGCAGAAGGGGGTCCAGAAATGGGTGGATAACACCATCTCCATAGAAAAGTTACCACCACCTGGGCTGGTGAGAAGTCAGTGAGGAGACCCCAGGGATGGAGTAGGCACCTTTGATGAAGAGGCCAGGAAGGTGCTGCTGGGTAGGTCAGATGAGGCCAGACTCTGGGAGGTCAGGGAGGCTGAGTGGATGACGGCAACCAGAAGGAAGATGTGTTGCCCTTTAAAAAGAGAAGAATTAGAGAAAATCCAAGCCAGGAGGAAGCTGCACACAGCAAACCACTCAGCTCAGTTTTAGAATCTGATTTTGAGAAGCATTTTTCATACACTTGGAAAGAAAGCTCTCAGGCTTTCCTTTGGTAGCTGGGGTTTTCCCCCCTTCTCAGCTTTGTTGTCTCTTTCTCAACACCTGAAAAGACAGGCCAAGTTTCACCTTAGGAGAATGCAAATAGTCAGCTGCAGTGAAGAAAAAAATGAATCACAATCTCAATCACAGATTTTTTTGAAACCCTGTGCTAAAGGGAATTCTGAAAGGACCACTGACTCATTTCAGCCAGTGAGCTGGAGTGAACATTTAATGTGGTGACAGGGGCCGAGGAAACTGCGTCTCTGTGGGGAACTGATGGTTTCAGCTGCTCTTATCTGGATGCCTTTACCAAACAGACAGAGTATCACCTTTTACTCGGGGGCACCTGGTACGCATTTACAAAAAGAAAGGAGTTCCGAGAAGAAGAACTATAATTATCAAGAGCAGAGAGGGCTCAGTTTCTGCTCTCTGATGGCCCATCCACAGGGTTATCAAAATCAAGGAGCAAAAGAGTTTGCCTGAGAATGGGGTGTGAAGGAGGAACAAAGGGTCCTAAAATACAATGGGATTAGGGATATTAAATATGCCCCTCCCTCACATACAAGGCTGAAATGTTACCTTGTGGGTAACATAATATTACATAGAACACAGCTGACATTCTATGTCAACTTCCACCGTTCTAGCAAGATGTTAACTTGGAGGAAATGCCAGGAAAATGCAAGGCTGGAGGAGAGAGGAGGTGTATTCCTATGGACGCCTAGCTGCTAGGCAGTCCTGGACTGTTGCTGGTGGCATCGACTCCAACCTAGAGCAGACTAGGTAGAAAAGTCTGACTCATCTCTAAGGAAGAGCCTTGAACAGGCTCATAACAGTTCTGCTACTCCCCTGGGGAAGGTCACCTGGAGGTTATAGGCTTAGAGACCTTAACAGTTCTGTGGGCTGAGATGTCACTGCACGCAAGGCAGCAAGGCCACATGTAGATGAGGACACATCACATGATTGGCCTCGATAGAGGAGCCATTCCTCTCTTGGGGCCCATCTGGGAGCAGATTTGAACTTCTAAGTGACATCTTAAACAACCTAAGTCCCAGTGATCTTTGGGATCCATGTCACCAAAAGAAGAGTCTCTCCTAATGAGAGGTTCACTCCTCAGGCACCAGGCAGGAGACATGGGAGGGGAGCTGATGCATTGGAGGCAGCGCTTCGTCAGTCACACACTGAAGCAGCCATAAGAAACGGCGGCTGCCATCTTCCTGCTCACCACCAGCCTCTGGAGGAACCCAGTGAGGCACCCCCAGCTATGGGGTGCAAGAGAGAGCATGCAGACATCTGGCTTCCCTGGTCCTACACTCCTTCACGTGAAGAATGATGTGAGCTTCTGATGCCCTTCTCCTTCCCCTGCATCCTTGACATGGGCTTCTATCGGCTTCTAGAGAGTGGTATCCTCAGCCCTGGACCAGCACAGGCCAGGTGTGCCATAAACATTGATGTTGACGGCTGGACTCGTGGCAAGAGGTAGGCACCACTTTGCATTATCATCATTTTGATGAGGAAACCGAGGCCCTAAAACATCCAGCTATTTGCCCAAAGCCTCTCGGTTAGTAAACCCAAATCATTTAGCTCCAGAGCCCCAGCTCTTAAACTGATTCCGCTCCTTTGCCCAAGGTAGGGCTGGATGGATGGAAGAATTGGGCGTGTCAGAACCTTCTTAAAGAGCACTTCCCCTCCCCTGATTTTAGCAGCATCGGTCCCCCCCATTGGGCTGGTGCCTGCTTTATGTTTGCCAATCTCAGTTGTAGGCTCAAAGTCACAACTGTTTATCCCTCCTCAAGAGCTCGTCACACCCAGGGTTCCCGGTTTCATCTGTACACTGGGGTTCCAACTGTCACTCCCCAGCCAGCACATTGGTTTCACTTCCCTGGGCCCTAATTCATCCGTTTTTTGAAATAGGGATCTATCTACCAGGGCGGGTGTGAGAAGTAAGAAGAGGCACATAAAAAAAAGAACCGCAGAAGCCTCACCATGACGCTGTTCATGCATTAGTGAACACTTCACAAACAAAAAGCCTTATAACAGGGTATTTGTGTCCTTTGTTAGTAGTCTTCTGTCTCGACTCTGGCTGACATCAGAATCACCTAGAGCATTTTTTAAAAATACAAACACTGAGGCCCCGCCTCAGTCCTACTGAATCAGAAACACCATGGTTGAGGCCCAAAGATCTGATTTTTACATAGTAGTGGTCCTAATTAACTTACCTAGTAGTCGAATTAGTACCTAGTAGTAGTACCTGTTGGGTAGGGGCCTGGGCAGAACTAGATGTTCACCCTTCCAGGAGGTTCCATCAGGGAGAGATTCCTGCCCAGGATGGGAAGGTAGGTTTCCAGGACCTGGAAGCTGCCTCCCAAATAACAGCCTTCTTACTTGGCTGGTTCTTGGTTGGTAGCTCCCTGCTGCAAGCCGAGTGGTAGTGGTGTACAGACAAACCTTCTTTTCATCCCATTCCACTCTGCTTATTTCCCAAGCTCTCTCCCTGGCAGCCCGAGCCGCGGTAGCTCCAGGTACAGACAAAAACTCTGCTCCCTCCAGGCTGCCTTTTCTCGGCCAAACCAGAAGATCACTTTTAACAACCACAAAGTTTCATGAACCACCAGAGGAAAGCTGGTCAAGCCATTAGTGTCTGCTGATGAAAAACATGCTTAACTATACACACAAGTCCCCATACAAACAAAATTATGAATTCACGACACGTTCAGGGCTTCCCTGGTGGCGCAGTGGTTGAGAGTCCGCCTGCCGATGCAGGGGACACGGGTTCGTGCCCCGGTCCGCGAAGATCCCACATGCCGCGGAGCAGCTGGGCCCGTGAGCCATCATGGCCGCTGAGCCTGTGCGTCCAGAGCCTGTGCTCCGCCACGGGAGAGGCCACAACAGTGAGAGGCCCGCGTACCGCAAAAAAAAAAAAAAAAAAGACACGTTCAAATAAATTTGGTATTTTATTCATCACAACAGCATCCACGTGTCTTTTGAAAAGCTGCAGCTCATTATTCTGTCTGAAGCAAGATTTGGGACTTGGGAATATTTGGACCTTTTACAATAACTTCCCTGGGGGTCCACTGCCCAAAGATCGGGAACCAGCACGTGCCACACTGTCAGGGGCAAAGCCCGGTGGCCTGTCCACCTGCACTCACTTGCTCCCGAACAGTAAATATACCCCAAAGAATCCAATCGTGGAATAACAGTGTTTGAAAGGAGCCACCAATGCATAACCAAAGAGCCAGAAAAGTGATCCTAGCCCGAGAAAAAAAGAGAAAGTGGATCTGAAGATAAATTCTGCCTATAGCAAATTATATCTAGGGCCAGCCTTGAGCCTCACTCAGGAACCAAAGTTGGACATTCAAAGGTAGACCAGAACACTCAGCAAAGCAACTCTTATAATATTATAGGAGTAAAGTTCTGGAAGCAAGGGTGCTTGCTTCGACCCAGTCGAAGGCCTCAGAAGTGTAAGGATCTAAGAAGCATCTTTAAACCACCATTTTTTTTTTTCTGGTCTGCCACATTTTGCCACCTATGGTGCTTATCTTCTAAAGATGTACACGTAGATGGAGTCACCCGATGACATCAGTAACAGGATATCATCAGACACAGGGCGCCGCAGGAAGCCCACAGGCAGGTGCAACCAACACCCACACTTTGAAAAATAAAAAAGATAAGCCTTCAGGCTTTCTCTAAACAGCATCACCCGGCCCTCCCCAATAGCCTCTCCCCCGACCTCTATTCATCACACCCTAGCTGAAATTCCAGTCACCCTGACCTCCTCAATCCCACATCAATGAGTCACCAGATGCTAGTTCCCCAAGATCTCTTTTATCCATTAGCCTCCTTCCAATTCCCACCACTATCCACCTAGCCCAGACCTTTACCACCTCCCACCCGAGCTATCCACCTAGGTTTCTGTCTGCTCTCTCCACCTCAGCTTCCTCCTTCCAACCCATTCTACACTCCACTTACAGATTAATTGTTCTAAAAGATGGTTCTGACCATAATATCTACCAGCTCAAATATCTTCACAGTTTTCCTGTTATTTTATGAAGTCCAGACCTCTCAGCCTTGCCTATAGAACAATCTATGCTCTAGCCTCAACGTGCCTCTCCAGACAGAATTCCAACCTACATTCCAGTCAAACTGCCTGATCGTTTTGTTTAGCTTTCTCATTTCAGTCAGAATGTCCTCCTTCCTATCCAACTCTTTCCAAGTCAAAATCCTACCCATTCTACATACATCTCCCGTGTGAAAGACCTCTTCCTTCTCTACTGGACCTTGTTTCTACTTCGCTTACACTGTCCATTCTGCTCTGGCTTATGTTACAGTTATCTATGTTCCTATATTGACTCCCATGTTGGGCTCAAATGTCTTAAGACCGAGGATTGTATGCTATTCGTCTAGTTTCTGTCCCACCACCTATCAGAGCTGTGTACAGCATAGGCACTCACAACAGTTTGTGGAAAGGAGAAAAGAAGGAAGGAAATGGGGAAGGAAGGGAGGGAGGGAGGAAGGGAAGGAGGGAAACAGGTACTGAAGAGGCCTCAGCAGTAAAGGAGCTCAGAAGGGGCCAGAGAGAGCAGGAAGAGAATCCACTAAGGGAGGAGAAGGCAAATCATAAAAAGAAATGGAAAAATTAAATAAAATGCTGTGGGACAGATCCGGGACAGTGTGAGAGTGTGTGTTCCAGATCCGAAGGGGAGAAGAATCAAGGAAACTTGCCTGCACCGTGAGAGGACTTACACCAACCTTGATTTGACCCCGGGACAGACTCTATCATCCCGTTATCTCCCCCACTTCTCACAGCAGGGCTGGGGTCTTCAGGTTGAAACTTGGTTCCTGTGATTTATGAAGCCTTAACAGGTAGAAACTAGCCTTCCTCGTATACTCCATCTAGATTTAACTAAAATATCTCATCTCTATAATAATTAACTTTTAATTTAGTGTTACTGCCGTTTACAAAGTAGCCTCATCCATGACCCTGTATGGTCTTCATATCAGTGCCACAAGATAAACGGTTAATATAATAGTTACTCCCTGAGAGTTGTCTGGCGCTTTAGAGTCCGCAAAGCAACTTGCCTGACAAGGTCGTCTTGTGTGGTCCCCACTCACATTTCCATTAGTCCCTTAAACCCCAGTCACACCCAGGGAGATCCATCTCCTCCAGCTTCCGGGACATGGCCTGCTGCTTTACACTTCATTGTCTTTGCAGACATTAGACAAACAGGTAGAATGGGTGGACAGATGGGCAGAACTCTTTTTAGCTCTTCACAATCTTCACCTCCAGAAGCCAGGTCTTCTGGAGGGAGGACCAGAGTAGCAGCACCTGAGGAACTGTCTAGAATCCTCCCTGGTGGGGGGGAGGGGTGCTCGTCACCGGACAGGCACAACTGGCATTCTGTGGCTACCTCTGCTTCTGTGGAAACTCTAGAAAGGGACTCAGGACCAGGGGGATTATGGGACCCACAACACTGCCTCTGGCCAGTGAAGAACACACACACACACACACACACACACACACACACACACGTATATACACCTCTGCCCCAGTCAACACAAAGAAGGGAGAGCTCACACAGTCAAACCCACTTCCTTTGCTGTTGGGAGAAAAGAGGAAAACTCTATACTCACTACAAAGTGGGACAGTGACGAGGGGAGAGAAATCCCCACACACACTGTACTGTATTGGCTTACTTCTGCCAATTTCTGATTCTTGTAGATGTCTCACATGCCCCCACTTTCAGCTCTTTCTTCTGCAGAATTCACTGAAGACAGCCCATTCTGTTTGCGGAGGACACAAAGGCATGGGCCAGGGACAGGTCAGAAGAGCAGGGCATTCTAAGTGGTTTTCTCTGTCTCAAGATGGGGGTAAAGCAGAGATTTCCAAGGAGAAAATAAAGCATACAGTTGGAAAAAATATACTTAATCGTGGGGTTTTTTTCAGATTTGGAAAATAGCCTATCGTTTCACAGTACAAACTATAGAAAGTAAACAAAGTTCATTAAAACCCTCTAGGCTGGTGGAGAATGGGCAGAAGAAATATCTTCTCTATATTCATGCTTTCAAGGACAAGGCCAGAGATTTCTTGTGGGACTCACCAGAAAGGAGGGCCAATTAAATGCTTATGTTTAGCATAAAAGGGCAGAGGCAGTCTTTACCTACCAGAGACCAGGGAGCCAGTCTGGTGACCCCCAGCACTTAAACTCTTAAACAGAAGCCCGGGTAGAAATTCATGGCAGTGCCCAAGCAAGCCTGCCCTTTTCTAGAATTGAGACTGGGACACAGGGCAGGCATATGACAGAGAAGAGAGAAAGAAGCTGTTGCTGGGACATCAAAAAATTCAGAAATGCTGGAGAACGTGGGTTTCTGGGGTGACTGGTTATGATGGTGTGTGTGTGTCAGTGTAAGTGTGTGTCAGTGTGGGTGTAAGAGAGAAGCTGGGGGAGGGTATTTGGTTGAAGGAGGTGGTTCTTTTTTTTAGCCTGGCAAATTGCCAATGTATGACAAAAACCATAGCATACCCCATATGGGGTGGCATGAAAGGCAGTTGGAAACAAAAATGCCCCCCAAAAGAGTAACCAACTGCCAGAACCCTAACCCTGAAGCGAAAGTTTATTTGGCAGAGAAGAAAACTCCTATCCAGTCTTGAGGAGCCTAATCGAAATCACTTTAGGGGGAAGCTTGAAGATGGAGCTGGAATACCCTCCCATTTATCATCAAAGATAAAGCTCTCAGCAACCTGGACATGCAAATGGAGAGCTGTTTGTGGAAAGGATTCATCCAAGTTGTTCACAGTCGTTCGGTGTCGCCAAAGAGGTCATTCTCCTCTGCCCCTAAACAAGCAATAAACTATCAGCACGTGAGCTGATTTCCGAACCATAAAGGGACAGTGGGCAGACCTGGGACATTTGGTGTCTGCTCCCTATGAGGGGCTGCCCCACCGCAGCTCTCAGAGGCAGGCAGGGCCGTACAGGGCTGCATTCGGCAACTTGGACCCGAGTAAAAACACCCTGGAGGACGATGTCGCGACCGGTTACCCACAGGGATCAATGACTGGAAAAACGAGAAAGAAAACCTGAAACACACCACCTCGATATTTTTAAATAACTCTGAAAACGATTTCATTCCCTCTATCTAAAAAGAAATTGCTCCAACACAGAACCTTCCTCAGTTTACAGAGATTCCAGGAAACGCCTGGAGCTTTCTGATTGAAAGGGGTCGAAGGGGCAGCTAGATGAGAAAGCAAGGTTTTCTCCGGGCAGCCATCAGCGCCTGCTAAAAAGAAACCCATTTAGGCATGGATCTTCAGACAATTTTTTTTAAGGTTTATTATTTATTCATTCATTCATTCATTTTATTTTTGGTTGCATCGGGTCTTAGCTGCGGCAGGCAGGATCTTCATTGAGGCATGCAGGATCTTCTACTGTCGCGTGGGCTTCTCTCTAGTTGTGGCCTGCGGGTTTTCTCTTCTCTAGTTGCGGCCCGCAGGCTCCAGGGTGCGTGGGCTCTGTAGTTTGCAGCACGCCCTAGTTGAGGCGCCCAAGCTCAGCAGTTGTGAGACGGGCTTAGTTGCCCCGCAGCATGTGGGATCTCAGTTCCCTGACCAGGGATCGAACCCACGTCCCCAGCATTGTAAGGCGGATTCTTCAGACAATTTTTTAAGTATTCATTTTAACCTGACCTGGCTTCCTCTAATGTAAGACCACGCAAAGATGGGGTTAATCTCACTCTCGATTAGCTGACACTTTCCCACGTTTTCTTTCCAAGACAACGAGTACATCGGAAAGACTCAGGAGGCCTTAAAAAGTCCAGCACTAAATCTTTTGAGTCACTTAATCCCCAAATCTTCCATGTTTGGAGATAATTTTCTTTATGAAAAGAAACCCTAACCTGGCCTGATTCCACTCTCAAACTTGCTAATGGAACAAACAGGCCTCTCATTAGACTCATCCCTGCGGCTACAGAAATCAGTGTCTCAGGAAGGGCAGGCAGGTTGTGCTTTAGCTCCAGGATGGTTTTGGCTTCTGCTCTCTTTGGCTTCCTCTTGCAGCATCTCATCCAGCTGAGCTCTAGCTAAACTAGACCCAGTAGATAGAAAATGGGGGAGGCAGGTGCCTAGGAGAAAGGGCTGAACAGTGATCAGGTTCACCCACCAGTGAATGGGCTCCCTTTCCGAGTAATGGGCTGCCCATCCCTGGGAGTGTTCAGAGGTGGCACCACCCCATACGGTTGTAGAAGGAACTCCTTGGAATGGAGACCAAATGGGTTCCCGTCCCAAGCCTGAATCCGAGTCTCTGTAACTACAGGAGGGAGCTTTCAAGGCACATATGAGAAACTTTATTATCTCTCTTTCCTTCTTCCATCAGATGTCTCTCTTCTGCCCCACAATTAGAAGTAAGAACATTTCACACTTTACTGAAGGCTCCATTTCCCCTTACCTCACTTCTCTGGGTAATGGTGGAGAAAGCCATCTGCCTGGTTAATCAAATCCCTCCAGTGACAAGAAAGACATTTCAACAGCTGAGATATGAGCCTATATTAATAATAGGTAATGTTTACTGAGCACTTACTATGTGCCCCACGCTGTGAGAAAGACTTTACGTGCATTTTCCTATTTAATCCACACAACAATCCAAAAATGGAAATGCTGTTGTTATCTATTACAGCTAAGGAAACAGACTTACGAGATACGTTTGCCCAGCTATGATGCCCCTGCATGTAGAGCTGGAAAAGATGTGGAGTCAGCACTCAAGTGTGTATATGAGCCGGCTCCAAAGTCCTGTGCTCCAAACCACTAAGCTTCACTGTTCAGCTGGCAATCCTTCCTTCTACTGTCAGTGTTCTTGTTTAAAGAGAAGAGGAAGGAATGTCCGTCTTCCCGTTTTCCCAAAGGAAGCTGTCCTACAAGGCTGAAAGGAGTAACAGCCCAGCATTCATGCATGCAAGGTAGCCAAGAAGGCTGAGAGCCTAGGGATGGGGAAGTGTTTGGGGGAATAAAACAGAGTCACACAGAAGTTGAGTTCATTCTCTTCAGGGTCCTAAATATTAACCTGAGTACAGTGGGAGCTAGAGGGGAGAATCAATTCAGGAAATCCAAAGTGATTAATTTCAGTCTTGGCGTAATGGACAAATTATGGCACAGAGGCTACTGCAAAAGGGTTCTGAAGCTGATTCTGATTATTTGACACTGTTGCCCTTGTCTGTATCTGTTCCATCCTTCCAGGTCTCCCAACCCCCAATTAGTCTTTTGATTCCTAGTGCCAATACCTTAGGCCAGTGTAAACTGGAAGCTTTTAAAGGTTTTGTTTGTTTGCTTGTTTGTTTTGAATCTACATTTTAAAGTTGAGAGATTTCACATTTAACAAATCAGGACTTTCAGCTTCTCTTTAAAAAATTGGAAGATATGGCCCAAATTCCCACATAGGGCAATCAAGGATAGTGGCTACCCACTCTGGACAGGGTATGTATCCTCCATTTCTTCACAGTCCCTACCACTCCCTATTGCCTCATTCATTTACAGTATCTGCAGGTTTTTAGAATTTGTCACTGGTGCCTTAGACCTTTACAAGTAGCTCTGGCTACTTACAGCCAGATTGATTATGGCTTTGGATTTAATAACTTGCTCATGCGAGAACATTGCATGAATTCCCTCTACACACACACACACACACACACACACACACACACACACACACACTTCCCATCCTGTCCTTCTGCTAATATAAAACTCTTGGTAGAATGATCTCAGAGCCCATCTGTATGGGTGATCAGATCACATTTCTGGGAGCACCCTGGCTCTGCAATGGATGCATAATTCTCTTTAGAAAGTGGACTGTCCACAGGGCTCTGGGCGCTTCCTCTTGTTATATAGCTGCCTGAGGTCACCGCCAATAAATTACTGGTTTAAGGAAAACAATGACAAGCCTTCTCCATGGAGAACAGAGTTTTCTCACTCAATTATTTCCTAAAGTCATGCCCTCTTTCCCAGCTTGACACCATAATTTTTGAGGTAGCAGCACTGAGTCTGTTTGTTGTTTGTTCTTCAGATCCACACACCACACCTGCCACATGAGGCCAGCAAACTCTGAGAGTAATACATCCTCCTGGCAGTGGAATTAGTAAAGTTATGATCATTGCACTGTCAATTAAGTGGCTGCTTTGTTAAAATGACTTACCAGAGTGACTCTAAATTGGCTGTATTTGTTTACTAGTCTAGCTTTTCTCTTTGTAAAGGCAATTTCGTTAACTGTTTTTGACTGCTACAGAGCTTCAATGGAAATCATGAATAATCTCATTTTAGCGAAATCAGACCTTTTAGAAACTCAAGATATGACTTAAATTTAGGATGAAAATGGTACCTGGAAAACCAGTAATAATCTTCCTAAATTGGTATATAGCTGCAAGATGGAAGACAGGTTTATTTGCCAAAGTCATTTTTCACCCGTAGGTGTTGGTGACATAAGGAGCTGGGGAATGAGGAGTGGGCTGGGTGCAGTGGCAGTGGGGTGGTGGACCATTTCTCCCACCTAATATCAGCTTGGAAATAGTTGACATTTGATAGCATTGTCACTTTGAGATATGTAACCCTCTGTTAGAATTACATGGCCCTTGAGAAATAGCTTCCTTTTTAAAAAATTACTTGGGAAAATATTAACTTTGTCCCTTTGAGTATCCCCTACTGCCATCAAGGAAGTTGGTATTTTTTTTCTCTGTCAAAAACAAAAGTGGCAATTTTTCTTTTCAGAGACAGGGGAGGGCCCAGGGAGGGGACAGGGGGACCCGGTGCTTTCAGAAGGCCTTTGATGCAGCTGCCTCCTGCCATCCACCATCAGGAGGAGGTCTGTCCCTAAGCTTTCTCCCCAACTGGCTTTGAGCCTATCTGGGGACAGAGTACAGCTTTCTGTCATACACAGACAGATAACACACACACGCACACAAGCTCACACACAAACCAACCAGCTGCAGAGCGAGCAACAGGAGGTGGCAGAATGCTTGCCACTGTGTCACTGGATTTGTAAGCATCCCCTCCAAACCACGGCCAAGACTAGTTATTCCCTGGGCTAAAGCCAGCCTGAGAACTTGGGGACCCTGCCAAGCCCTGACAGCCCCTAGGCCTAGCTCTGTTGCCAGAGCCACACAGGGAAGTCATTAATTCGTTAAACAAAGCTTCAGTAAACGATTAAGGAGTCCATCATTTGTTCATCAGTGGCTAGCTGCATAGAGGATATCTGAGCATTCACTTTAAGGAACCTAGACTATTTGGGGGAGAGAAGAAAAGCTATACACTCATTTTAAAATTGAATATTGTCACAAGAGATGCCACTCAAAGTAGCATGTAAGTAAACGCCAAATGACCTTTCAGAGGAAGGAGTTTCAGACGGTGAATCTCAGCATCAGAGAAAGCAGACACTGTGATGTAGTGGAGACAGCCTGGGCTTTGGAGCCAGACGGACTGGGTGCAGATCCTCACTGTGTGATCACAGCCAAGTTCCTCACCCTCTCTGGACTTCAGTCTGCTTACCCGTGGAGTAGAGGTGGTACATGCCTTCCAGAGTTGTTGAGGGGATTATATGAGGTGGGCTGCATATTACAAGCCTTCAATCAATGTTTGAGTTTTTTGTTCTGCTTTGTTTTTAAGAACATCAGAGCGTTTAAAAAATCAGTTCAGGTAGGATTAGCCCAGAGGAAAATGACCTGAGACCATTCCTTAGAAAGAGGAAAGGACGACTATCATAGAAAAAGTATTCATGTCTAGCGAATACTTTAGGAAGTGGAAAGGTATGAGAAAGGATTGTTTCCTTTTTTATCATATTGACTTTTTCCTGAACATGAAAATGTTTCACATCTATAGGAAATTTGGAAAGCACAGTAAAACGCAAGGAACAAAGTAAAAAATCAAATATAATTCTGTACCCAATGAAAACTCCTATAAACACTTTGGCTTTCCTTCCAACCTTCTCCTAATTTTAACATAACTGAGATCACACTATATACACAGTTTGGAATCCTGGTTTTTGTACCTAATGTTTCATAAGCATTTTCCTCTGTCATTAAAAATTCTTTGCAAACATCATTTGCAATGGGCATATGGAATTCCACATATGGATGTACCAACGTTTTCTCAGCTATTCTAGTGGACACTTAGGGCTGTTCAGATACTTCACTATTATAAAAATGCCTCTGTGAACGTGAATACTTTTGTTGCAAAATCCTATTTCTTTAGGATAAGTTTCCATAGAAACTTATGGAATTACTGTTCTAAGGTTCCTGCTGAATATAAAGTGTTTTCCACAAAGGATTGTCCCAACCCACATTCCCACCAGCCACAGGTGAGAGACAGTTGGTCTTATCAAATCCTGAGACCCAATATTATCTTTGCAAAGAAAATTTTTTGCCTAATTTGATAGTCACGAAATAGCATTTCATTGTTCTCTTAACTATCTTCTTCCTTCTAGCAATATACCTAAAAGGATGTAAAGGAGTGCTCAGATAAAGGAAAGGAGCTTTCTTTTGTCTGCAAACAATCAACAAATATTTATTGTGCAAATCATTTTACTCTGGATTTACCTTCTCTCCCCTTTTTGGGTGGGTTTGGGAGATTCCACTTTTCAGGTTTTAGCCATTGTGAAGATAAGAGTTTTGAGGTACAATGCTGCTGACATTCTGGGTCAAAACATACCGATTCTGCCACTACTAAGCTTCAAGAAAAGCAAGCCGTGGAACCTGTCTGAAACTCCAGCCCTTCAGCCGATAGGATGCCTGTCCTACCTAGTTTATGGAAATGTGAAGATCCCGACATTTTATTAATGATTTATCAAAATTTAAAGTGCTTTTAAGACTTAAAAAAATTCTACATAACATAATATTATGTCCGATTTTATCCCATCATTATTGTGTCCTAAATTGACAGTTTCTGAGAGTCCCACCTCGTAACTCCAATATCAGCTTTCAGTAGATGAGGACCTTCACCGACAAATATTAGGGAAAGGGTCCAGACAAAAGAGGAAAAGCTTATGCTCTGTAGAGATACAGTTCCCAGCCTACCCACTGTCTCTGGAACACCTCCAGATTGAAAGGTTTCATCTGGAAGAAAAAGGGGGTGGTGCTTAAGGTCCAGTCTGGGCAAGCCCTCTTCTCGCGAGGGTCCCAGGGTGGGAGGCGTCTGGAGTGCCCGTCGCAGTGCAACCACCTCTCCCGGCGGCTGACGCATCTCGGTCCCCGCTGTCACTCCTGCGGTCACCCCCGCCTGCGGTCGGTCGCACTATTTCTCGGCCCCGTCCCTCACTGGGTCCCCGGCCCCACCCAGGCTCTCCGTGGGTGGGAAGTGGCGCGATACTGGAAAGCACTGTCTAGGCGCCCACTGCAAACCCCAGCCGTCTGGGGTTAAGCGTCCAGACTCCACCCCAACTCCACCCCGCCCTGCTCTCCAACCTAACTTCTTACCGCTGCCAAGGCTTGTCCTCCGTATTGGGTCGGACTGCAGATGCGGGACCGGTAGATGTGGGTTCGAGTCCTCTTGGAATCTCCTGCCAACCCTGGCATTTCATCTCTGCAGGGCTCCTTCCTGTTTCCTCCGCCTGGGGGCTTTGCCAGGTTCACCGCTGTATCCCCAGCGCCTGGAACAGTGCGTGGCATGCAGTCAGCCCTCACTAAATATCTGTTGACTAAATGCATCTCTGTAATGGTAACACCCACAGGGTGTTGTGGGAATGAATGATTCTGTGCAAGTACCTTGTGATATGTTACAAAAGTACTATTCGCTAAGTTTCTCTAAGAGAACAAAGCATATATATATATATATATATATATATATATATATATATATATTTTTAAGTACTATTCACGAATTGGTTACCCGGGAATACATACCTACTTCTCTATCACAGCCTCCCCCCAGAATTATGCCAAATCATCCTACCTTCTTCTGAAATTGTTTCCTGACTCTAGTACTATTACTGTGGATGTGCATGCCTAGTTATACACAGTTGTGCTCTGAAGAAAGAATCTTTACTTATTTCATTTCCTGAATGGATTGCATGTGCTGAAAGAGCAGGGAGTGGAGTCAGATGTTGGACCCGATGCCAGCATTGCCGCCTATTGGTCGGGTTACTCTGGCAAGTCATTTCCCCTCTCTGGACCTCAGTGTCTCCATCTGTAGCCTTCCCGGGTCTGGAATGCCACCCACGTGAGCAAGGATAGACGCTCCACACAGGGACGCGTCGGTCGCCCGCGCTTTCAACCTCCCTGCAGGCGCATCCTGCTTTCCCAAGTTGCGGCACGCCTCCGGGGCGCCCTCCACAGCTCTAGACTCACGAGGTGATCGCGAGCTAGAGCTAAAGGGAGCCGCTGAGGGGCTTCCCTGGCTTAGCCTGCGGGGGCCGCCTGAGTGCTTACCCCCTCGCCCCTCCCTCGCGGCCTCCACCCGCTCATCTGCCCCTCTCCCCCCCCACCCCGCCTTTCTCCCCGCCCCGCCCTCCCGCCCACCCGCGCGGCGCATGCGCCGCCCGCGGAGCGTGTTTTTATAAAAGTCCAGCTTCCACTGGAAACTTCAGTTTGTTGGCTGTGGCAGCAGGTAGCAAAGTGTCTCCTAGGACTTGAGTACTCCGGTAGCCCCCGCGGCTGGAGAGCAAGCGATTACCATGGACGGGTTCCATGTAAGTCGTTTCAACCTGCTTTTTCTTAAACGTATTACAAACACATGAATTTAGAGCGCAACCCCTCTCCGAGCGGGCAGAAACGACCAGAATATTGGAGGTGCCCGTGCCCCCGAGAAGGGGCATAGAAAGGAGTTTTCGTGCGCTTGGCTACGGTCGGGGTGGAGGGGTGGGGTTGGACTGAAATCTTTTTCTAAGTAGAGGAGAAAAGATGGGAACGACCGTTTTCGTTGGCTGCATGTATCTCCCCCTGGAGTTCTGCGGCGCGCGCCGGGTTTGCACGCTGTTTGCAAACAGAACATTCTGTGCACAAGTGCAGAGAAGATGTGCGCGCTGCCAGAGACCGTGGGTCTCTTACTCGGGGGAGCGGGGGTTTCTTTTGGAGCGAATTACATGATCTGAATTTGGAGGTGGAGGGCGGCGCGCCGGGGCTGAGTTCCCAGAGGGAGACTGCGCCCCTGGTTAACTTGAGGAGCAAAGGCGCCTGGGGACCACTCTTGGTGTTGGGCGCGTGTTCGCTAAACTCTGCTGCCCGCGGAGCTGTGCCAGTGCCCGGGCACTGGGAGCAGAGGGCGGACCCACCGTGCCGCTTGGCTGAGGTGTCTGCGCGTTGGCCGCAGCAGGGAGGTGGCCGGGAGCAGCCCGCGCCACTGAGGATCGAGGGAGAGACATCGCGGGCGTCGCCAGCGCCGCGAGTGGGCCCCGGGCTTCTGGAGTTGGGGGTCGTGCAGAAGTTGAAGGAGTATATAAACGGTCACGGTGCAGCAGCACCCCGAGGTGTGCGCGGCGGGGACTAAGGGTGGAGTGAAGGGCTGGGAGGGCACCTGGGCTGCCGGTAGTTGCGGCGCAGACACGCAGGTGCAAGTGGGGACAGTTGGGCTCTCACCGAGCCCCGTTGCGCCAGTTAACCGTCGGTGGTTTCCTGGAGCCTTTTGAAATCCCCTTGGTAGGGAGGCTTTTCGTTTCCCCCAGCGGCGCGCGATTCAAAGGCTCCCGCGGCGGAGCAGCCCAATCTCTCCCCAGCACCCTGCAGGACCGCGCCTGGCGTGCGGCGGGGCCAAACCGTTGGAGCCACTGCCTGCCGGCGGTGGGCGTGGTGGGCCGCGCGGAAGGCTGGAGCTGGACCACCCGGCCCCCAGGGCGCCCTCCGCCTGGAGGTTTCCAGCTTGCAGACCTCCCACCCCATTAACTGGATCCGTGGCGGGATGAGAAGCGACCCGGGAGAGTGAGGAAATGAAACTCGGGGCGAGGACCACGGGTGCAGACCCCGTGACTTTCCCCTCCCATTAAAATGCTGTGCTCGCTAACGTCCCAAAGGCGCCAAGTGATAAACATGGGTTTGGCAGAGAAACCCACGCCCCTGAGCGGCGCCGGTGGGAGTGAGGGTTCCCCGCTTCTGACACCCCACCCCCGCCCTCAAGCACCAAAGCCCTTCGTTTAAGACCGCATTCCCCTTCCCCACTACGTGTTGCTTGAAGTACGGAATGGTTTGTGTTTAGACAGTCGTGGAGAAAACAGTGTTTCATGCCTTAGAATAAGAGTCTTTGGGACCCCGCAGTGCTTCTTCCTCCCCTCTTCCCTCTCCTGGCGAATCTTCATAGAGAAAGTTAATCCCAGCTCCTCGGAACACAAGGTTCTACCCCCAGTCCCACCATCATGCCGCCTAGGAGTGGCCTCTTTGTGTTTTGTTTTGGTTTTTTTCCTCCCAAGGTTTTTCCCTCCCTCTAGTGGGCGGGGCAGAAGAGTTAGCAAAGATGTGACTTTGGAACCCAAAGAATCTCATCGCCCTCTTGTTTTGAACAAAGAATTTTGTAACTGGTTCTCCTAATGAGGGATATAATGAAGCGACTATGGGGGAAGATGGCAGGAGAGTTGTAGGAGTCTAGAATAATTCCCTTGTGCTCTGACCCCAGTACTTTAGTGGGAGCAGAATTTCCTGAAGCAGGCCGGGCTGAGTTGGTTTTTATAAATTGCTTTTTTAAAATACCAGAAACATTGTTTGGAACTTCGGGAATGCCTGCTGAACTTGAAAGTGAATGTCCATTCCCTTGCCTTTTTCAGATATTCTCTTCAGATAATTACACAGAGGATGACTTGGGCTCAGGAGACTATGACTCCATAAAGGAACCCTGCTTCCGGGAGGAAAATGCCCATTTCAACCGTATCTTTCTGCCCACTGTCTACTCCATCATCTTCTTGACTGGCATAGTGGGTAACGGATTGGTCATCCTGGTCATGGGTTACCAGAAGAAACTAAGAAGCATGACAGACAAGTACAGACTGCACCTGTCTGTGGCAGACCTCCTCTTTGTTCTCACACTTCCCTTCTGGGCAGTTGATGCCGTGGCAAACTGGTACTTTGGGAAGTTCCTGTGCAAGGCAGTCCATGTCATCTACACAGTCAACCTCTACAGCAGTGTCCTCATCCTGGCCTTCATCAGTCTGGACCGGTACCTGGCTATCGTCCACGCCACCAACAGTCAGAGGCCAAGGAAGCTGTTGGCTGAAAAGGTGGTCTATGTTGGTGTCTGGATACCTGCTCTCCTGTTGACTATTCCCGATTTCATCTTTGCCAACGTCGAGGAGGGGGATGGGAGGTACATCTGCGACCGCTTCTATCCCAACGACTTGTGGTTGGTGGTGTTCCAGTTTCAGCACATCGTGGTTGGCCTTATCCTGCCGGGTATCGTCATCCTGTCCTGCTATTGCATTATCATCTCCAAGCTGTCCCACTCCAAGGGCTACCAGAAGCGAAAGGCCCTCAAGACCACAGTTATCCTCATCCTGGCTTTCTTTGCCTGCTGGCTGCCCTACTACATTGGGATCAGCATCGACTCCTTCATCCTCCTGGAAATCATCCAGCAAGGGTGTGAGTTTGAGAGCACTGTGCACAAGTGGATTTCCATCACCGAGGCCCTAGCCTTTTTCCATTGTTGCCTGAATCCCATCCTCTATGCCTTCCTTGGGGCCAAATTTAAAACCTCTGCCCAGCATGCACTCACCTCTGTGAGCAGAGGGTCCAGCCTGAAGATTCTCTCCAAGGGAAAGCGGGGTGGACATTCTTCTGTTTCAACTGAGTCAGAGTCTTCGAGTTTTCACTCCAGCTAACACTGGACTTTTATACATTAAAGAACTTTTTCTGAAGTTACACATTTTTTCAGATATAAAAGACTGACCAACACTGTACAGTTTTTATCGACTGTTGGGACTTTTTTTCTTGTGTGCCTTTAGTTTTTGTGAGGTTTAATTGACTTATTTATATAAATATTTTTTGTTGTTGTTTCATGTTGATGAGCGTCTAGGCAGGACCTGTGGCCAAGTTCTTAGTTGCTGTATGTCATTGTAGGACCGTAGAAAAGGGAACTGAACATTCCAGAGTGTATAGTGAAATCACTTAAGCTAGAAAGTATCCTCAGCTGTTTGTAAATAAATAATCTGTCCATTCCAGTGGAACATTTTCCTCTTCCTGCTCTTAAATTGTTTGGTTACACTATGTGATTTTGCTGTAGAAGATGGCACTTTTAACCAAAGCCTGAAGTGGTATAGAAATGCTGGTTTTTCAGTTTGCAGGAGTGGGTTGATTTCAGTACCTACAATGTACAGCCTTGTATTAAGTTGTTAATAAAAGTACATGATAAACCTACTTAGTGTTATGTTCTGATTCCTATTGACATTCCTTTGGCTGGCAGAAGTCAAAAATAACAGTAGATACCTGCATGGTATGTCAGATCCTGTCCTAGGTATTTTAGTTGTAATATTTTACTTAATCCTTATCACAACTCTATGACAGGCTCTGGTTCTATTACTACTAACATTTTGTAGAGCAGGAAACCAAAGTACAGAAAGCCTAAGTGACTTGGTCAAAGTATAGTAAGTAAGCACAATGAATATCTCAAGCCAGGTAATGTGACTTCAGTATCTGAAGTCTTAACCACTCTTAACTCATGGAAGTTTAGAAATATCCAGCCAGTACATATTCCTATGAAAGATAATCTTCCCGAAGGATAAATGTGCATAAAGAAGAAAAGGTATGCAATCCCATGTTTTAGATTTTACTACTATCATCCCCTTGTGTACTCCAGGTCTGTGCCAGCCAGGCATTGTATGCTCTTCTCATCTACGCCTCTCAATCTAGATGTCGTCACACCCTTTTGACAGGCAAGGAGACTGAGGTTCAGAGACTTGCCATAACTTGCACTTTCAAGGGGACATAACCAGGAGCTGACTCCATTCATCCTTCCAGCCCTTGCTCTTAACCATTACCCACTGTTGTCCCCCAGAACACCTGGTCATAAGGCAACTGAACTGCTATTGAAAATAAAAGCCAAAAGTGAATGTTTTCTTCATAAAATTAACCATGCCCAAAATACCCCTCTTGCAATATCTTCTATGCAAATCTCAACACTTAATCTATTGCAACATCTAGCACCTCAAGGGTTCAGCCAAGCAGATAAAAGTTAAATTGGTGCTTTCAGAGCTCAGAAGAAAGGTCCATTGATGCAAGCTCCCCATTGCCCACGTTTTGCACAAGATTTTGGAGTCTTATGTAACATCACCCGTAGCTATTTACACTACCATTGTGCAAGCCCCAAGCTCTTGAGTACATTTCAGCTCCGGTCTCCATTCAAAGATAATTTCTAAACTATGGTAGCCATACCTGTCTCACTTTGTGACACACACACGGCACTCCAGGCATGCCCTCAAAGATAATAACCAGGATATAAATAAGGCAATATTTGGTCTACTTTTCATAATTGTTTCTGGCACAGAAAATCCATTTTGGAGGAAAAATTGCAATGTCTTATCTTTCTGAGGCAAATCACATTTGTTGAAGACAAATTATAGATCCTGTGAAGGGAAATAATTTAATTACTTAAAATAGAATCCAATTTGGCTGTACATTTTTGCTGCAGTCTATGGAGCTGGGATAATTCAAAGTAGTATTCCTATTCCACTTGAGAACACAATTAGATTTTACATAGGAAATTATCTTGAGGTTTCTTGGTTTTTTACCCTGGGAAGCCTAATTGGATCACCCTTCATTTAAGCATAGTTTTACATGTTTTCTCTCAAAGGCTTAGTCTTAAAGCCATGACCATTGTAAAAGACTTCACTTGAACTTTCTCTATAAATATTTATTCTTGAGGAGACAATAGAAGAAATCCTTGGAAGGAATTCTTTTTCTTTCTCATCTTAGCTTGAAACCTTGTCACCCCAGATTCCTCGCCTCTGCCCTGGAGTCACAACAAAAGGAACTGAGCTGAAACAAAATTCCCAGTGTCACCAGTCTTAATGGATATTTCATTCTCCTTTGGAACAAAGGTGGGATATCTCTTTTTCAAAAAGAAAAAAAGCCTTGGCTCTCTCCCTTCCCTGAAAGCTCCCCCACCCCTATCATTCTCTGTCCTGACCCTGCCATTTCCAAGCGGCTCCAAAGCATTCCCTGTGCGGTGGTTTGTCTGACAATGCTGGGAAACCCAGTCTGCTGGTCAGCCCTTGCATGAAGTAGCTGATTGTTCCCTTTCCTCATCCCTTATGAATGGGGCCCTTGAAGGTCAGTAATATAGATCCAGTTGTATAATGGAAGCTAAAATATTTAAATTGTATGCATGCTGCCAATAATGGCGTAAATATGACATCTGAGTTATTAATAACATTAAGCCTGTAACTGGGGAGGAAAGTGGATGTTTTTATCTTGCCAAGCCTTTGTTTTCCTAAAATGCCACTTGGCAATTCAGCTCTCCCTACTGTGGGCTTCTCAGCCTCCTTTTGTGGTTATGCCTATACTTGATTACTATATTCAAATAATCATTCTGGGGTACTCTTTTAAGAGGATAACCTACAGGCTTTATTTTAATAATTTCAACTAAGTGTCTGTGACTTTCTCCAAGCTTACTGTCAGTAAATAAAGGCACCACAAACAGAATTGAGTTGTCATTATTCCCAGGTAATACTCACTTAAGAGGGTCAAGGACCGCTGGAGACAAGATTCACATTACCTTAGAAAATAATCTAGGCGGCCCCAACACTTGGAAATGTGGCACTGAGCCTGGCATTGTGGGGATTTACCCAGCCCACTTTGAGGAGGTCTCCACTTGGCTGCCAAAGTGGCTTATCTGGTCAGTGCTGGAGAGATCCATAAGTTAGCCAAAGGAATGGCTTAAGAGGAATGTTGGAGCCTCAGGGACCCATAAAGTAGTGGAGACAAATCCTTTCAGAGCAGTGGTTCTCAACTGGGGGTGATTTTTGCCCCCCAGGGAACATTTAGTAAGGTCCGGAAACATTCTGGGTTATCATACTGGGGGGTGGGTGGGTGGGTAGGAGGGTAGGTGAGGTGCTACTGGCATCTAGTGGGTAGGGACCAGGGGATGCTGCTAAACATCCTACGATGTACAGGACAGGCACCCACAACAATTACCCAGCCCAAAGTGTCAACAGTGTTCAAAACTGAGAACAAGTTTTTAAGGTGATGGCCATGGGATGAAAATTATTATCAGAATAAGGATACATCCAACCAGCATAATTTCATGAAATTATCACTGGACAGGGTCCCAAGGTCTCCCTTTTGCCTCCTTTATTCTGTCTCATTTCAATGCTTTTTTACCCCCACTTTACTCAACTCACACAATTCTCTTTCACCCTGGTTTCAATGTTACTTTGTCATAACAAACATATCTTTCTGTTTGTTTTCTGCTTTCCTGCCATTCTAAGAAGACGTCCCACAAAGGGAAATACATGGTAAAGGGTGACTGCTGATGATTCTCTAGTTACCACCCAATATCTGTCGCTCTAAAGACCACAATGTTTACTCATTTAATCCTCACCACAGCCTGTGACTCAACTAGGAACACTTCCCATCTTTCTCCTTTTATTTGAAAGATAAAAGGTACCAGCCCATTGTTCCATTGTCTGCAACTGATCTGGATTAATTTAAATCAATCCTGTTAAGTCCCATAATTAAAATCTTCTAAAACCTTCTGAAAATCCTTCTTTCAACTGGAAAGGCTAAACTGCTTGAAGGCTGAGCTGGAGGATCCACAATGTTAAGAAAGCCACAAAAAGGGAAAGAATTTTTCAAAATCAAACAAATAAAGGTGCTCAACCAAACCATACCAGGTGCTGGGTGTTTATCTGGCAGAGCCGGTCCACGATTAAGTTGATTTACATATTACAGTTCAATTAACTAGAACTCAACTCATCAAAACTCTTAATCAAAGGGAATTACTTCCTCATATTTGACTCTGTCAGAAGGAAAGTAATATTTATTGAGAGCTCACTAAATTCCAGGCACTCTCATACATGTGATCCATGCACAAAGAGCCCATCAGTTAGATGATATTGCTATCTGCCTTTTCAGGCGAGGACACAGTCAAAGAGTTAAACTACAAATAAAGGGGTTATGCTCTTTCTGCTATGTATACTATAAATGGCATTAAAACAGAACCACCAAGGTCTGGGGCATGTCCTCATGTTCTCAATATATTCAGTCCAAACATCTCTATCTTTTCTAGGCCCAATCCTATGTGATAACAAAAACAGTTACCATTCACTTTGAGGGTTTCCTACATTAAATAATACATTGATTATTTAACCTCACAGCAGCCCTATATAGTAGGAAATAGTATTTTCCTGTTTCACAGATGGAGAAATTGAGGCAAAATTAACCCAGTGCCATATATTTCATGAGTGGTAAAGCTTTGACACCAGGCAGTCTGACAGCAGAGTGTGCCTTCTTAAGCATTATAGTAACTTTAGTATTTTCTATGACATTAGCCAGGGTAATAACCGTGAGGTCAAAAAGATCCTCCATGCTCTCCAGTCCTCTTGAGGGTTCAATACCGGACACTTGCCTGGTTGTACTTTTTAAAGCAACAAAGCAGACACTGACATTTGAGAAAGGTTTTCACTATTAGTCATTGAAATAAAATGGGTTTCAGTGCCTGGCACATAGCAGGACCCAATAAATACTTGCTGAATGAGCTAATGAATGAACACCCATAAATTTGTATTCCTGAGAGCACACTATGCTCTAAGCATTCTGATTAATGTTCGTGTGAGACTTGACTTCCTTCCTTTACTCTTTCAGCCATTCTTTTTTTCTTTATTGAAGTATAGTTGATTTACAATATTGTGTTAGTTTTAGATGTACAGCAAACTGATTCAGTTATAAATATATTTTTTCAGATTATTTTCCCCTATAGGTTATTATAAGATATTGACAGTTCCCTGTGTTATACAGTAAATCCTTGTTGCTTATCTATTTTATGTATAGTAGTTTGTATCTGTTAATCCCATACTTCTAATTTATCCCTCTCCCCCAACCCTTTCCTCTTAGGTAACCATAAGTTTGTTTTCTATGTCTGTGAGTACGTTTCTGTTTTATATAGAGTACGTTTTGTACGTTCTGTTTTATATAGAGTACGTTTCTGTTTTTATATAGAGTACGTTTCTGTTTTATGTTTCTGTTTTGTATTATTTTTTAGATTCCACATATAAGTGGTATCATATAATATTTGTCTTTCTCTGTCTGACCTACTTCACTTAGTATGATAATCTCTAGGTCCATCCTTGTCACTGCAAATGGCAATATTTCATTCTTTTTTATCAGCCATTCTTTTATTGAACCATTTATTGAACAAAACCCTGGGCCATGCAGGTATGAATGTTGCTCATGGTATAGTGGAAGAACTAATCCTTTGGTGTTCTAGACATGCTGGAAAGTTAGCTAAAGGACTCTCAGACTTTCCGACTTCCTTACGTTTTAAGAAATCAAAGTTTTTGCCCTCCCACCCAATTTTTCTATTATTTAATACCTGTCCCCCAAGTCTTGCTTCCACTGATTCCCCATTTAGGGGAGAGCAGATCCCTGCCCACCTCACAAGCTGGGTGAGAAGCTCCCAATCCCTGTCTTCCTATTTCACCAGCCCAAGGGAGGCTGTCCATTCACACCATGAGGATAAAAGCAGAAATTCTGCCAAACCATGGAATATGGGAAAGAGCCTCAAAGGCAGTTTCTTGGACTTCTCTCCATAGGAGACAACTTGTTAAGCCCCTGGGATTGAAGAATGAAATCATGACCATCGTTTTGGACAACATCCTACTTCCTCTGGCAAGCCTACTCAGTCTCTATCAGTCCAAAGTGAGCTTTTCCACCCTAAATTCTTAGCTCATGAAGTCTGCAGTTTGTAAGCTAGCACACATAAAAGGCTTTTGAAAAGTTAAAAGCAACTGTTGTGTGTCATTACCATTATTCTTTTCTTTCATTTTTAAACAAATTTTGCTTCCCAACTAGTTTAATGTCTTAAGTGCAGAGACCTTTGCAGTCTAACATAGTTAATTGATACGCTTGTTTGATTTGATTTGATTTGATGAGAAATCAGATTCCATAGGTTGTGCCAATGTTGGCTAAAATTACATAACTTAGCTCAGTTGGTTAGAACCTGTTTCTAAGCCAGGACCAAGAGTGAGTTCCACCGGGGCCATCTTTAAAGTGATGTTACACATGAATGTAAGCTCTATGAACGCAAAGGCTATGTCTATGTTGTTTATAGCTGTATTTCCAGTGTCTAGAACAGGGATCGAAAGCTTTTTCTGTAAAGGGCTAGATAGTAAATGTTTTAGGCTTGACAGGGCATGCAGTTTCTGTCACAACTACTCAACTCTGCCAATTGTAGCAGGAGAGCATCCAGAGACAACACATGAATGAATGAGCATGTCTGTGTTCCAATAAAACTTCATTTTTGGACCCTGATGTTTGAATTTCATATAATTTTCACATATCACAAAATATTATTTTTCTTTTAATTTTTTTCAACCATTTTATAAAAATGTAAATACCATTCTTTGCTCCCAGGCTATGAAAAACAGGGACAGGTCAAATCTGACCTGCTGGCTGTAGTTTGCTGACCACAACTAAACAATGCTTAAATACAGAAGAAATTCAATAAACATAAATAAATATGTGAAACTCTTAATATGAGACAGTTTACTCTTTAAGCTTTAAGGCACCAAGAACCCCAGGGAACCTGTGACCTTTAAGTATTTGCAAAAACACGACACCTACCATTTATAAGCACTTTACCAGCCACAAAATGCTTTCACAGGTAGGACCTCAGTGTGGGTCTGTGTGATAATTTGTGCCCTATTGGTTGGCCAAATCCTGCTGCTTTACTGGGTCTATTATTTGGAGAAGAAAGGCCTGGGAGGGCTTCCCTGGTGGCACAGTGGTTAAGAACCTGCCTGCCAACACAGGGGACACAGGTTTGAGCCCTGGTCCGGGAAGATCCCACATGCCGCGGAGCAACTAAGCCCATGAGCCACAACTACTGAAGCCTGCATGCTTAGAGCCCGTGCTCCGCAACAAGAGAAGCCACTGCAATGAGAAGCCCTCACACGGCAACCAAGAGTGGCCCCCGCTCGCCGCAACTAGAGAAAGCCTGCGCGCAACAACGAAGACCCAATGCAGCCAAAAATAAAAATAATAAATAAATTTATTTTAAAAAAAAAGAAAGGCCTGGGATAGGAGAGTTGCCTTTTTAATCCACTTTTTGTGCTCTATCACTCTCATCTCCAGGAGTACAGATGAAGGTGGCGTCTCCTGTTATAACTCCCTGTAGCTAGAACAGCAATGGTTCACTCATCAGAGCTGTTGGGATACACACGGACTAACCTTCCTCAGGCGTGAGCAACATGAGATTTGCTTCTCCAAAGTGATAATCACCAGTCACAACTTTTGGCAGCAACTCTCCAGCCAGTAAATAGGACAAAAGAAAAAGCCATAATCCACGGTGATGAATAGTGTTTCACAGCCACAAGCTGAGCCACAAAAGCCCAAGAAAAATCAATGGTGCAGAAAGCCTTTTTGGACCTGACCCCAGCTTTGGGGGGAATGAGGATAATTCTGCTATCCCCTTTTAGCCTTCAGGTGCCTCATGGGAATGTCAAAATTAATCTCCAAGGGGCTGCCGCTATTATGTCGCTTACTAAGAGAGTTTCCAAGTGAACTTCACTACTTTATAGAACATTTTTCCCAAGGAGAGAGGCCCAACTTCTGTCTCAGATGAGAAGGCATGAGAAGACACTGAAGAAACTGCGAAGTGCTTTCTGTTTAAGATGGGCTTTCTGTTACAGCTGTGTGACAGTACAAAAATAATTGATCAGTCACCATGGGTCCTGAAAAAAGGAAGACAAGCTGTATAGGCTAAAGTGGCCCTGGAAAAAAAAAACCCTGGCTGAGCTGAAATCCCATCTGTAAGAAGTGGAAAAGAAGAGCAATGTGGAAGAAATAATAAAATGAGAAAGGACACACAGTGCCAGTTCATAAAAGAGGAAATAAAACTGATAAACAAAAGTATGAGGACACGTTCAACCCCACTGGCAACCAAATAAATAAAAATCAAAACACACCGCTTCTCATATATCAAACTAGCAAATATTTTCAAAGTAACAGTTTCCCAAGTGCAAGGACGCAGTGAGCCAGGCATCACTAAGCACTGCTAGTCAGGCGTAAACTGGCCAAACCCTTCCAAAGCCCTGGCAGATGCCCTGGAAGCTTCAATGTTCACCCCCTTGCACACAGAGAGACCACTTCTGGATCTTTAACTTCAGGAAACAGTAGTAAATACTAAAAATGTTTTGTGCACAAAGCTGAGTTAGGAAATCATCTAAATATCTCGCAGCAAAATGAAGATTAAGGAAACTATGGTGAATCTACACAGTGGAATATTATCTAGCTTCTTCAGTGATGTTTACAAAGCCTACTGGAAAATGTGTATGAGGTGTGACACGAAAGAAGCAGGTTTCATACAACTTCTACTGTACATACTATCTGATTATAAATTTTTTTAAGTCTATGCATATAAAAAAGATAAATAAAAATGTTATTAGCAGTAGTTAAGTGATAGGCCTTTTGATTGATTTTTAAATATTTTTTTGGATTTCTCTGTATTTTCCAAACTTACTATAATGAATAATGAAAAATTAATCAGCTTATTTTAAAAGGTGTAGGGCAGGGAGAAAAGAAGTATATAAGCTCCTTCCTAGGCTATAAACACTCCAAGATAGGAACCCAGTCTTGTTCTTTCTTTTTTTTTTTTAAATCGGCTCAGGGCCCAACTAAGTACTAAATAAATGATTGTTGAACTGAACGGAACTAGGCATTTGCAGTGTTGAATTAATTAAACAAGGAGATTATTCGACTGAGGCTCTAATGCCCTGGCAGCCTACTAAGCAAACCAAAATCTAAGCTTTTAAATGCCTCAAGGTTATAAAACCAAAATGCTAAGGACAGTCAATTAAAGAACAGCCACCTAGGCTTAAAGCTATAGCCAATCAAATTATTTCCTTTCTTTGCTTCTGTACCTCTTTAGGTAAGTCTTTTCCCCTGGCTCTTGTGGAGGAGTGGTCCTAACCACTTCCGATTTGGTGCTGCCCAATTCCAGTCAATTTTGTTCAGATAAACTCTTAAAATTTTTTAATATATCTCAGTTTTTTAAACAGTTTGATATTTTTAAAATATCAGACATTTATATTACCCCGAAGGTATTTAGAATGTAGTAGTAGAATTTACTAGTAGCAGAAATCTTAACATTATATTCCAAGTAGAGCCTTTGATAAAGTCCAGTGTTTCTGAACTGAAGGTTATGATCTAAAGGAAGCATTCTAGAGAATTCCACAAGTACAAGAGAATGGAATTCAGAGCTGTGTAGCAGTAGCCACAGGCTGGACTGAGCTTATGGTGAGTGAAGCTGTTTCAAATCAATACATAGTCATGGCACCATCTTTACAAAGCTGTCCAGTTAAGGCTCTAGTAGAGGTGATATGGATCTGGGGTCTCTCAAAGGACTTCTCCCAGAGAGGTCAAGTCTTTCAAAACCCACAGGAAAGTAAACATACGAGAAAACCTAAAGGAAATTTCTGAAAGGTTAGGCATTCATACATGACGGCAATACTGTGGGGCCTGAAATGGGAACAATGTGTAAGTGGTCAACCCTAAATACTCCATTTTTGTATTGTATTAGAAAGGAAATGTCATGTTGGGGAAGAACTTCCGTCATTCTAATAAGTCCCCAAAACATAGCCACACACAACAATGGTGGTTTACAAGACGTAACATAATGCAAGTTTCTGAGGTAGGAAATGCCAGGAGAAAAAGACCAATGTTCACTTTTGTGGAGAGGATACCACAAGTTTGTTACTTTTATTACTTGAGATAGGCTGAGGAACCAAGTAGACAAAAGGACTAGAAAGGAAAAAACTAACATTTTTCCTACAGTTAAAATAAAATTAATATTTTAATAAGTAATAATTTAATAATTTTTATTATGTCCTGGGAAATAAATTTTCCTAATGTGGATATAAATTCAAAACAATATATGTTTTAATGATAAAGATATTATCTGGTCTGATTTGGATTTTTAATCCACATAATAAAGAAATCTCCACTGGTAGTTTCAAGCATATGGTCATTTATGAGCTGTAACATTTCTTTTTCAAGATAAATCATGTATCTTGAACATTACAAGTCCACTCAGGAATTACCAAAGCATTTTGATCTTTTTTTTTTTTTTGGCTGTGCAGGGTCTTTGTTGCGGCACACAGGAGCTTCTCTCTAGTTGCGGCGCAAGGGCTTCTCATTGCAGTGCACGGGCTTCTCTAGTTGCGGCACACGCAGGCTTCTCTAGTTGCAGTGCACGGGCTTAGTTGCCTCACAGCATAAGGGACCTTAGCTCCCCTACCAGAGATTGAACCCGCGTCCCCTGCATTGGAAGGCGAATTCTTAACCACTGGACCACCAGGGAAGTCCCTAGCACTTTGGTCTTATACCTCATTGTCTGTTTTTTAGATATACTAATATAACTCTTTGGCTATAAATTAGACATTTGAGGAAGGGTATTAATTCTTTGCCTTTTTAAATATAATTTTTATTTTTCATATTATTTTATTGTATTTCTACTTCCATTGGTGTCCAAGACAAGTTAAAACACTTAAAACCAAAGAGTTGCTTTACGGGCCTCTGTTTATAGGCTAACTTGTACCCCTGAAAAATTCATATGTTGAAGCCCTCAGAATGTGACTGTATTTGGAGATAGGTTCTTTAAAGAGATAATCAACTTAAAATCAAGTTTCTAGGGTGGGTCCTAATCCAACATGACTGGTGTCTTATAGGAAGAGAAAATTAGTACATAGGTACGTACAGAGGGAAGATCATGTAAAGGTACAGGGAGAAGATGGCCATCTACAAGCCAAGAAGAGACAAAAGAAGAAATCAATCAACCCTGCTGACACCTTGATTTCAGACTTCCAGCCTCCAGAATTGTAAGAAAAGGAAGTACTGTTCTTTAAGCCACCCAGTCTCAGTGCTTTGTTAAGGCAGCTTTACCAAACTAATATAGCCTCTATCTAAAATGCTATTATAGTATGTCTTATTCTTGTCTCTTCTATTTAATAGAAACCAAAAAAAAAAAAAAAGATTGAATATACATCCAATCATTCAACAAATATTCATTGAGCACCTCCTATGTGTCAAGTGCTGGGATACGACAGTAACAAACAAAGTCTCTGGTCTCATGGACCTTACAGACTAGTAACAAAGGAATTATTCTCCTTCTAGAATTATTCTTCATTTCAGAAATAGGCCTTATAAATTGAGCTACTAAACATCCTCAGAGACAATGAACCGGGAAAGGAGCATGGAAAAATCAAAATAAATAAAACCCTAACATTTTAATTGCATATCATTATATTACTGGAAGCCCTCTGCATTGGTTGGATTTTTTAAGAAGCAGATGCTGAGACAGAGTTAGGAGTGCTAGAGGTTTACTGGAGGGTAGAGCCCATGAAAGAGCAAAGAGTGAGGAAGGGGATTTGAAAGAGAAAGCTCTTAGACTCTGACTTTGGGGAGAAAGCAGGATTGAGAGAGCCTCAGACCACCGTGCAGATCCAACAAAGTCTTGGCCAACCCAACGGGGAGCTCCAGAGGAAGGGGTGCCTTTTAGAGAAGTCCTGCATAAGGCAGAAATGGCCAGGTGCTGGTGCTCCAACGGTGCTCGTCATTGGCAGGCAGCTGCCTGGGAGGACTCTGCTAGAAAGCTGGGGTGGGGTTCTGAAGGCACCCACAGCTGGAGACTGTCAGCTAAGGGGAATCAAGGCAGGTTTTCTGCTGAAAGGAGTTCTGAGTAGCACCTTCATGACTATTGCAGCCTTCAAAGGGTAAAATAGGAAGCTGCTTTTGTAGAGATTTTTTTTAATTCCATACAAACAATTTCTCTCCTTTTAAAACATAGGAATGTGTCTCAGCACGCGCTTTAATAGCCAAAATCTAGGTCTTTAAGGAAATGCATTTTTAACACGTGATATGACTTTAACTTGCCAAATATTTATATAGTGGAAAGAAGACTTAAATTTTAAATTTTTGTTAAAGTGCGATATGCTGCTATAGGGAAAAGCAGGTTTGGGGGAAAAACGGGGGAGGGGGGTGTACTTTTGAATGCAACATTAGGATTTGGAATCAAACATTTGAAGTTATAACTTTCATTCATTCATTCATTCCAGGTTCTGTGCTAGGTGCTGAACACAGCAAAACATACATAGTCCCTACTCGTATGGAACCTAGAGTAAGAGAATTAAAGTTAAACAAATAACCAGGGCAACAAATGCATACTTATGAACTGGGCTTAGAAACTGGGCTTAGAAACCAAGGAACCTTACCTAAAATGACTTAGTCCTAGGCAGGGAAGAAGTCCCTAAGAAGTGTTGACCGTGCTGGCGTCTTAAGGATGAATGCGTGGTTGGACAGAGTAAGGGGTACAGGAAATGACAGCATGGAGGACATGCGCAAAGGCCCTGGGCAGGAAGAAGTCAGCAAATCTAAGACTGTGTGGCTAGATCTCCAAGGCCAGGGGGAGAAGTCATACCAAGTGAGGCTTGAGACTCAAGGCAGGGTTAGACCTAGCCAAATCTCATAAGGCACATCACTTTGATCTCTGCCTAAGAGCAATGGAAAGTATTTTAAAGCAGGACTGGGTAACATGATCAGGTTTATGTTTTGAAATAACTCTGACTGTAGTGTGGGGAAAAAAAATTAGAATGGGCCTGAGTAGATTTGGGAAGACAACTTAATCAGAAAGTATATGGTCCAGGTGAGAGATGAGGGTCCCAGTCACTGGTCACCATTTCTTTAACCTCCACAACGTGCCTTTCAAATTGGGCACACTGGGGAGAACACCGTGGAAGAGGAGACACTACCCTGTCCATCATTAAAATGAAAAGATGATGGGGGCCTCAAAATAGACACATAAAATGACTTATTTCTTCCAGGTTTACTCACCGAAGTTTTAGTTTTCCACTGTCACTTCAAACCCAATATACCCAAAACAAAAAGGCGTCCTCTAGAAACTAGATCTGCATCTAATCCATTTTCTCCCACTTGCCACACCACCAATGTCTCCTGTCCTTTACTTGTGAAACCCGGATGCTACCGGCGGCACTTCCCTCTCCTTTGCCCATATGTCCAGTCTGTTGCCCAGTGACCTGGGCAGGACAGAATTATACCCAGATCTCCTGACTCCTTCCACCATGTCCTTTTTCCCCCATCCAAGGACAGGGCCACACGGGGGTTCTCTGTTCAGAAGAACTTTGGTTTATCACAACAAAGACAATTGAACTTTGTTTTTCTCATCATATTTCACAAGTGTGGTCACTAAGTTTAAACCTCTTCTCTTTCATGAAAGTTTCCTATACTACTCTGGTTGCCTTCTCCCACATTCTTAAATCCAACAGTCCACACTATGCAATTTTCTTCTGAATCACTGTCTTGTTCTTTGACTGACTGCAATTTCCTGATCAGCAAAATGAGAGATTTAGACAAGACATATAATAAAACCAATTTTCAACAAAATTATATGTGGACACCCAGCCTGTGAAACATAAAATTATAATTGTTCTGATTAAACAAACGGTAATAGACCAGGAAAAGCTTCCCTATGCCCCCCACTTTCTAGCCACCTCTGAGGTCCCTTATTTGAAGGATATAAGAAGCTTAATTTGAAAAGCATTTTTTTTTTTAATTAGAGGCTTTGAATGCCTCTAAGGTCTCTTCCAGCCCTAAAATTCTATGGTCTGTTATTTCATAAATGTCATTTGGTCTTATCCTTTCCTCTTGATTCTCACTGCAACATTGTTCAGATCTTTTGCACCTCCTGCCTGGAATACTGCAAATTGGTTGAATGGCTTCCTCCCCAAAATACTCATGTTCACCTGGAACTTCGGAATCTGATCTTATTTGGAAACAGGGTTTTTGTAGATGTAATCAGTTAAGAGGAGGTTATATTGGAATAGGGTAGGTCATAAAGTTCATGTGACTGCTATCTTTCTAAGAAGAGAAGAGACATAGAGAAAGAAGAGGCACACAGGGAGAGGGCCATGGGACAACAGGGGCAAGATCGGAGCAACGCTGCCACAAGCCAAGGAACTCCAGGGATTGCTGGTAACCACCAGAATCTAGAAGAGGCAAGGAGGGATCCTCTCCAAGAGATCTGGCCCTGCTGACACCTTGGTTTCAGCCTTCCAAAATCCATAACTATGAAAGAATGAATTTCTGTTGTTTTAAGACCCCCAGTTTGTGATAATTTGTTACAGTAATGCTAGGAAACAAATACATCATGTCTCTCTCCAGCTAAAATCCCCTTTACATATTTCTTCCAGAAAAAGTTTCCCTAATCTCTGCTCTCGTCAGATTCCTCTCCTACTTACTTCCTTTGAGGAAGTATTAGATTTATTGAGCAACTACTATGTGAAAGTCACCATGATAATACTGAGTGTACGGAGGTGAACAACACCAAGATGGCCCCTGCCACCATGGAGCTTCAATTATAGCAGGGAACAGAGCTGCCATCTAATGTATAGTCATAAATTCTGATGTACTATACATGAAAAGATTAGGTTGTTATGAAATACAGTTGGAGAGCTGGGGAAGAGGGGGTTAAGCTGATGCCTGCAGGATGACTAGGCACCAACCTGATAAAGAAGGAAGGAAAGAACTTTCCTAGTAGAGACAACACATGATCAAGAGGTCTGGAGGTGGGAAAGGGCTTGGGGTGTTTAAGGAACTGAAATGGAAAGATGGCTACTGAGGCTAAAGACTGGTGAGCAAGGAGAAAGTGACACAGGATGAGGTCAGGGAAGAAAGCAGAAACCTAATCATAGTGGATCAAGTTCAGGACTTAGGACTGTATCTTAATAAAAATGAGACGGCACTGAGAGGTTTCAAACAGGAGCATGACATAAAGCATTTAAGTTCTTAAAACTGTCTCTGGGAGAGAGGAGGAAGATGGCGGAAGAGTAAGACACGGAGATCACCTTCCTCCCCACATATACACCAGAAATACATCTACAGGTGGAACTGCTCCTATAGAACACCCACTGAACGCTGGCAGAAGACCTCAGACCTCCCAAAAGGCAAGAAACTCCCCACATACCTGGGTAGGGCAAAAGAAAAAAGAATAAACAGAGACAAAAGGATAGGGACAGGACCTGCACCAGTGGGAGGGAGCTGTGAAGGAGGAAAGGTTTCCACACACTAGGAAGCCCCTTTGCGGGCAGAGCCTGCGGGTGGCGGAGGGGGAAGCTTCGGAGCCGCGGAGGAGAGCATAGCAACAGGGGTGCGGAGGGCAGAGCAGAGAGATTCCCGCACAGAGGATCCGTGCCGACCGGCACTTCCCAGCCAGAGAGGCTTATCTGCTCACCTGCCGGGGCGGGCAGGGGCTGGGAGCAGAGGCTCGGGCTTCGGTCGGATCCCAGGGAGAGGACTGGCAGCGTGAACACAGCCTGAAGGGGTTAGTGCGCCACGGCTAGCCGGGAGGGAGTCTGGGGAAAAGTCTGGAGCTGCCGAAGAGGCAAGAGACTTTTTCTTCCCTCTTTGTTTCCTGGTGCGCGAGGAGAGGGGATTAAGAGCGCTGCTTAAAGGAGCTCCAGAGACGGGCGTGAGCCGTGGCTACCAGCGCGGACCCCAGAGACGGGCATGAGACGCTAAGGCCGCTGCTGCTGCCACCAAGAAGCCTCTGTGCGAGCACAGGTCACTCTCCACACCTCCCCTCCCGGGAGCCTGTGCAGCCCGCCACTGCCAGGGTCCCGTGATCCAGGGACAACTTCCCCGGGAGAACGCACAGCGCGCCTCAGGCTGGTGCAACGTCAACCCGGCCTCTCCAGCCAGAGGCTCGCCCAGCACTCCGGGCACTTCCCTCCCCGCAGCCTGAGTGAGCCAGAACCCCCGAATCAGCTGCTCCTTTAATCCTGTCCTGTTTGAGTGAAGAACAGATGCCCTCCGGCGACCTACACGCAGAGGCAGGGCCAAATCCAAAGTTGAGCCCCGGGAGCTGTGCAAACAAAGAAGAGAAAGGGAAATGTCTCCCAGCAGCCTCAGGAGCAGCGGATTAAATCTCCACAATCAACCTGATGTACCCTGCATCTGTGGAATACCTGAATAGACAAAAAATCATCCCAAATTGAGGAGGTGGACTTTGAGAGCAAGATATATTATTTTTTCCCCTTTTCCTCTTTTTGTGAGTGTGTATGTATATGCTTCTGTGTGAGATTTTGTCTGTATAGCTTTGCTTGCACCATGTGTCCTAGGGTTCTGTCCGTCCGTTTTTTGGTTCGTTTTTTACTTAAAAATTTTTTTTCTAATAATTATTTTTTATTTTAATAACTTTATTTTATCTTACCTTATTTTTTAAATTTTATCCTCTTTTTTTCTTTCTTTCTACTTTTTCTCCCTTTTATTCTGAGCCGTGTGGATGAAAGGCTTTTGGTGCTGCAGCCAGGAGTCAGTGCTGTGCCTCTGACGTGGGAGAGCCAACTTCAGGACACTGGTCCACAAGAGACCTCCCAGTTCCATGTAATATCAAACAGCTAAAATCTCCCAGAGATCTCCATCTTAACACCAACACCCAGCTTCACTCAACGACCAGAAAGCTACAGTGCTGGACACCCTATGCCAAACAACTAACAGGACAGGAACACAACCCCACCCGTTAGCAGAGAGGCTGCCTAAAATCATAACAAGGCCACAGACACCCCAAAACACACCACCAGACGTGGACCTGCCCACCAGAAAGACAAGATCCAGCCTCATCCACCAGAACACAGGCACTAGTCCCCTCCACCAGGAAGCCTACACAACCCACTGAACCAACCTTAGCCACTGGGGGCAGACAGCAAAAACAATGGGAACTACGAACCTGCAGCCTGCAAAAAGGAGACCCCAAACACAGTAAGATAAGCAAAATGAGAAGACAGAAAAACACACAGCAGATGAAGGAGCAAGATAAAAACTCACTAGACCTAACAAATGCAGAGGAAATAGGCAGTCGACCTGAAAAAGAATTCAAAATAATGATAGTAAAGATGATCCAAAATTTTGGAAATAGAATAGAGAAAATTCAAGAAACATTTAACAAGGACCTAGAAGAACTAAAGAGGAAACAAGCAACGATGAACAACACAATAAATGAAATTAAAAATACTCTAGAAGGGATCAATAGCAGAATAGCTGAGGCAGAAGAACGGATAAGTGACCTGGAAGATAAAATAGTGGAAATAACTACTGCAGAGCAGAATAAAGAAAAAAGAATGAAAAGAACTGAGGACAGTCTCAGAGACCTCTGGGACAACATTAAATGCACCAACATTCGAATTATAGGGGTCCCAGAAGAAGAAGAGAAAAAGAAAGGGACTGAGAAAATATTTGAAGAGATTATAGTTGAAAACTTCCCTAATATGGGAAAAGAAATACTTAAGTCCAGGAAGCACAGAGAGTCCCATACAGGATAAATCCAAGGAGAAACACACGAAGACACATATTAATGAAACTATCAAAAATTAAATACAAAGAAAACATATTAAAAGCAGCAAGGGAAAAACAACAAATAACACACAAGGGAATCCCCATAAGGTTAACAGCTGATCTTTCAGCAGAAACTATGCAAGCCAGAAGGGACTGGCAGGACATATTTAAAGTGATGAAGGAGAAAAACCTGCAACCAAGATTACTCTACCCAGCAAGGATCTCATTCAGATTTGATGGAGAAATTAAAACCTTTACAGACAAGGAAAAGCTGAGAGAGTTCAGCACCACCAAACCAGCTTTAAAACAAATGCTAAAGGAACTTCTCTAGGCAAGAAACACAAGAGAAGGAACAGACCTACAATAACAAACCCAAAACAATTAAGTAAATGAGAATAGGAACATACATATCGATAATTACCTTAAACATGAATGGATTAAATGCTCCAACCAAAAGACACAGGCTCGCTGAATGGATACAAAAACAAGACCCACGTATATGCTGTCTACAAGAGACCCACTTCAGACCTAGGCACACATTCAGACTGAAAGTGAGGGGATGGAAAAAGATATTCCATGCAAATGGAAATCAAAAGAAAGCTGGAGTAGCAATTCTCATATCAGACAAAATAGACTTTAAAATAAAGACTATTATAAGAGACAAAGAAGGACACTACATAATAATCAAGGGATTGATCCAAGAAGAATAATTAACAATTGTAAATATTTATGCACCCAACATAGGAGCACCTCAATACATAAGACAAATACTAACAGCCATAAAAGGGGAAACTGACAGTAACACATTCATAGTAGGGGACTTTAACACCTCACTTTCACCAATGGAAAGATCATCCAAAATGAAAATAAATAAGGAAACACAAGCTTTAAATGATACATTAAACAAAATGGACTTAATTGATATTTATAGGACATTCCATCCAAAAACAACAGAATACACATTTTTCTCAAGTGCTCATAGAACATTTTCCAGGGTAGATCATAACTTGGGTCACAAATCAAGCCTTGGTAAAGTTAAGAAAATTGAAATTGTATCAAGTATCTTTTCCAACCACAACGCTATGAGACTAGATATCAATTACAGGAAAAGATCTGTAAAAAATACAAACACATGGAGGCTAAACAATACACTACTTAATAACGAAGGAATCACTGAAGAAATCAAAGAGGAAATCAAAAAGTACCTAGAAACAAATGACAATGGAGACACGACAAACCAAAATCTATGGGATGCAGCAAAAGCAGTTATAAGAGGGAAGTTTATAGGAATACAATCCTACCTTAAGAAACAGGAAACATCTCGAATAAACAACCTAACCTTGCACCTAAAGCAATTAGAGAAAGAAGAACAAAACAAACCCAAAGTTAGCAGAAGGAAAGAAATCATAAACATCAGATCAGAAATAAATGAAAAAGAAATGAAGGAAACGATAGCAAAGCTCAATAAAACTAAAAGCTGGTTCTTTGAGAAGATAAAACAAATTGATAAACCATTAGCCAGACTCATCAAGAAAAAGAGGGAGAAGACTCAAATCAATAGAATTGGAAATGAAAAAGGAGAAGTAACAACTGACACTGCAGAAATACAAAAGATCATGAGAGATTACTACAAGCAACTCTATGCCAATAAAATGTACAACCTGGAAGAAATGGACAAATTCTTAGAAATGCATAACCTGCCAAGACTGAATCAGGAAGAAACAGAAAATATGAACAGACCAATCACAAGCACTGAAATTCAAACTGTGATTAAAATTCTTCCAACAAACAAAAGCCCAGGACCAGATGGCTTCACAGGCGAATTCTATCAAACATTTAGAGAAAAGAGCTAACACCTATCCTTCTCAAACTCTTCCAAAATATAGCAGAGGGAGGAACACCCCCAAACTCATGCTACGAGGCCACTATCACCCTGATACCAAAACCAGACAAAGATGTCACAAAGAAAGAAAACTACAGGCCAATATCACTGATGAACATAGATGGAAAAATCCTCAACAAAATACTAGCAAACAGAATCCTACAGCACATTAAAAGGATCATACACCATGATCAAGTGGTGTTTATTCCAGGAATGCAAGGATTCTTCAATATACGCAAATCAATCAACGTGATACACCATAATAACAAATTGAAGGAGAAAAACTATATGATCATCTCAATAGATGCAGAGAAAGCTTTCAACAAAATTCAACAGCCATTTATGATAAAAACCCTGCAGAATGTAGGCATAGAGGGAATTTTCCTCAACATAATAAAGGCCATATATGACACACCCACAGCCAACATCGTCCTCAATGGTGAAAAACTGAAAGCATTTCCACTAAGATCAGGAACAAGACAAGGTTGCCCACTCTCACCACTCTTATTCAACATAGTTTTGGAAGTTTTAGCCACAGCAATCAGAGAAGAAAAGGAAATAAAAGGAATCCAAATCGGAAAAGAAGAAGTAAAGCTGTCACTGTTTGCAGATGACATGATACTATACATAGAGAATCCTAAAGATGCTACCAGAAAACTACTAGAGCTAATCAATGAATTTGGTAAAGTAGCAGGATACAAAATTAATGCACAGAAATCTCTGGCATTCCTATACACTAATGATGAAATATCTGAAAGTGAAATTAAGGAAACAGTCCCATTTACCACTGCAACAAAAAGAATAAAATACCTAGGAATAAACCTACCTAAGGAGACAAAAGACCTGTATGCAGAAAACTATAAGATACTGATGAAAGAAATTAAAGATGATACAAATAGATGGAGAGATATACCATGTTCTAGGATTGGAAGAATCAACATTGTGAAAATGACTCTACTACCCAAAGCAATCTACAGATTCAATGCAATCCCTATCAAACTACCACTGGCATTTTTCACAGAACTAGAACAAAAAATTTCACAATTTGTATGGAAACACAAAAGACCCCGAATAGCCAAAGCAACCTTGAGAATGAAAACGGAGCTGGAGGAATCAGACTCCCTGACTTCAGACTATACTACAAAGCTACAGTAATCAAGACAGTATGGTACTGGCACAAAAAGAGAAAGATAGATCAATGGAACAGGATAGAAAGCCCAGAGATAAACCCACGCACATATGGTCACCTTATCTTTGATAAAGGAGGCAGGAATGTACAATGGAGAAAGGACAGCCTCTTCAATAAATGGTGCTGGGAAAACTGGACAGGTACATGTAAAAGTATGAGATTAGAACACTCCCTAATACCATACACAAAAATAAGCTCAAAATGGATTAAAGACCTAAATGTAAGGCCAGAAACTATCAAACTCTTAGAGGAAAATATAAGCAGAAAACTCTATGACATCAATCACAGCAAGATCCTTTTTGACCCACCTCCTAGAGAAATGGAAATAAAAACAAATATAAACAAATGGGACCTAATGAAACTTCAAAGCTTTTGCACAACAAAGGAAACCATAAACAAGACCAAAAGACAACCCTCAGAATGGGAAAAAATATTTGCAAATGAAGCAACTGACAAAGGATTAATCTCCAAAATATACAAGCAGCTCATGCAGCTCAATATCAAAAAAAAAAACCCAATCCATAAATGGGCAGAAGACCTAAATAGACATTTCTCTAAAGAAGATATACAGATTGCCAACAAACACATGAAAGAATGCTCAACATCATTAATCATTAGAGAAATGCAAATCAAAACTACAATGAGATATCATCTCACACTGGTCAGAATGGCCATCATCAAAAAATCCAGAAACAATAAATGCTGGAGAGGGTGTGGAGGAAAGGGAACCCTCTTGCACTGCTGGTGGGAATGTGAAATGGTACAGCCACTATGGAGAACAGTATGGAGGTTCCTTAAAAAACTACAAATAGAACTACCATATGACCCAGCAATCCCACTACTGGGCGTATACCCTGAGAAAACCATAATTCAAAAAGAGTCACGTACCAAAATTTTCATTGCAGCTCTATTTCAATAGCCAGGAGATGAAAGCAACCTAAGTGTCCATTATTGGATGAATGGATAAAGAAGATGTGGCACGTATATACAATGGAATATTACTCAGCCATAAAAAGAAACGAAACTGAGTTATTTGTGGTGAGGTGGGTGGACCTAGAGTCTGTCATACAGAGTGAAGTAAGTCAGAAAGAGAAAGACAAATACCGTATGCTAACACACATATATGGAATCTAAGGGGAAAAAATGTCATGAAGAACCTAGGGTTAAGATGGGAATAAAGACACAGACCTACTGGAGAATGGACTTGAGGATATGGGGAGGGGGAAGGGTAAGCTGTGACAAAGTGAGAGAGTGGCATGGACATATATACACTACCAAACGTAAAATAGATAGCTAGTGGGAAGCAGCCACATAGCACAGGGAGATCAGCTCGGTGGTTTGTGACCACCTAGAGGGGTGGGATAGGGAGGGTAGGAGGGAGAGAGACGCAAGAGGGAAGAGATATGGGAACATATGTATATGTTTAACTGATTCACTTTGTTATAAAGCAGAGACTATCACACCATTGTACAGCAATTATACTCTAATAAAGATGTTAAAAGAAAAAAAAAATAAAAAGCTGTCTCTGGCTGCAGTCAGGAGAGGGGTATATGGGGTCAAAACCAAAATGAGGTTATCAGTTAGGAGGTAGTGCAGTAGCCATACATGAATTTGGGTTTAGATGAATTTGAAATATATTTTTTAGGTTCAACAAGTAGGATTTACTGATAATTTGTATTTGAAGAAGAAGGATGGAAAATCAACAGATTTCTTCTTCTTTTTTTTTTTTTTCTTCGGTACGCGGGCCTCTCATTGTTATGGCCTCTTCCGTTGCAGAGCACAGGCTCCGGACGCGGAGGCTCAGCGGCCATGGCTCACGGGCCCAGCTGCGCCGCGGCTTGTGGGATCTTCCCGGACCGGGGCATGAACCCGTGTCCCCTGCATCGGCAGGCGGACTCTCAACCACTGCGCCACCAGGGAAGCCCAATCAACAGATTTCTGGCTTGAGAAATTAGGTGGATAAAGATACCATTTACTGAGACGGGGAAGAATAGGTGGATGAGTTCGGGGTATGGTCGAAGCTGCTATACAGAATGGTCTCAAAGCACAGTGGCCCACAGAATATGGAACCATTTCTGTCTCACGTAATAACCCATAGGTAGAGAGTCCAAGGCTAGTAGGACAGCTTTTCCATCCTAAATGCAAGGTTCCTATCTTTGGATCTAACTTAGCCGTTCCAGCTTCAGCCCTCACTATAGCATCCCAGCCAGTACAATTTGGGGACCACCAGCTGGAAGTGGCACACGGTACTTCTGTTGACCTCTCATTGGTCAAAGCTAGCTCCATGATCCCACCTAACTGAAATGGAGACGATGAAATGCAGCCTTTGGCTGGACAGCTATATGCCAAGCAAAAATTAGAAAGTTCTTTTACAAAAGGAAGAAGAGTATAAAGGTCGTCGATGGATAACCGGCAGTCTTAGCCACACTGAAGGGTGATTAATATTAAGTAGGAATCATAAATGTGTAAGTGGAAGCTTCCTGTAGGACACCTAAGTGGAGATGTCAGGTAGGTAGATGGGAATGCGGTTCTGAGAAGTTCAAAAGGTAGCATGAGGCCGGAGATATATACTTGAGAGTTATTTCCATGCAGATGGCACTTAAAATTATGAATCTAGATGAAATCAAGTACAGTACCTAGAGAAAAGGGCCAAGGACTGAACCCTGGGGTCCTCTAACACTTAGAGGTTGGATAAAGGAGGATAGGCTTGTGAAGGAGGCTGGGGAGACCAGTGAGGTAGGAGGAAGGCCAAAAAAATGTGTGGTCTTATGGGAGCTAAGAGCAAAGAGCATTTCCAGAAGAATGGCCCACTGTGTAACATGCCAATGAGAGGCTTAGTAGAATGAAGATATAGACAATTATAATGTGTCTCTGTTGCCTTTTCTACTTCCTGCTTTCCTTCGGAGTAGTTAGAATCTGTTTTTAGCCTATCTATTCAAACATATTTCTACTTCCCATTCTAAAATCATGTCCATATTCTCAGAGTCCCCAAACATATCAGCTGGTTCCCACTTTGACCATACTCTTCCTTCAACCTGAATTGATATTTCTCCCCATTCTCTAGTTACCCAATTTATCCTCATTCTTCAAGGTTCCCCATTCACGAAGCCATCTTTGACTCTTAGAGCCCACACTAGGTGAACATTAAACTGTTTTCTCATTACATTTTATGTGCTATTTTTTCTGACTCTTAAGGATGAAGACCACATTACATTTATTCCATATCCCAAACAAGCTAATAGGGTTAGTGGAGTATGGGTACCCAGTATTTATTGACTAAGGCACAAATATAATACTTTCTGGAATAATTGGGAATACAGTCTTAGCATTTTGGATATAGAAGGACCTTTGGAATTATATGATTCAAAGCTACAACTTACACAGGAAAAATCTAAAGTCAAAGAAACATGAAAACGTTTTCTCTGTATTTAAAACAGAATCCAAGTTCACAGTCAACATCCTCATCGATGAGCATCATTGAACCACTGTGCCTCACTAATTGCACTTTTCACCAACCATCCCCTTGCTTCAGTTCCTTCTATAGCTCCCCATAAAGTGTCTATTAGACACCTGGTAAGTGTCAGGCTCTGTGATTATGAGCAAGATGAAGTCTTGCCTTTGGGGACTCTGTAGATATAGAAGCTGGAGACTGCATCAATTTCTCCCTTCCTGATTTCCAGCCATGTGCAGTTTCCCAAGGAACATTGAAGCATATGCACAGGCATAAAAGAAAGCCCCATCTTGACTGGTTCTGTTGATGAAAACAACAAGCTCCCCTGCAGGAGCTGACTTTTACCTCCTCATTACAACCCTTCCATTCATATGCTGTAAGTTATACCAAATTTAGTGTAAACTATTGATATATTGAGTAAATAAACACATTTAACATTTGGAGGTATTCAGTTCTTTTCTAATTCAAGTAGCCCTATATGCATCTTACTATATGATGTGTCAATCACCCATATGATGACTTATAATTGTTCAGGGTGGAACAGAGATATTCTTGACCGGCGTTTAACCACCTTGGTGTTTGCTTTCAGTACTGTGGGAGGGCCATTGGAGGGTAGGTGAAGCTCAGAGGTGAGAGAAAACTTATTAACCACTGGAAAAGGTGCCAAGGAATCCTTTCAGGGAAATCTTTATGAACACGTTAAGAAGCTACTCAAAAACTATGTAGTGCCATTTTACGCTGACCCAGCTGTGCAGTTCACAGAAAATAGACAAGAGGCTAACAGAGTGGTAGGTCTGAAGTCCAGCATCGCCGTTACACCTGGGCTACTGGAACCCCCTTCCCTGTAGAGGGCCTCACTGGCGAGGAGCCCGTGAGGGGAACAAAAGGAAATGCCCAGCAGAACCTGTGCCTCAGGTGCTCTCAGGATCCAGGTGCTGGTAAGTCCATGGCCTAATAGTCCTAGGCCTACTGCCAGGGCCATGAGGGCCTATTCTCTGGGTCGCCCTCCTAGGGGCAGAACATATCACCAATATGCACATTCTTGTCCCAAGGGACAGCTTTTTTGGGGGTAGGGGATGGAACTTGGATATGCCAGCTGGGTATCCCCCACTCAAAGCAAGAAGAAGCCCTTGAGGTGTAGGATGGAGCTAGGAGTGGAAAGAAAAGGGTGGCTCAAAGCCTCCATTTGCATTTTTCTCAGACCCCTAAAGGTCAGGGGTAGGCCAGCTCAAACTCTTGTAAAAGGAGCTGCATTATAAAAACTCCCCGTGCTCCACACTGTAAGACTCTCTGCAACTAATTCCCTGTGGTCATGGTCCAACGGGTGAAAACAATGGCAGAGAGTCTGCTGAGAAAAGGCTTCCTGAGATTCACCTGCTTTGGTACCTCATCACTGGTGAGGGTGGAAAGGAGACTATCTGGCATGGAAACATCTGGGATGTGGGTTTTTGTTCAGGGCTCAAAGTCACACGTTGATCTTCACATCCACTCAGCCCTGCCCAACAAGTACAAATCCAACAAACTGGAATGGATCTTCATGTGGTAGAATGATATTTGTATATCTGTTTTCTTTAAAAGTTTTAAAATTCAAAGTTTAGAATTTGAATGAGATGTTTAAACCCTTACTTTCAAAATGAATATAAATTTTGGCCAAGATGTTTATTCTGCTATACTTGGAGGTAGCACGAGATCGTTAGCCCTTAAAAGCAGCCTTTTAATTGTTCCAGAAAAAATATATATATACTTAACACATATATTATATATTTATTATTGCTATTATCTGAAAATTGTTCCTTTTTTTTTCTTTGTTTTGCCCCCAGCCTTCTCCCTCATTTCTTTTCCTCTACTGGCTCCGTACAAGTGGCTAGAGTACACATGCTAATGAGTTGCCCCGGAACTTGAGGATCTTAATCCCAAATCATAAAGACCCTAAGAAGGACCTCAGCTGCCATCCATAAATTTTTATTTAAAAGCAAGATAAAAGTGGAATTAATTCAGCACAGAGCCAGCACAGCAAGGGAGAAAAAAAATTGTGTCGTTGCAAAATACTTAGTGTGTCCCTACCCTTCCTGAGCTCATAACTTGTGCACATGCTTAATAGGTCACGTCATAGTTAATGCTTCTTCCTTCTAGGAACGGCTTCATAAACCCCCCTTAAATCCAGTCATCACAGATGATTGGGGAATCGAAACACAGAGGCAACTCCCTACTTTCTCTAATTGGAATGACTAATTCGGCCATAACAGCAGTTCCATCCAGATGCTCAGATTGGTTCAGAGTATGGAAATCTGTAGTGAGGGGATTTACTCAAGATGCTGAACAAAGAAAGCCATCATTATCTGTGGTCAGGAAAAAGTATTCTAATTAGTGTTAATATCCTCCTGCTGAGCTCCTGTCATCCACATTTTGATCCCTGTCCTTGGGCTTTCCAGGATCTGATGTCCTGGCTACATGCAAGCAAGGGTCAGGGCGCTGATATAGGCAGATGGGAAGCAGAGGCTGGGTGTTCTGTCCAGAGCAAAAGAGTTAGCTTAAAAACTCACTTACATTGATTTTCCGGAATGAGATCTTTATAAAAATTTGCTCAGCAAGTGTCAGTCTAATGCACTCAGTTTACAAACTCATAATAACAGCTTGTAGTTGAATAAAAGCATGAGAAGAATTTGTGGAACACTGTCTTCAAACATTTGAATTACGCTTAAGGTTCATCTGCAAATCAATCTGAAACAACTGGATATCCATTAAGGTCTGAGATTTCTCAGCAATAAATTTAGACTCTAGGGGAGAGTAGGCACAAGTCAGTGCTTAATAAATCCCTTCTGAAGATGGCAGTCACAGGAAGAGATGCACGTGGGCCTTCCTCCGGATTCCTTTCTTTTCACTCACCCCCTGAAGTCAGTGCCCTGATGGGCTGATTTGAAAGCCAAATAAATGGCCCAGAAACAGACTAAGGAAAAGAATCTTGATGTGCTTAGCCCCATGTGGAAAAGAGGAATGAAAAGAAAGAGCCTAGCAAACCCAAACCATTAATTTCCAAGGGAGACTTTTAAATATTGAGAGATTTAACTGACCCAGTTGAATCCCTCCATACAAGGTTTTCTGAGCACTGGGCACTCCGCCAGCCACATATCTTATGTCACATATGACATGTGTGGCTCACGGTCAGAGACAGGATTGAAGAGAAGCCAGGACGGCAGTTATCCACCACCGGTAATCCGAGAAGTGAAATGGAAGTTTCTCCGCCCCTCTACCCGCTTCACAACCCCCCGCCCCCGCCCTGCTTCTTTTCCCTCCTCCTAAAGTAAAAATGACTATAATCTGTGACAATGCCAAAAGTGTGTGAAGAGAAAGACTTCATTTCGTGTACATCACATTATAACAGGGTTTCTTTGGTCTTATTATTGATTCAGAAGTGAATAAATATAATTCTGATTTTAAAGTGCAAATCTTGTCTCTGTTATCTTCCGTGTAATTTTTCTGTCCATTTAGATCTAAAGTAGAAGACAAATATAAGTAAATAAAGGAAATGTTTAAGGTAAATACCAAGAGACCAAGACAAATACCTGAGGTAAGAGCCGGGGAAAGAAGAGAAAGGAAATCTCAGAAACAGAGCTTTGTTTTTGTTGCTGTTGTTGCTGATGATGCCACAGATGGTGGTGCTGCTGCTGCTCCTTTTTTTTTTTTTTTTTTAATCCTTTTCATTTTTTAATTGCTAAGGATGTAATTGTTACCACCATGAGGGTGGTATCCACTATCAGACTCTGATCATCTCCAAAGAACCAGTCTTTAGAATAAGAAAAACTACAACTATATTCTCTTTTTTTTTTTTTTGTGGTACGCGGGCCTCTCACTGTTGTGGCCTCTCCCGTTGCGGAGCGCAGGCTCAGCGGCCATGGCTCACGGGCCCAGCCGCTCCGCGGCATGTGGGATCTTCCCAGACCGGGGCACGAACCCGTGTCCCCTGCATCGGCAGGCGGACTCCCAACCACTGCACCACCTGAGAAGCCCTCTCTTTTTAATATCATTCTATAGTGGATAAAAAATTCTTTTTCCTACTATCCTCCTAGGTTCTCTGGCTGGGGCCCTGAAAATTGGACTGGCAAGACATATTAACAAGAGAAAAGCATACAAATTTATTTAATGTAAATTTTACTGGACACGGGAGGCTTTGTAAGGAAATGAAGACCCAAAGACACAGTTCAACTTGAGCATTTTTTATACTAGGTTTGATGAAGAATGGAAAGTAGTGGGAAAATGGGACAGGATGAAAGGGTGTGAGGTAAGTGTAGTAAACTGGGGGAAACTTAGCAAGGCCTGTTTGTTCAGCTTCCTCTGGATGTACTCTTGTCTTCAGGGATAAGGATGCTCCTTTCCTCTGGGTGTAGGGAGCGCACCTCTCTCATGAGGGTTTGATGCCCTGCTTCAGGTGAAAAGGGGGAAGTCAGAGAGCTCTTCCTGCACCTGCTGTTTCTCAGATTCCTTCAGCTTAAAATATTCAATATCCAAGGTGCCATATTTTGAGGTCATATGTTCTGAACACTGTCAATCCCAGTAAATCTCAGCCGTATTATATTGCTTTTTTTTTATTATTGTGGTAAGAACACTTAACATGAGATCTACCCTCAACAAAATTTTCAAGTGTACGATACAGTATCACTAACTATAGGCACAGTATTGTATGGCGGATCTCTAGAACTTATTCATCTTGCTTAACTGAAACTCTATACCCTTTGAACAGCCACTCCCTATTGGTGGTGTTTTTTTAATGGAGAAAATCCAAGCAAACCAAAGGCTTTCCTCATCTAAATACAGATAATTAAAAATAACTGGGGAAGGGCCTCCCTGGTGGTGCAGTGGTTAAGAATCCACCTGCCAATGCAGGTGACACGGGTTCGAGCCCTGGGCCGGGAAGATCCCACATTCTGCAGAGCAACTAAGCCTGTGAGCTACAACTACTGAGCCTGCGCTCTAGAGCCCGCGAGCCACAACTACTGAGTCTGCGCACCACAACTACTGAAGCCCACATGCCTAGAGCCCGTGCTCTGCAACAAGAGAAGCCACTGCAATGAGAAGCCCGCGCGCTGCAGCAAAGAGTAGCCCCCGCTTGCTGCAACCAGAGAAAAGCCCACGCGCAGCAACAAAGACCCAACGCAGCCAAAAATAAATAAATAAAATAAATAAATTTATTATTTTTTTAATTACTGGGGAAGGGAAATAGGGGTCTAAGAACTGAGGTAGAAGAAAGGAAATATAACAATATTTCCACAAATGGAAGTTTCTTTATTTTCATCTGCCAGGCTTCAATAAGTGCTAATTTACAAAGAATTAAGGATGAAAGGGTTCAGCATACACTACCCCAAAACATGGCACCTTGGCTTAGTGAATATTTTAAGCTGAAGAAATTTGAGAAAACAGCAGAAGCAGAAAGGTCACTCTGACCTTTTCCCCTCCCGTTTCTCCGCTGAAACAAGTCACAGAAACCCTCCTGTAAGAGGTGCCCTCCGATACCCAGAATAAAGGAGCATCCTTATCTCCAAAGACAGAGGGATGCCAAGAAGAATCTGAACAACAGGCTTTGCTAAGTTTCCCTAAATTTACTGCATTTACTTCATACTCTTTGACCTTTCACATTTCTACATGACTGTCCACTCTTCATCAAACCTGGCATAAAAATACTCAGGTTTAACCATGTCTTCAGATCTTCATTTCCTTATGAAGGCTCCCTGTCATGTAAAATTTATATTAAATAAATTTATATGCTTTTCTCTTTTTAAGCTGTCTTTGTCAGCTTAATTTTGAGACCCAGCCAGGAACCTTAAGAGTGTCAAGGAGGGACTTCCCTGGTGGTCCAGTGGTTAAGACTCCAAGCTCCCAATGCAGGGGGCCCAGGTTCCATCCCCGGTCTGGGAACTAGATCCCACACGCATGCCGCAACTAAGAGTTCACATGCCACAACTAAAGAGCCAGTGAGCCGCAACTAAGGATCCCACATGTCACAACTAAGAAGCCAGCAAGCCACAAATAAGAAGCCAGCAAGCCGCAATTAAGGAGCCCGCAAGCTGCAACTAAGGAGCCTGCCTGCCACAACTAATACCCAACGCAACCAAATAAAAAAATAAGTAAATATTTTAAAAAAACAAAAAAAGTGTCAAGGAAAACTTTTTTTCTCCCCTACAAGGAAAACACACAAAGAGCAAAGGACACCTCAGCCAATACATGTGATATCCACTTCCCAAGCTCTTTTCTCTCCTCACCTCACTATGAGTGATATTAATGAAATCTATTTATTCTTTTATTCAACAAATATTCATTGAGAGCCACTGTGTGCCTCATCTTTCATTCAATATATATTTACTGAAAGCCCACTCTGTGCCAAGAACTGTTCTAGGTCATAGGAATTCAAAGGTCAGTAAGATAGGCAAGATCTCTTATCCTCATGGTGCTCACGTGATAGTAAAGAAATAAATCAATAAGAGAACAAGATAATTTCTCTTTGTGGTAAGTGTTAGAAAGAAAGTAAAACAATAGTATAAAAGAGGGTGACTGAGCAAGCTATTTAAGATAGGGTAACATCTAATCAATAATCCACCCATCTCTCAAAAATGTACATTGGGTGCTTAATCAATTAGCTTTTACAGCATAACAAACCACCCAAACTTAGTGACTTAAAACAACCACCATTTTTTAAATTCATACTTCTTCGGGTGATCATTTGGGTTGGGCCCAGCTAGACAATTCTTCTGGTCTCAGCTAGACTCACTCATGCATCCGTGACCAGCTACTGGCCATGTAGGCAGCTGTACGTGGGGGGATGGCTGGTTGTCAGTTGGAGTGATAAGAGTGACCAAGCCCTGTCTCCCTAACTCTCTAGTAAGCCATCCTAAGCTTGTTCAGGTGGAGGTCCTGTGGGGTCCAAGAAGGAGAGAAGTGTGGAAGGCCTCTTGAAGTCCAGGCCCAGAACTGACACCATATAGCTTCCACCACATTTTATGGCCAAAGCAAAGTCTCAAAGCCAGAAACTACAGAATCACATGCAAAAGGCAAGGTTAGAGGGAAGGGGAGAATTATTGGGGTTTTTTTTTTTGGCAATCTAATATAGGTGCTTGGAGTAAGCCAGGCAACTGAGAATGTAGTGGTAAATAACACGGGCATGACCCCTGTCTTCTTGGAGCCTACAGTCTCTTCATCTATGACCTGTGCTACAGGGGAAAATGCCTGCCCACAGCTCTAAGAGAATGGACACAGAATGGTTGTTAACCTGTGGGACCTGAATGTTGGTTTCATTAATTGGCACTTGGCACCTGAGACAGGGGATTCTGCCTGCTCACCATGGGACCTATTAACACGTCTTATTGTGAAGAGAACTAATTACTAAAATTGGATTCTAACCAAGCCATTCTCAGTCACTTCTCTACAGAGTGCCAATCCTATTGAGCAAAGGACAGACACAGCTCTATGAAATCTTATTTTCTTTTAAGACAAAGTCATTTGCTCAGTTGTTCATTGTATCAGACTCCCTATTGCATCTGGTGCCCCTGGACAAGAATTATTTGTCCAGAAGGTGACCTTCACTGTCGTGGCTTTCTCCTAGAAAACGGCTTCCAATAAACATGTGGTGAGCTTGAGGGCCAGGAGGCCCAGCCAAGTCCTGTTGGTTGTCCACCTTCCAGATGTCAAAGCCCAGAGACAGAAGGTGCTTGTCTCCAAATGGCCTCATCCTTTGGCACTGCAGGGGGTCAGCCATGTGGTAGACACGACAGGGTCTGCGCTGCCAAGGCCATACAGAGCTCACCATGGGCCGAAATGGAAGAGAAAACTTGTCAAATTCTGGCAGAAAGGCTAAGCGAAGCTCTTCGTGTGCTTTGTCTAATTTTTCTTGCTGGAGAATGGGGCTGCAACCACTTTATTCTTACTCCCAGACTTTTTCAGAATACGTGCCCTGATGTATCTGTTCACATTAGCTGGTCAACGAACTTTTATGAAGCACCATATTAGGGTTACAAAAATAAATACGACCCAGTCCCTGTTCTCAAGGCGCTCGTTGGCTTAGAGAAGTGTACAAGGAAGCTTCTTAAGGTCTGAGACTGCTATTATAAGATGGTTGTATTTAGTGTCACACAGAGCAGACTCTTACAAAACATGGGTGTTGCTAATTACGATGTTAATACTTACTGTAACTAAAAAGGAAAGACCTCCTTTGAACTGCAGGTTTTAATGTTGCCATGGCTACCTTGTTGTGTCAAAATTCTTCAGCCATTGGGTTAAATGTTTTGGAAGAAACCGGATATACAGAGATTACCCTCCAGAATTGGAGGAGGGGAACGTTTCGTGCAAAGCAATGGAATTCTCATGGCTGAGTGAGATTTTATCCATCCCCTAAGAGATAGGGGAAACGAAGGCTGGGCAGCCTCTGTCGGCTCTGACAACTTGACCTCCACCCCACTGGGGATACATACCACGGTCCCCACTTTCACGTGGGGAAGGAAGGCCTTCACTTCCTTTCTGCATATGCAGATTCCAGCTCTACTGTTAAACTCAGCAGAGAAGACCCCCTCTTCCATGAAGTCTTACCTGATCAACGTGCCTGGTCGTCATAGCTCTCCAAAAGTTCCATAGTGTTTATTTAAAACCCTTGGTGGCATTTTCAATTTGCTTTCCCCACAGTGCCTAACACATTGCCCCAGAAGCATAATAGATTCTCAATAAATATTTGCTGGAAATGAAAGGAAGGGAAGAGGAGGGGGAGTGAAAAGGAGAAGTATCAGCGGGATAGAGAGAAACCGAGAGAGAATGGACTGACTACACAAAGATTCCTAGGAAAGAGCCAGCACCACCCCAAAAGGAAAGCAGAAGAAGCAGACTCCTGACTCTTTAGGGAATTACCAAATCCCATCTCTGGTGGCACTGCCTTCCTGACCGAGCAGATTTGAGATCTGGTCATCCAAGGAGGGACTTCATTCTTTCCCTTTTGTTCTGAAATGTGTGATGACCCAGGGACCAGAGATGCCACTGACACAAAACAATCCAGCTTAAACAGCTGAAAACTGAACATGACCACTACCAGCCCCACAAGTCCCCCAGTCTAATTCCAGACAGTCCCCTGGCTTGCTGATTTCAAAGTAATAGGGACTCGGGTCCTCAACTGCAGCACGATTTCCTCTGGGTCACAAAACATGATGATTTCAGAAGGTCACCCCTAGAGCTGAAGCCAGGAAGAGCAGGGAGGGGATACTACAGTATAGAAGCTGAGACTCTCCCACAGAGTCCCATTTTATCCCCAGTCAGCTTTTTTGCTCTTCTTCTGGGCAGTGACACACCACAAAATTGCTGCTAGGCTCAGAGGAAGGGAGAAGCGGCAAGATCACCCAAGACACAAGAGAATTGTCATCCAGCAGGCCCCAGGTCTTGCTGCCCTGTTAGTCACTAAATCAAGGCTTCTACTTCCTACTGTCTTAAGGTCAAGTCCATAAGCTCCTGACAACACCTCTCAAGTGCCTAAAGCATGTCTATACTCGGTCTCCATACGATCTGCAAAAATCACAACCTGTTTAGTAGAGAACTGGTAGTGATATTTCCATCATACAGATGGGGGACTGAGAGGCTGAGAGGTTAAATGACTGGTCCAAGGTTACAAGCAAGTAAGTGGGACCAGAACCAGGACCCAGTACCTGCGGGACACTCATCCTTTTCTCCCAAACACCCTCTCCTTCTTCCTTGAGCTCCCACAGTACCCTGTGATTATCTCCACAGCAGATTTCCAGTTTTCAGTCGGTCTCTCAGCCAGACTCTGCCTTACCCATGTTTCATCCCCAGCTCATAGAAAATATTCAGTGACTATTTGTTGAGCTAAACTGTACTAAAGCCCGAGACTTCTGACTCCAAACTTATAGCTCTAGAATCTATTCCTCCCTAAAAGTGTAATTCACTGGCTGCAAAAAGAATTATATCTTCATTGAAGACTACTTGGAAAATAATGACAAATATTTAAAAAATAGACTAGTTTCATGACCCAGAGGTAATTACAAGTTACATTTTTATTTCCCCCAACTTTTCTTCCCATGAACATATGTATTTTATAGATTGAGTTTATAAACGATTTAACACTGGATTGTGAAGCTTTTTCCTCTTTATCATATTTTGGGGGAAATCTTTATTTCCAATGGTTCTTGAAATTTTTATTCCAATATTCAAATATATTCTAATATTATAATATTCAAACATATAAGTATATGAATTTATTTAGTTTTACTTACTGTTTTTTATATGTTTCTGACTTTTAAATTATTATTAACAAACCTAAGATAAATGTAGTTGTGAATAAATCTCTGTTCAAATTTTTGACTATTTCTTTAGGACAAAGTTCTAAAAGTGAATTTATTTTTGAAGTCTTTTATTAATTATTGTTAAATTGCTTTTCAGAAAGAGTATAGCCTGAGGTTCTTTTGTGACATCAATTAGAAATATAATGCTGAAAGAAAGTTTAGGCATTCTCTACCAAAACTCAAGTCACTTTATGGATAGGGAAACCAAGGCCCATGCATGGTTTGTCCAAAGTCACACTGATGATACCTTAACATCTTTGAGAAGAAATCAGCAAAAAAGTTAAGGGAAATTGACATTCTTAACGACTGGTACAGTCACAAAATATGAAGGAAATTGGTTTAAAACATGCCCAGCTGGCCAGGGGGCAAAGAGCTCATTCAACAAAGCTCTCCATTGCTAGCTGTACATTTCACTATTAATTCTCTCTCTGCCTCTGACTGACTCTCAAGGGAGTCCCTTATAGTTTTAATATCCCCACTCTGACTCCTGGCCAATTGTTAGTCAGCAAATATTTCAAGTCAAGAAGACTTAATTGAGCACCTACTATGTGCCAAACATTGTGGTAGGTACTGAGGACACAGTGACAAGCAAGAGAAACAGAGCCCCTGCCCCCAAGGAGCTTATATGCAGAAAACAGACCATAACACATAAATAAATGATGAAAGTTTAATTACCAATACATGCCATGAATAAAATCAAAAAGATATATGAGTATGTGATGGAGAGAGCTGCTGTATCCAGAGTGGTCAAGGATCACTTTTCTGAGAAAGTGATACTTGAGTTAAGACCCAAATGAGGACAAGGAACAGCCAATGAAAGATCTAGAAGAAAGCAGTCTGATCCAATAGCTCCAAGCCAGGAGCAAACAGCCTAACAAATGGACAGAAAGAAAACCAACACAGACAGAACAGAGGGAGAGGTAGGCAGTGGCTATCTCACATAGGGGCTTGAAAGCCACAATAGGAGGGACCTTGGATTTTATTCTGCGATGGAAAGCCGTCAGAGCGCTTTAAGCCCGGAGCTGTGTGCTGAGCTTTCTGCTTTCTGTCCATGAGATCACCTGTAGAGAGTACAGATACCTAAGACAGGAGGTCTGAGGACTAAGCCCCAGGGACCCACCCCGCAATGAGAGGTCTTATTGGAGAGAAGGGAGTAAAGGAGACTGCCATGTGTGTCATTTAGGTAGAAGGAGAACCAAGACAGTGTGGTCTTCCAGAAGCTTGGAGAAGAAAGTGTTTGAAGGAGAGTGTGACCAGCAGCATCCAATGCAGCTGAGAGGCTGGACAAGGTGAGGACATTGACCACTGGCTTTGGCAAAATGTTGGATCATTAATGACTCTGTAAAGAGTGAGTTCCATGAAGTGGTTGATGTGAAAACCTGAATGGTGTGGACTCAGGAGAGAAAGGGGGGTGGGGAAGTGGAGATAACAAGTAAAGAGCTGACTCTTTCAAGTAGTTTTGCAGGGAAGAACAGCAGAGAAATGGGGCCATCACTAGCATGGAGTATGAGTCAAGGGAGGTTTTGTAGCAATGCTGTCCAATAGAATTTTCTGCAATGATGGGACTGTTCTGTATCTGCCATCGGGCAGTTGAGAATTGATGGAACTGAGGAAGTCAATGTTAAATTTTACTTAATTTTAGTTAATTTAAATTTAAATGGCTACATGTAACTCTTGGCTACTGTTTGGGGTAATGCGGTTTGTAGTTGTTCCTTTGAGAAGTGATATTAAGACACATATGCATGCTGATAGGAATCATTACATACATTAATCAGTTGGGTACCTGGGTAACTCTGGATTCTGGGTCGCCTTTCTACCACCACCTCCCCCATGTCCTTAAATCTATTGGAGTTTGACTCATAGTTTGTCTTTTACAGTCAGGAAAAAAAAAAAAAATCCAGGACTTCCCTGGTGGTCTAGTGGGTAAGACTCCACACTCCCAATGCAGGGGGCCCAGGTTCCATCCCTGGTCAGGGAACTAGATCCTGCCTGCCACAACTAAGAGTCTGCATGTCGCAACGAAGACCCGGTGCAGCCAAAATAAATAAATAAAATAAATAAATATTTTTTTAAAAAAGGGAAAGAAAAAAATCTATCTCTCATGGTCAATTCTGTGAACCATTATAGTCCTATGTGAGTCACTTTAACCTCTATGTCCCTTAGTCCCTCCATCTAGGACTGAGGTTTAAAATGAAAATAGCTCAGTTCCCATTTTCTAAGGAAAAGGGAAATGAAGCCAATGCTGGGTCTATAGTTAGAATGGCAGCATGATAAGCGATTAAGAACAGAGGCTTTGGATATGGCGAGCCATAGAGGTCCAGCTCTCGGCTCTATGAGGTATTAACTGTGAAACTTTAAGTGAATTACATTAACTTCTCAGGGCCTCAGTTCCTACATCTGGAAAATGGGGTAATAAGAGCCTAGGGTGAGGATCAAATGAGATCATTTGCGCACAGTGCCTGGCTGGCATATAGTAGGTATTCAATAAATGTTAACTATTATCATTAACAGCAGGTGTGAGAGATACCAGCCTTGGAAGCACCATTATGCCCCGTCTGGTAGTAGCTTGAGGAACGTAATGTCTCTATGGATTCGTTTCTTAACTAAAAAGTAGATACGCGGCTTATATGACACCAGGATAGCTTCATTTCCTAAATCAGGGATCCAGGATTAGGAAAGAGCTTCTCTAACTTACAACAGGAGGCTCCTTCCTGGAGGTGGGTGCAAGGACAGGAGGGTTTGGAGGACTTCTCCAAGAAACATTACCCACTGCATGACTTGTTATTTTTCCCAGACCCTTATCTACCAGTGCTGCCCACTTAAACCAAGAGGCTCACTGATAATTCTGAGCCCAGCTGCCAGGCCAGCAGCCATCTGTTTAAAACTTCAGATGAATGCCCCCCACACCCACCTACTTTCTCCACACAGCACTACAAGATGCCTCCCCTGGCCCCTGATAACGGCTTTGAAGAACATCTTGCCTGTTAACAAACAGCTTTTGATTATGCCTGGGTTTGATCTTTATTTTGTCCTTATTCATCAGACCTCTTTAAATGGATTCTTTCACACTCTTCAGATTAGCCTAAAGGAAACCCCATGAAACAATGGGTCCAATTCTCCCTGGTGCAGCGAGTGGGCTGTCAAAAGACCACATAGGGCCCTGCAGGGCTGTGAGAGGAAAGAGGGGTTGGTGATGTTGCCGACGCCAGTGAAGAGTGAATTAGGCTAGCTTCAAAAGCAGTTAGATAGGATGGAAGAGCAGAAACACAGCACACAGCCCTCTGGCCCAGGACAATCTTCACTCACTTTCAAAGAAAACTTGTTGCCTTTACACACAGGCAGCTTCTTCCTCAGAAAGCCCCGGATCATCACGAGTGTCCAGAACACCAGAGATGACCTCCCACTGGCAGAACAGGAAAATAGCCAGTGTGATTTGGAGGAGTGGAGAATATACCGCCCTCGCAAAGCTGGTGTGTTTCTAAAAGCATTCTGTTGAAACATTTTTTTCTTTTGGAGAACTGGCATTCCCTGACCTAGAAGGACTGTGGCCACCTTTCCCACCTTAGTAGCTGGTGCACAGCCCTGGCTGGCTCATTAGAATCCCATCCATCTAGACACTGATTGGTCCAGTGAAGAACACATGATTCATGCAGGACCGACCAGAGTTCTGGAGAAACAGAGAGAGAGAGAGAGAAAGGGAGACTCTTCATTTCTTTCTCCTTCAAAGGTCAAGTCGCCAGGGTCTAATCTTTGCTGACACACAGAGGGAGTTTGGGACTGAAGAAGGACACAGCACTAAGGACATAACTTGACCCCCTGAATGCAAGCCGTGCCTGAATGCCTGAAGTATTATCTACCCCTTTAAAGTTCATAGCAATTTCAGCCAGTCAATGATCTTTTTTGTTTATGCTAGTTGGAATTCCTGTTCTGCCACTTGCAACTGACAGGACAAAAAGCTAAGTTCATTACATCCAAGTCTTCCTAAGAATTTGTAGACAGAGATAGATAAACATGATGAAAGTAGTATTTTAGGAATATGTGTTTGACAATGGTTTTTAAGATAAATTGGTGTGCAGGCACCAGGTTGGGAGGCTGTTGCCATAATCTAGGCATCAGGATTTTTAATTTCAAGCAGTGGAAGTCACTCCAAGTGGTTAGAAGAAAAGGAGTTTATGTAAAGGATATGGAAGACCCAGGCTCTACAACTTCGTCAAGCCATTTCTATTAGGTAGATGACCTCAACCACAAAGATGTTTTCTTATTCTTGAAAGTATCCAAATCACTATAATTTCAATGAGAATAAAAAATATTTGAACAAAAAACCTTCTACAGACATGTTCATGACGTACAAGCCATATTGAATAACTAATTATTTATACCAAATAAGCTATAAGAGGACTTCCCTGGCGGTCCAGTTGTTAGGACTCAGCATTTCCACTGCAGGGGGCACGGGTTCAATTCCTGGTCAGGGAAATAAGATCCCACATGCATGCAGTGAGGAGGGAAAAAAAAAAAAGAAAAGCTACAAGAACCACGTTACTTTACTTGTACCATAAACATCATAAACATAAGGCAAAGTGAATTGTTAGAAAGACCGGAGAATCACCCTTGAAGTTCAACTTCTAGAAAAAATGCCCACCTCACTGCAGAAATGGTCTAATGTGATAATCACAACTGCTACCACTAAGCACCGGGCATTTGTTTGCACTGCCATTTTTGTGCCACTTCTGAGTAACTTTGGAGCCTAGAACTCAAATTAGACCAATCTCTACTGCTTCCAGCCCCACTGTGACTTCTGAAACAAGAGCTCATATGGCTGTGGCTTCTGCCACTGCTGCTGGCATGGGATCCTTCCCTCACTAGGCCCCAATATGGGTGCTTGGTAGACTTTTATGGGTTAAGTTGTATCCTTTCAATTTTCTATTTTTACCCCTCAGGGAACTGTATTTGGAGATAGAATTTTTAAAGAGAATTTAGGTTAAATGAGGTCATAATGGTGGGGCCTACTCCAATAGGACTGGTGTCCTTCTAAGAAGAAGGAGAGACACCAGGGAGGTTCACACACAGAGAAACGACCATGCGAGGACAGAGTGAGAAGGCAGCCGTCGGCAAGCCAAGGAGAGAGGTCTCAGGAGAAACCAGAACTGAAAACACCTTGATTTTGGACCCCCAAAATCAGCCTCCAGAACTGTGAAAAAAATTAATGTCTGTTGTTTAGGGCACCTCATCTGTAGTATTTTTCTAGGTAGCCCTAGCAATTAAATACAGTGGATTTATTCATATGTCTTTCCCTAGCTGCTAGGAAGGATGGGAAGTGGCAGGTGGTGGCACTAAGGATAAACTCAAGAGACTTCACATATGAAGATAAAAGAGGATTTGGTGACTAATAAGAAGTGGGGATGAACGTAGAGAATGAGTCAAAGAGGTCTCTCAGATTTAGAACCCAGTGGCTAGAAAATTGATGATGACCTGGCAGAGATAGAGAAGTTGCATGAAGAATTAACTTGGGAGGAATTCAATTCCATACACATTAAAAAGGTGGAGGTAGCTAGTGGAAATTGTAAGTGGGAGTCTGAGGCAGGGCATACAGCTGCCTTCTAACTCTAGTGTGTTACAGGCAAAAGTTGAAGCTGTAATAAGGATATACTGTTTGAGGGAGAGACAGCAGGAGATCTCGGATCTTGAGGAAAGCTCAGCTAGGGGTGGTGAGAGGAAATATATCAGCTAGATCTGTTAGGGTAATCTAAGTTATGCTCCAGTAACAAACAACCCTAAAATCTTAATGGCAATAAAGGTATATTTCTTGCCCTGATTCACATCCATTGGGTTGGCCAGTGGCTTCAGTCACCATAATCCCTCAGGGTCCCAGGCTGACAGAGTTTCCACCTGGACGTGTGCTTCAGTGATCACCAACCACATCAGGGAGAAGTGAGTATAGCAAATCAGGCACAGACTCTTGAAGCTTCCACAGAGAAGTCACGTCCATTCACTTTTTACTCGCCAAAATAAAACACGTGTCCGCACTCGACCTCAGGAGGATGAGAGAGTATAATCCAATCATGTACCCAAAAGGGATAGAAATGAAAGTATTTGGTGAACAGCATTAATAACAACCACAGAGGACAAGAGGATGAACAGGAACCAGTAGAAGAGACAGGGACAAATCATTTCGAGATGGATTGTGAAACAGGGCAATGTAGAATCAAAGAGGCCCATGCAAAATACAAACAGGACCACACACTGCTTTGATTGCTGGAAGAGTAGTCATGGATATGTGTGTGTGTGTGTGTGTGTGTGTGTGTCTTCTGCTATTTTGTTTGCTTTTGGCCCTTTCTGTGTGGGGGGATTTCCCCTTAAAGTATAATTTTAGAGAAAAGGAGAGCCTGAGACCAGATTTTCCCTCAGGAATCAAGGCACAGGCAAAGTGGCCTGGCAGGCTCATGACCTTTAAATCTTCACTAAGAAGAGGTGGTAGTGGAATCCACAAGAGTCCAGCAGCCACAGGGGTGATGTCGGGGCCTGACCATTACTGCTGAAACATCAGCTTCTCAGCACTCAGGGCTGCTTTGTTTGCTGCCCACTCCCAAATCTGCACTTTTGGTCCCCTGTTGGCTCTGTAAGCCCTGCTGTACCCCCAATAAATTAAGATAGCTAGAGTTGGTCTCAGATTCTTGGATCTGAGAGCATCTGCATTCAAGTCCACACCACAATGAGGCCTGTAGGTACAGTGGGAATTTAGGTAGTTTTTCTTCTTCTTAGCCAGAGCCCTGATGATGGTTTCATAGTTATTAGGACATAAGAAAATAGAATATAAAGACTGTCAAAATCATTGTTTCTAAAACAGCAAGATAGGACTTCCCTGGTGGTGCATTGGTTAAGAATCTGCCTGCCAATGCAGGGGACACGGGTCCGATCCCTGGCCCAGGAAGATCCCACATGCCACGGAGCAACTAAATCTGTGCACCACAACTACTGAGCCTGTGCTCTAGAGCCCGCAAGCCACAACTACTGAGCCCATGTGCCACAAATACTGAAGCCTGTGCGCCTAGAAACCGTGCACTGCAACGAAGAGAGTAGCCCCTGCTCGCCGCAACTAGAGAAAGCCCATGTGCAGCAACAAAGGCCCAACGCAGCCAAAAATTTTTTAAAATTAAAAAAAAAAACTAGCAAGGGCTTCCCTGGTGGCGCAGTGGTTGAGAGTCCGCCTGCCGATGCAGGGGACGCGGGTTTGTGCCCCAGTCCGGGAAGATCCTACATGCCGCGGAGAGGCTAGGCCCGTGAGCCATGGCCGCTGAGTCTGCGCATCCGGAGCCTGTGCTCCGCAACGGGAGAGGCCACAACAGTGAGAGGCCCGCGTACCGCAAAAAAAAAAAAAATCACCCGGGGAAGAATTCTGCCTACCTTCCCTTACATTCCCTTGAGTTGGGAGTGGAAATATATGTAGTATTATTTCTTTGACCGGCCAATATCTGAGTCCCCTTCCTCTGCTTGGGAAATTCCCCAACATGTGTCTTGGTGGAAAGTAGGGCCTGCATTCCACCACAAAGTTGAATATGCCAGGTGCTCATTATCCGGTCCCCTGGTAACCATGGGACATGAACTAGGCTCAGTCGATGGGGTGCTCCTACCTAGGATGTTGAATCTGAAACAAGCGGCAGAGAGCCAGAGACAGTACAGTGGGTTGGGTGTTCAGTGTCCTGGAGCAGTGACAGAGGCAGTGGCAGCTGCATAGTTAGGCATGAGTTTGGAATGTGGACTCCCTAGACTATGTCAGTTCCTGCCCAGTTTCCAACCGGGTTCTTCGGTCTTCCCAGGGATCAGGGGAGGTCTGTGATACGCCTTCAGGAAGTACCTTTTCTGCTTAAGCTAATGTGATAGTTAATTTTATGTCAAAGTGGCTGGGCCACAGCACCCAGATATTTGGTCAAATATTGTTCTGGATGTTTCTGTTAGGGTGTTTTTGGATGAGACCCTGAGTAAAGAAGATTGTTCTTCCCAGTGTGGGTGGGCCTCATCTAATCAGTTGAAGGCCTGGCTAGCATACAGACCGCTCCCACCACTCCCTTGCCAGCAACACAAAGGAATTCTGTCAGCAAACAGCCACCGGACTTGGGCCTCAGCCTTGGCTTTTCTTTGGGTCTCCATCCTGCTATCACCACCCTGCAGATTTTGGACTTGCCAGCCTCTATAATGGCATGAACCAATTCCTTAAAATAAATCTCTTTCTACATATATACCGGCCCTATTGGTTCTGGTTCTCTGGAGAATCCTAACTAATACAGCTAACCAGAGTGACTTCTATTATTTGCAGTCAGGAATCCTGATCTGCGTATTTTGAAAAATACACATCCTTAGGGAATTCTAGTATATTATCCACTCTAAGAATTACTTTTTAAATTTAATTCTCTACCCGCTTTATTCCTTACGTATTCCTCTACAGAACATTCTGGAGGAATCCAGGGGCAGTGGATCCACTCACAGAACTTGTCCAACTTGGGAAATAAGTCCTCCAACCTCTGTGTTATGGTTGATAACAATACTTTCTGTTTTTATCATGACTTTTTAAAATTGTGGTATAAAACATAAAATTTACCATCTCAACCATTTTTTTTTAATATATTTGTTTATTTATTTTTGGCTATGTTGGGTCTTCTTTGTTGCTGCGTGCGGGCTTTTCTCTAGTTGCGGTGAGCGGGGGCTACTCTTCATTGCGGTGCGCAGGCTTCCCATTGTCGTGACTTCTCTTGTTGCGGAGCACGGGCTCTAGGCACGCAGGCTTCAGTAGTTGTGGCACGTGGGCTCAGTAGTTGTGGCGCACGGGCTTAGTTGCTCCACAGCATGTGGGATCTTCCCAGGTCAGGGCTCGAACCCATGTCCCGTGCATTGGCAGGCAATTCTTAGCCACTGTGCCACCAGGGAAGCCCCTCAACCATTTTTAAGTGTACAGTTCAATAGTGTTAAGTATATTCACATTGTGAAACAGATCTCCAGAACTTTTTCATCTTGTAAATCTGAAACTCTATACCCATTGAACAATAACGCCCTTTTTTCTCCCTTTCCCCAGACCCTATAAACCACCATTCTACTTTCTGTTTCTATGAATTTGACTACTTCAGCTACCTCATATATAAGTGGAATCATATAATATTGATCTTTTTGCAATTAGTTTATTTCACTTAGCATAACATCCTCAAGGTTCACCCACATTGTAGCATGTGACGGGAGTGCCTTCCTTTTAAAGGCCTAATAATATTCCATTGTATATGTATACACCACATTTTGTGTATCTATTCATCCACTGATGGACATTTGGGTTACTTCCACCTCTTGGCTATTGTGAATAGTGCTGCTATGAACATGAGTGTGCAAATACGTCTTCAAGACCCTTCTTTGCATCCTTGTGAAGAAATACCCAGAAATGGTACTACTGGATCATATGGTAGTTCTATTTTTAATTTTTTGAGAAACCTCTATCCTGTCTTTTATAGCAGTCGTACAATTTTATCTACTATGCTTTAAACTCCTCAAAGTGCTTTTATGTTTACAGTTTTGTTCTGACAACCCTATGAAGTTCATAGAATATAGATTATTATCTCCATCTTGTAGATGAGGTAGTTGAGGCATACAGAGGTTAAGTGGCTTGCATGATATAACAGCTATTTCATAATAAATTGGCTTCCTAGCCCAATGCACTTGTGACTGATCAGGGACACTCAATCAGAGGTAGGGGGTAGGAATGGCCTATGTGCTGAATCTAAGGAAAGATTTTTTTCAGATTTAACCCCTGACCCTTTCCTAAATAAATGGGGGGAAAAAATCCTTTTAAGGAGAGCTGTTACTGATGGGCATGGATTGTACACACGAATGGTACAGAAGTGGGGAAAAAATGCAGAACCACCGTTGCAGATAACACTGTCTCTCCGGGACTCTGCCTTGTTTATGTATGTGTTTATTCGGCTTTCACCCAAATGCTCCTCTAAAGAAAGAGTACCTGCCTGAGGATTGACATAGACCTAATACTTCTCAACACGGGTATTTGGAAATGTAGGAATGATTGGTTTGGTTTTCGCAATGGCTGCCCCCTCTTCCCGGACATTTAGTGAGCAGGGCGGGGAACACTGAAAGTCCTGCAGCACAGGGTGGTCCCCACATAAAGAAAACGGTTCATTCCAAAATGCCAGTGGTGCCCACTTTGAGAAACACAGACTCAGGACAAGGTCAGTTGTGATGTCAGGGGGAGATTTAGGGGCTTTTGCTTCAATGGTTCTTCAAGCCACTGCAAATAATTATACAATCTAAGCGGCAACAGCGTGCCAGCTACACAAACACAGCCTCAAGCCAGGTCCCCCTGCCACCCCTATTCTTACAGCTCTCCGCCCGTACATCCTCCTGTAAAGAAATTCTAGAGATGCTACTGAGCATGCTCAGAACTCAATCCCCAGAAGTTCTGGAATGTCATTTTGACCGCCAAGTGGTGATTTCCCTTTAAACAGCAACAAAAAGACGATTTTTAAAGGAGCAGTTAGAAACAAAACCCACTTAACTTAAACCCACTTGCCGTTCCAATGGAAACGTGAGACTCCCAGTTTCAGGTCATCTTTTAGACTAAAGGAAAGGAATCCCATCTCCTGCCAGCCTTCTCCTTGGTAAAGACGCTTTTATAAAGAGAAGGCCTCTCCCTGGTTGATGGGTATTTTGCAAATAACAAAATCTTTGAAAAGGTAACACAGCCCTTTTCTAAAATGTGTGTTCCCAGGCTTGGAGCTGGTATTTGTGCCACGCTTCCTGCAGCGTTCACTCTGCATCCACTGTGTACAGAGCTTCTAACCTGCACGGTGTTGGCTCTGGGCATCCCGGAGCCTCTGAGCTTGAACAGGTCTAAATCCAAGAGGAAAGAAAGGGAAGAGGGGCAAGGTGCTTGTATGCTCATTAGCATTTCCAATTTCCTCTTTCACTGCTCTTCCTCCTGCCTCAAATCCTGCAAGGCACAATGAACTAATGCTTTGTGATTCATCAGGGCCTGCAGATAACAGGGTATAACTTTCCTGCTTCCGTATTCCCTTGTCTGTCACACAAAGCAACCTATATTGCTGTCTACAAGGAAAGCTGGCATAAATCTGAAAAATTTAAATATTCATGTAGAGAGTGTTTGCAGAGCTCAATTTCAAGTTACTTTTTTGTCTCCTGTTTTCCTAAAAGGGGGGGTGGGCAAGGGGGTAGGAGTGGCAGAATCTGACTACTTCAGCCTAACTCTTTCAGAATCGCAGTCAGAAGAGATTGTGAGTTGTTTGGAAATGAGTGCTTAGCCCGTTCCTATCACACTCTGCAAGCTACGAACATTTTCACTGCACGTACACGGGTGATCAATTTCTAAGCACATCTTTGTTTTTCCTAAATAGCTTGCATTATGTGTCTGATGCTGTAAATGGCGTCTGTACTGTATGTAATTTCCATACTCACTTGGCACCATCAACTGCCTTTGATGACACTCAGGACTGTTTCTTTTTTGTCTCCTTCTTCCCTCCAGCTGCAAGACCCAGATGTCAGGTTCAGGAATGCATTTTCTCTGGCAGAGATATCTGGCTTCTCTCGGCAGTCCCTAAGTTGGTAGCTATTGTGGAACTGCTGGCCAAAGAGGACAAGATCTCACTAAAGACGGGATTCAGATGTTTTTGAGAAAAAGAAAAAGAGTTCAAAACTGGGAGGGAAAAACACATTTCTTATGCCTCTAATTATTGCCAGGCAAGTGGCAGGCCGTGCCTGAGCAAATTGCCGTTCCCCCCATTTATCTGCTGCTCATCCATTTTCCCCTCTTGACAGTTTTTTATCTCCCCAGCCTGCATCTGAAATCAGCAGCTGGGTATGATGAAGGGTTTCCCTAAGTTAATCAAACCTGGGGCAGTGACGGGGTCAGGCCCTATGTAAAATATGTGGATTAGAAAAAAAGAAAAAATATAGAAAGTAAGGAAAGAAGGAAGGGAGGGAGGAAGGAAGACAGCCTAAAGGAATTGGTAACTGAAGCAAAGGCCAAGGACAGACAACCACCCAGAACTGCTGTGCCCAAGGAGGCCATTTGTAGCAGCCCTCACGTCACCTGGGTATTGGGATGCCACAATTAGCTTTTCTTTTTTAAGCAGCCTTTGTAGAAAATGAATGGAGATCAAGCTACTACCCGCCCTCTATCCCAGCCTGGCTTCTGCTGAGACTCACTTCAAAGACTTCTTGAATGAGGCAGAAACTCAAAGAACCACTGCCCAAAGCACCACATACCGGTGGAGGTGCCAGGAGGTGAAGAGACTCTTAAGCCATAAGGGAGACTTGTGGTGTCTAATTATTTTTTTCTTTTCTAAGCTGCTGATCTAGGCCAAGCAGTTGAGTGCAGGGCAGACTCTGGAAGCTTCCCACGGTCAAGTCAGTCTGCCGGATGCCCACAAGCTGCCCCTTGTTTGCTGCCTTGAACACTCCCAACAGTTCAAAGAAGTTTGCTGAAAGTCCATCAGTGAGAGTCTCTCTCTCAGGCCAAAATTCAGGTTATCCAGTGCTTTTAGAAGTATAAAGCAGTGTTGCATCTTAATGGAATTTAGTTTCCACGAATTCACTCATCCACAGTATGTGCCACGCCATGCATATCTCTGCCATTTCACTGTGTGGCCCCCCATGTGTATCTGGATTATGTCTCTGCTTAAGGGCGGTCCACTCAACTGCAGGCTGACTCTTCTGCTGCCCTCCACAGGCTAGGTCCCTGAGACATCCCAGCTCCTGGAGCTCAAGGCCGTCTAAGTGCGGATGTGAGTCTTTCTCCATCCTCCATCCTTGAATCTGGAGATTAGAGTCAACGCTCAGGAATGTCAGCCAATCAGAGTAAACCAACACCAGCAGTTTGCCCTGAGAGTTCACACCCAACCACGGCTCCTCCTGCACCGCACCCTCACTGATGGAACTCGAGGGTTATTTTGATTCAGTGTGAACCCAAATGGCAAGCCAGTTATAAGGGTTTTGAAGGCAGGTCATATACTCCAGAGCACAAAATATTGTAGCACATCCACATTAACTCTGCAGGGGAAAGTGGACATGGTGAATTTGTTGAAAGGTACATTCCTGTCACAGGGCATAAATAATAGGGCATAAATAAGAGCATGGGGACTTCCCTAGTGGTCCAGTGGTAAAGAATCCACCTTCCAATGCGGGGGACGCGGGTTCGATCCCTGGTTGGGGAACTAAAATCCCACATGCCGCGGGGCAACTAAGCCCACATGCCACAACGCCTGAGCCCAGGCATCTCAACTAGAGAGCCCGCGGGCCACAAACTACAGAACCCATGCACTCTGGAGCCCACGCACCACAACTAGAGAGAGAAAACCCACATGCCACAACTAAAGAGAAGCCTGTGCACCAAAACAAAGAGCCCTCGAGGAGATCCTGCACGCCGCAACGAAAATCCCGAGTGCCGCAACTAAGACCCAACACAGCCAATAAATAAATAAATAAATGCATGAACTCTACACTAAAGTCTTTTCTTAAAAATCTCAAAACTTGAAAATGATTGGATTTTTAAGGGCATTTTCACAGAAAGTATGACTCTACCCCAACTGGTGTTAATGCTGTCCCTCTGGATCACTGCCCTCAGGTCAGATGAAGCACTACTGTCAAGGCCACACAAAGGCAGGGCAGGATGACAATGTCCTTTCTGGCCAGTGTGCTTCCCTAGCTCCCTCATCATCCACCTTTTCCCTACCGTCTGGTCCTCGACTAGACTCCCCTGCTCACTGCTTCACCCAGACTGGCCTCCCAGCTGCCCTATTACTGGCTTATGCTGAGTTAGCTTCAGAGACATCTTGAATCCTTCTCTCTGCTCTGTGAACACAACAAGCTCTTCAGTAACCCAGAGGCTTCAGGTGTCTTCCCAACTGGAAAATGCACACAACCTCTCACGTAAACTGCACCTTGTGCCCCTAGGTACCCACATACTCCAGAAGACTTTTCCAACCTGATCCTTTTTATTCACGTGCTGTCTCCCTTCCCCATCAGTACCTGCTTTGTCCCCATCGTGCATTTTGACACAGTCTCACGCTTCCACGCTGGTATTGAAGAGAGAGTAAAGGTTCTTACAGGGCATTGCCTCTTGCTGTTGTATTTCTCCCAGCTGGTTCCAGGGTAACACAGCTGGCACCGGAACTGTACCTGACATCTGTGGAACACGCGGCCTAGCAGCCTCCAATGAGGCTGTCCTGCCTCAGCACATACATCAGTGCTGGGTGGTGCGTTGAGTCTACCCAGCTTGGGATGTCTGGTTCACAGTACCTGAGGGGCTTCTTTAACTTAAGATTTAAGAAGCAGCAAAATGAATGAGGTGAGAAGGAAGAGGATGAATGACCTACACATCGGTTGTTTAACAACTTACTGTCCTAGATAAATTTTTCATCTGTGTAATAAGTTAGAGAAAATTCCATTTATGGTCCTTTTGTCAGGAAGACTATGTGGGTGCTTGGGAGAAATATTTTATTTGCTCCTTTGAGTTGGGGGCGGAACCCCTAAGGGCCTTCTCTGGCAGCAACAGATGTTTCCTAAACTGCCATTCGAAGAGGGTCTTTGCTTTGCAGACTGAGTAAGTAGACAAGTTGGGGACTGAACTGAGCTGTCTGGTGGAGAAGGTAGAAGAGGTGGAGAAGGAGAAAGGGATTTGGACAAACTTATCTGGCAACCACATCTGCAGTTGTTTACTATGTAGTGTGCAACAGAAATTGCTTCTTCTGTTTTCCCTATAGAATCTTCCATAGGGTCCTTTTAAAAATCATAAGATACAAATACGATTACATTTTTTGGTGTGGAAATGGTTAAGGCACCAGGTCTGCCTACCAGAAGCTATAGTGCCAAGCCTATATAGATGAAGGGGACCCTGTACACCCCAATCATGGGTGTGCCACAAAAGGGATCTAGTTTGTCTGCTTCTGGCTTTTTATGCTAATCTTCCTGATGACTGTGGGGCTCTTGGGGTCTCTCTGTGTGCTTTGATTTCTAGTGATTATAATGCAAGAACTTTCTCCTTCTACCAGCCAATTTTCTCTGCTATAACTACTGTTGTTGTTGCAGCTGGCTGCTTTTTACACTCTCAGCACATTTGTATGTCCTACATAATGCCATAGTTGGCTGAGTTTGGGGGGACTGCCTTGCCTACTCTGGGCTGAGCTCTGTGTCCAGTTTTGTCCATTTGTTCCTGAAGATAGCTGTCAGATTTGCTGGTTCTCCTAGTGACTCCTCACCCTTAAGCACATGGTCCCAGGGTCATGACCTCACAGATCACACCTTGCTGCCCATCTAACTACACGCCCACATGTCATCCACTCATTCACTTTAAAATGTTTACTGAGCACCTTCTTTGTGCCTGGCACTGTTTTAGTTCCTGCTTCCACAGGGCTTACAATCTAATGGGATAAAAAGACCATCAACGAATATACAGATAGCTAACATGTGCTGGACAGTCTCTCTTTTCTCCTCCAGCTCCAGTCTCCACCCTTTTCCACCTTGCTTTGTGCCCCAGGAGGCTGACCTCTATCTCTTGCTTCACTTGGGCTTCCTTGACCACTGACTTCCAGATTGGTTTAGCCAATGTGGGGCACCAGCAGGAGATAGGAGGTCAGAACAAAAAAGAAGGCAATTCTCCCCTGGCCCTTCCTCTATCAGGTAGTCATTTGGCAGTGGCTATGTGCCTCTACCTAAGGCCACAGCTCCATGGAAGGCCTTTCCACCATGTCAACAGTTCTCTCTGGGTTCCAGTATCAGCTTCCTTCCTTGTCCTATCAGGGCCACCAAGCTTTCCTTAAAATAGCTTCCCACTTTGTCAAACTCTGATGCTTAACCATCTCTGGTTGGTTCTCTTAACTCTGCCCACATCCTTGAAAATAGTTCTTTCATTAAATTACCCCAACAAATGTGTCATCTATTTCCTACCAGGATCCTGTTCCCTACAAATGTCAAATGATAAGAGCTATTAAAAAATACATACATATATATATATATATATATATAGCAGGGTAAGGGATAGAGAGTGAGAGAAAATGAGGGGAGGAGAGCTAATTAGTATAAAGTAGACAATAGTCAGGGGAGGCATCTCTAAAGACACATTTGAGCAGATGCACAAAGGAAGTAGGGATTTCAGGGGAAGAGCACTCCTGGCAGAAGGAACAGCAAATGCAAAAGCTTGAGGAGGAGGTTTTCTTAAGAGTGTTTAAAGAGCTATAAGAGGTCCAGGGTGCCTGGAGTAGAGTGAGGACAGGGACAGGGACAGAAAATGAGATCGGAGAGGTGACATCGGCCAGATTAGGTCGGGTATTTGTTATCGACTAAACGTTTGTGTCCCCCCCAAAGTCATGTTTTGAAATCCTAACTCCTAATGTGATGGTATTAGGAAGTGGAGCCTTTAGAAGGTGATTAGGTCATGAGGTGGAACCCTCATGAATGCGATTAGTGCCCTTATGAAAGATTCCGAAGGGCTCCCTCACCCATTCCACTATGTGAGAAGTCGGCAGTCTGCAATCTGGAAGAGAGTCCTCACCAGGACTCAACCATACTGTCACACTGATCTTGAACTTGCAGCCTCAAGAGCTGTCAGAAATAAATTTCTGTTGTTCATAAGCCACCTAATCTATGGTACTTTGTTACAGCAGCCTGAATGGACTAAGACAGCCATGGTAACGACTTCAGAGTTTATTCTGAAAGAAACGGGAAGCCATTGGAGGGTTTGAGCAGAGTGTTAAAAAACAAAGTTCAGGGGCTTCCCTGGTGGCGCAGTGGTTGAGAGTCCGCAGGGGACGCGGGTTCGTGCCTCGGTCTGGGAAGATCCCACATGCCGCGGAGCGGCTGGGCCCGTGAGCCATGGCCACTGAGCCTGCGCTCCGCAACGGGAGAGGCCACAACAGTGAGAGGCCCGCGTACCGCAAAAACAAACAAACAAATTTCAATCGAGTAAATTTGAAGGTCTAAATTGTCTTTATTAGGCAATTCATGAATCAGGCAGTATCCCATTAGCAACTAGAAGGGTGCTCTGAGAGGCTGTACAAAATGGAAGGTTTTTAAAGAAAAAAAGGTGGGGCAAGGGGGCTGTGAGCAAAAGAAAAGGAAGGACTGTTTTTAGGTCAGGACATTTTCTTTTGTGGGGCAAGGAACCTGCAAGGGTTTTATCATGCACCTGCCTCTTATTCCTCTGAGGAATGGAGAGAGCCTGCTTGACAGAATATCTCATTGCTGCTGATCAGAAAATTCCAGACTGGTTGATTAAGATTACATTTCTGGGGAAGTAGAAGCTGCAATTAAGTCAGGTAATAAGTCTAGGTTTGGTATCATCAGCTTTAGCACAAGTGATGTCATTCTGGGGCCTGTGGTTTTCTCTTTAACAAGAAAGATAACATGATCCGACTTTATTTTAAAATGCAAATCTCTGATGGCTATGTGGCAAATACACTGCAGAGGGGTAAAAGCGAAAGCAGGGAAGACCATTAATGGGCAATTCCAATTATTTAGGCAAGAAATGATAGCAGCTTGGACTGAAATAGGAAGGCAGTGAGATGTCAGAAGCTTGTTTTTGTAAATGTTAATTTGAGATGCTTATTCCATATCCAAGTGGAGATGACAAGTAGGCAACGGATTTTCCCCACTGGAGTCTGGAGGAGTGGTCAAGACTTACAGATTACGGAGTCATAGATGGAGGAGAAGGAGTTATCGATTAGGAAGTTATCAGCCTATACATGGCATTTAAAGTCATGCACCTGGATGAGGTCATCTTGTGAGTGAGTGTCGATGCAGATAAAGAGGTCCAAGGGCTGAGCACAGGGCCTACCATCACAGAGTTCAGAGGGTCCAGCAAAAGTGACTGAATGAGGTAGGAAGGGATTCAGAGAGTGTCCCCAGTGGCTAAGTAAAGAAGGTGTTTCAAAAAAGAGGGAGTAATCAACCATGTTGACATCAGATAGGGCTGAGAGTTGATCTCTGGATTCAGCAACATGGAGCTCATTGGTGATGCTGAAGGGAGCTGTTTGGTAGGGTGGTAGAGATAAAGCCTTGTTTAAATTGGTTCAAGAGAGAGAATTGGAGGAAAGGAAGTGGATTCAAGGATGAAATATAACTCTTTTGAACATTTTCCTATAAAAAGAAGCTGAAAACTGAGGAGGTAGCTGGAAGGGAACATGGGGTCAATGAAAGCTTTCTTTTGTTTTGATTTGCAGGCTAATGGGAAAGCTCCAGGAGAAAGGAAAAAAAACAAAAAACTAATAATGTGGGAAAGAGAAAGAGGCCAAATCATGCAGAAGAGAGGGGTTGGCCTTCCTTAGATAGGAGCAGAGTCAGTTCATTCCGGATCACAAGAGGGAAGACAGGGAAAATGGATGCAGATAGAGATGGGTGGGGAGTTCAGGTGGTAGAGGCTTATGGAAGTTCTCTTCGGACCACATCTATTTTCTCAGTAAGAAATAAGAAGCAAGGTCATCAGCTGAGAGTAAGGAAGGGGGAAGTGTTGATGGTTTAGGAGAGAGAAAGTGTAGAATGGACATCTAAGAGAATAATGAGTTGACTGGAAATTTATCACCAGGCAACACTAAGTATCCCTTGAGCTTTGTGGTCACACTGACCAGTGAACTTTAACTGACCATACATCTTTCTGACCAACCCTCACATATGGCTCTGTGTCCCATCTTTTGTATAACCTGACACTTGGAAAGCACCCTTCTCTCTGCTTTCATCTCTTGGCTTACTGAGAGGCCATTTTCCCAGCACCATGACTTTGGAAAGGATGACTGTCCCCCTGAAAACAACAGAGCCTTCTCTATTCTTCCTATTTCTCTCATTCAGACTGTCTTATCTGGAAGAGATAATGCTGCAACTGTGCTTTCACTCCCCTGGGCATTGTGTTAGGTGCTTCAGGAATACAAAGCCTAATAAGGATCCTGCCTGCACTCAGTGAATGTATAACTGGGTTGGGGAGCAGAGATTTGTACACAAGCACCTATGTACAATAGCTAAGCCCACTTGATCATGAGCACTTCCAGGCCTGGAGCTGTGAATAACTGAGTAGGGGTGTGTGATTCAGATCAGATGCTAGAGGGGATCAGAAATACAAGAGATCAGGAAGGGCTTGGAAATGTATGGGGAAGCTCTACTGAGGCAATTGGACTTAAGTACAGTCATTAGGCATGCAAATCGTCTTGTGGGCTTTCCAGTGTGTGCACTGGAATACATTAATGAGCTCAATTTCCCCTGTGCTGAAGCTCTGCTCTATGCCTTTAACTGACACACCCTGTCAAAATATGTGGAAATTAAGTACCTTGAGTCCAAACCTCCCATGAAGAATCTAAAGGGAAGAAAGAAAGTACTCATAAATTGGCTGCCACTCCCTCCCTCCCTCCCAGGCAGCTGGATGTAGGAGCCTTTTCCCATACTTCTCAGCTCATTCCCTTTTCAAGATGACTTTACCATCAATATTTGTTTTAACCAGAGTTTGCCCATATTTGGGGGTGGGAGAGGCATCAATGGAGAGATAGAGTCCTACCCTCCCAGGACGGCCTCCTTCCAGTTCCTAAGAGTCTGGGATGTGTCCATCATCTGTTTTAAAAAAAACATAATTCAACTGAGTAATTTTAAATATCTAACTGGCTTTATTTAATGATTCATGAATCAGGCAGCATCCCATCTAGCAGACAGAAAGGAGCTCTGAGGAGATGTACAAAATGGAAGGCTTTTATAGGCAGAAGGGTTTGGAAAAAAGGAAATTTCTGGCAAAGAGTGGATTATTTCAGGCAAGGTCACCTTCCTTTGGGGGAAGGCAGGGGTCTAGCGGGCAGCAGGTCTACTAGGGCTGACCAGGTAATTCCAGATTGACTGATTAAAGGCCACATTCCTGGAAGAAGCTGAAACTACAGTTAGGTTAGGTATTAAGTCTTGGTGGGGCTTAGCACAGGTGACTCCATTTTGGGCCTGTTGTTTCTTTTTTAACACATCTCTATTCTGGATGGCTACGGTTGGGGCAGGAATTAGCTCATTTTGCTTATTTAAACTAATAAGCTGGAAGAGTGCTGTTCGTTTCAGAGCCACCATGTGGTTTGAGTGACAGATCTATGCCTTTGCCTGATGCTGAGACTCCATGAGAAACAGCATGTATTCTTGCTGAACTCTGATGGAAAGATAAGAGCCACAAACCATTTAATTTTAGATTGTACCTGTCATTCACTATACCTTCTCAGTGCTTCTCAGTGATTCTCAGTGATAAGAAATTCACCTAATATTTGTCATTCCAAAGACCTTAAAACAAAGTTAGTTCATTTTGTAACCTTAAAGAGGTGGCAGAAACTGCATTATAGTGAGTAATAAAAATATTGGTGCAGAGTACCCTGGGGTAAGCATTAGAGATTAGTGAGAATATGTTTAGGAATATCATGAGAAATAAAATGACTAGCTAATAAAAGAAAAGCGCATAAAATTGATGTAGTTTGGGCTTAAAGGGCAAACTAGAAATACCTGAAATCAGCAATCTCAAAGACAAAGAGCAACAGAAAAAACAAAAATAAATTTAGGTTAAACACATTTAGACCATAGAGGGACTTATTTCCGGACTAATGTCAAAAGCTGATTGTCCTTTGCCACAAGTGGGATAAATAACACCCCCTTCATCCAGTACCCCGCTTTCTTTTTGTTGCCTTTATAGTGTCTATATGTTCAAAATATATAAAGAACTCATACAAATCAGTAAGAAAAATAGACCACCCAATAAGAATAATGGGCAAAAACACCTGAAGAAGAACCCCATGAAAGAGGATATCTAAACAGCCAATATACATATGAAAAAGCACTGAATCAGTCTTTGAGCATGAGGAAAATTCAAATAAAAATTGCAACGGGAAACCCCAATACACCTACCAAGATGACTGAAGTTAAGACTAACAGTACCAGGTGTTGGAAAGAATGTCAAACAAGTGGAAGTCTTATGCCCTGTTGCATTTCATCCGATGTGTTATCTCTGATTTTCCACTTCAATTATGGAGGAACTCGAAATGGTTTAAAACATATATATATATATATATTTTAATTTGATTCAACTGTAGTGGGTGAAACAAAAACACCCTCTACAGAAAAAATAGATTTTCTATTGTATGACACTGTCCTGGCAACAACCAGTCAGCCCACCACATCCAGCACCCTGCTTTCTAATTAGTGTTCTCAGGCCGACGTCTATGCATGGCTAGAGCTGGTTACAAGTTTTTAGTAAAGAACAAGCAAGAATTTTGCTTCTGACAACCCAGGGAGCAACTTTCTCATTGGAGAAGCATATGTCAGAGCAGGTGGAAGAGGTTACTTGTCTTAGAAAAGGAGAGATCTGTGTGGTTGAGAGGACAGTGGACACCCCAGCCTTGAGGCTCAAGGCTTGGCCAGAAGTGCTACTTGCTTAGGCAGAGCTGGGAGGCAGAACTGGGAGCAGATGGGATCTTTGGATGAGCTGGGAGTTCAGCCAGTGAGAACTCTGCAGGAGACTCTGACTGGTCTGGGAGTAGAACAAAAACAGGACTGAACAGAGAAAATCATTCCTAAACAAGAGAGAAGGCCTAACTGCTCCAGAGTGTGTGTTATCCGTACACTCACTTGGCAACTCAGTTCTGTGCTGTTATTTAACATTATTTAGAGTCAATGTTGCCCAACTAGACTGTCATATTCTTGAAGGCGAGTTTTTTATTTTGAGCATTTCATCTCTATGGCGATCTATGAGATAAATACTATTACTGGCTCTATCTCGCATAGGAAGAAACTGAGGCAGCTAGAGATGGGCAAGCAACTAATCCAGGATGAGGCAGTCAGGGGGTGGCTTCTTACATTTTTGTTGACTAAAACAGTGAATCAATGAAGAGCAATGTATACATTTTCAAAAATATCCTTTTCAACTTTCTTAAGCAAGTTTAAGATGCCATTTGGAATTCATAATTAAAGTACTGGCAGCAAACCGTTTGAAGGGAGCAATCAAAGTGCGTGCACTGAGATAGCAAAACAGTCAAAGGGTGATCTTTAACTAGTTTACTCGACTGTAAAATACAAAACAGTGAAGACTGTTATCTAAAGCAAGAGATAAAAGACAATGTAAAGATAACAAATTTCAGCAGTTACAGATTTCTGTCTCTGGAAATCACAGCTGTTTTTTGTATCTGCCAACCAACTGGAACTCATCAGATGACATTTTTTTTAAGTAAATTTATTTATTTTATTTATTTATTTTTGGCTGCGTTGGGTCTTCATTGCTGCGCGCAGGCTTTCTCTAGTTTCGGTGAGTGGGGGCTACTCTTCGTTGCGGTGCACATGCTTCTCACTGCGGTGGCTTCTCTTGTTGTGGAACACAAGTTCTAGGCACGTGCGTGTTTCAGTAGTTGTGGCAAGTGGGCTCAGTAGTTGTGGCTCGCAGGCTCTAGAGTGTAGGATCATTAGTTGTGGCATATGGGCTCAGATGCTCCATGGTATGTGGGATTCTCCCAGACCAGGGGTCGAACCCATGCTGATCCCTGCATTGGCAGGAGGATTCTCAACCACTGTGCCACCAGGGAAGTCCCCAGATGACTTGTTGAAAGCCCACAAGGTCCTGGCAGGGCACATAGAGCTTGCAGAAGACATGGGCTGTCTCTCTCAGGGCCTTACATTTAAAAAGCTATTCAGGGGCTTCCCTGGTGGCGCAGTGGATAAGAATCCACCTGCCAATGCAGGGGACATGGGTTCTATCCCTGGTCCGGGAAGATCCCACATGCCACGGAGCAACTAAGCCTGTGTGCCACAACTACTGAGCCTGCACTCTACAGCCCACGTGCCACAACTACTGAGCCCGCGCGCCTAGAGCCCATGCTCCACAACAAAAGAAGCCACTGCAAGGAGAAGCCCAAGCACCGCAACAAAGAGCAGCCCCCGCTCAGCACTACTAGAGAAAGCCCACGTGCAGCAACGAAGACCCAACGCAGCCAAAAATAAAATAAATAAATAAAACTTTTTTTAAAAGCTATTCAGGGGGAATCAGAGAATTCAAGGGGAAACTGACCAGGTGAAGGTGAAAGGACAAGCTTCAGAGCATGTTTTCACACACCCTAACAATTCTGCCAAGGAGCACAGCCCCTGGCTACTCTGTACAACAAGGAGGAAACAAGGACACCAGAAAGTCTGTATGCACTAAAAGGCTACTATTGATTTTAATATTTATAATTAAGGGTGCATTCATGTTGACAGTCATCATTCAGTCAGTCAACAAGCATTTGGGAGGACCTACTTTGTACTGAGCTCAATGCTAGTGACAGGTTTGCCAGCATAGAGAGTGGTCTCTAGAGTCTGTGCAACTCAAGGGACCTCATTCCTCTATAGAAACCAACAAACTCAAGTTGCATGTTGACTCGAGTCAGCATCAGAGGGCCAGCTGGCTAGCAAGTCATCAGACCAGCTCTTATCCAACCAACAAGTTGCCTCCTTGCTCACTTTGCTGTCACCAAGGCAACAGAGGTAGTCCTGGAACTGTCTGCCAAGTGTCCCCACTCCCAGCCCTCTACCCCTTTGGTGACATTTCCCTCATCTCCACCACCGTAACTGCTTGTGTCCCTCACAACACTTCTACCCACTGCTCTCCCTAGTGAGAGAGATCATCCTATCAAGGTTGCCTCAGAAGTTTCGTTTTTACTAGGTTTCGTATGTCTGCTACGTCACTGGGGAGTGGATGCAGACATCTTATTCTCAGAATGAAGCCCTGCAAATAGTTGCTATGAAGTGTGCTAGCTGAGATGAAAGGAAAAATTGGGTTAGTATTTACCGAAACTGGTCAGGCTGAAGTGGAAATCCCCGAAGAGAAAGATACAAAACACTCTACTGTTTCTAGTAGTGATAGAGAGATTTGTGGAAGAAAGCGGGAGTGGGGGTGGGAATATGGTACAAAGTTGCTTATATGGATGGCAAGAGAAAATAAACTGGGGGCAACGTCTCTCTGGGTAAAAGATAAAAAATTTTCATAAATGCAGAATAATAGAGAAAAGAATCTAATAGTGTACAGATTAAACAAGAGTTAACATTATGCCTTTTTGCTTCAACTCCTTTGCTTTAAGAAATAAGATGTTATAGTCTAATTGAAGCCCCCTTTGTAATCCTCTGATCTCATTTTACTCCCACCACAAAGTGCAGATAATTTTCAAGAATGAGAGCTACTGAGGCATCATATTGGGGTCCTTTCTTATAGCCTATCATTGGTTTTTGCTTCATATGAAATATAATAAAGCTCTGTTCAACAACTACCAGTTTGTTTAAAATGCGTGAAAAATAAGGCAAATTCTATTCCTTATATACCCCACTGTTCGCAAATGAACCAGACCTGGTTCATGGGACATTTCTTAGATAAAGTCACTCCTTACAGGTTACAGCCTTAAAGAAATAGAGATCAGCATGTCTTCTCCTAAATATCCCCCATTAGGCCCTGGAAAAGGATCTGTCCCTCTGAGTCCCATTTCTAAAATTCATCTCTTTCAACATACATTTTTTACACGTGGCCTGTATCACTTCTGCTAGCTAGCTAGCTGGCACCTCCTTCGAAGAACATTTCTCCATGCGTGACATATGAACCAACAGGGATTTGTCTAAGCACTTTACGTACATAAACTCACTTAATCTTCACAACAACCCACGGAGGTAGATATAGTTATTGTCCCCATTTTACAGATGAGAAAACGCATCTGCAGCAGGTACAGGACTTTGTGTACTTCGGCAAAGGAATGATGTGGCAGTCATGAGCTCTTGTGTGCAGAGTAAACTGTAGCCCTTGTCAAATATGATGTTGTTGCGCTATGTAATTACTGGGGCTTTAATAGCCTAAGGCTTCACTCCATCCAGTCATTATGTCAATGCCTACTGGTATTGTAGCTACTCAGTTAACTTTCTTCAAAAACAGAGTTCTCATTGCTTCATAGAGAACTCACTAGAAGACAGATGTCTCATTGGACCCAGATCACCCATTTTGCACACAAAAATATGTTAGCCATCCATCTTCTTGGGCCTAAGGAAGGGCTGGGACTTAGAGAGGGCAAATCAGAGGCACTTGGCAGCAGCAGCAGGACACAAGCCATAAATAGATGCAGGGGGAGTGGAAAGACGGTGCCCCTTTAGCCACAGTGCCTCTCTGCCCTCTCTTCCTTTCATTCTACTTCTGACCATCCTGCTGGCCTGGCCAAAACAATCATTCTTCAAGGTCCAGCTTAGTCCTATATCTCCAGGGAAGCCCTCCTGGACAAGGGCAGCCCACACTGGTTCCTTATCACATTGACCCTTACTGTTGTATAATTGGTTCACATTCTTCTCTGTCTCTCTCTCTCCTTCTCTCTCTGGCCAATGAACTTTCAAAAGACAGGAATATTTTATACTTATGTATACCTAATAACAATTATTATAAAATTCTTTGGGGTGCCAGTTGTTTCCTGGCTTAAGAATATGGAGGGAAACATATGGAGGAGACCGTATGGAGAAAGAGAGGTTTTTATCATGGCAACCCTACCATGATAGGAGGCAGATGGTGTTGCTTGGGGACTGTATGACTACAAGCAATCTCACAGCCATAGAAGGGGCAATATTCCTTCCTTCTATTCCAAGCACAAAATAATAGGGACATCTAAGAGATCTTCAAATGCCTTCATACCCTGGTTTACAGGAGGTTCAGCAGGACCCATTATTAGATTGTATCTGATAAGAGGAATTAAACACAAGGAATTAAACAAAGGTAGTAGACTGAGAGGATTAAGAACATGGACTCTGGAGCCAGATTGCCTGGAATCAAAGCCCAGCTCTGCCACTTACTAGCTGAGATACCTTCAGCGAGCTGTTTAATCTCTCCATGCCTCTGTTTCTTAATCTGGAAAATCAGGGTGATAATAATATCATGTGTCCCTAAGGTTGCTATGAGCTTTAAATATACTTCTATTCATAAAGCACTTAGAACAGTGCCTCATACAAAGTGGCACCATACAAGTGTTTGCTACTATTTTTCACGTCCCTACCCTCTCTTCTAATGTTGTTTTTTTTTTTTTCTAAAAGAACAGGGCTTTCATTCAGACTGTTTAACTTTAGTTTTTCGTACCACGGTTTGGGTCCAACAGGCTTCCTTAATGTATATGAATCATTTTTGCAAAAATGATCAGCAGAAATGCCTTTCAGCCTGGCATAATGGAAGGAGTCTGGTAGACCTGAGTTCAAATGCCAGTGCTACTCCCTAGCATTTCTGAGTGTCAATTTTTCTATCTGTAAAAGGGAACTAATAACACTTTCTTCATATCATTGTTATAAACATTAGAAATAACGCTGGATAGTAATCAATTGACACATAGTAGGCACTCAATGATAGCAATTTTTATCGTCATTCTCATTATCATGAATTGTGTTTCTCTCATGTTTCATAGAGTACTAAGCAAACTGCTAGAACTTATTTTTAAAAGACAGTTATTACTTATATTCTTGAGGTTTTAAAATTTTCTACAAAAGAACTCACAGCTTCTCTTATGAAAGCTAACAGGGGCTCTATAAACATGTTATCATGTAATTCTAACGCTTCCTACCAATTAACAATGATATGATAGAGAAATCTAAAAATAATTTTTAAACCACTTTAATGAGGTATTATTGACACATTAAAAGCTGTACATATTTAATGTATACAACTTGATGAGTTTAGGGATAAGTATATACCCATGGAACCATCACAACAATCTACGCCATAAACACATCCATCACTTCCCACAGTTTCCTCCTGCCCCCTCTAAAAACAATTTTTGCATCCTGTTTATATTTTAAACAAATCTCTAGGTTTCATTACACTATATGCATTGGAACATGATTGTAAAACCATTTTCAAAAAAGAAAGTCTTGGTTTCAGTACTATCCTTAAAATGGTTATCATATTATATAGGCAGTGGCAGGCATCACTATTTTAAATGAGAAACCAAGTACCAAAGGAATATAGTGGGAGCTTGTTCAGGATGTACATTGCCTACAGAAAACATTGTGGTGAAAAAGCAATTACTCAAAAGGCTTTTGAAGTTACAAGGGATTTGTTCCCTGGAAATCATTTTCAGAGTTTAAAAGAAAATTTTTTTCCTAATGAACAGCCTTACCTTTACTTGGAAGACTCAATACAATCATGGCATGTTAGAGCTGTAAGGAATCATTCTAAAGGTAATTTTAGGACAGTTGCCCCACTCTAGATTAGCCACTCAGACCCAGAGAGGTGATGAAAGTAGCTCAGGATCAGTCTTTTATTATCTTTCCTACAACTGGTCGACCCTGGAGCAGAGTTCTTACATTTGCACTAAACTCTAGAGCTACTGCATCTCTTCTCTGACTGCAAATTTAGATAAATGTGGGAACTGACATACACACACCCAAGGGGAGAGAATTTATACCTCTGTGGGTACATGAGACTAGCGAGAAAAAAGGTAAAAGGGTAGCATGATTGAGAAATATTCCTTTAACGTAACTTTGTTTTATCAATGACTCGGACTGTCCATCATTTTTTGACATTATTATCTAAAAACTATCTAGCCAAAAACTCATTTTTTGGTGAAGCCTAAGAGGCTTTGACTAATCAAACATACAAACTCACCAGAAGGCACACACTGAGACCTCACATCAGGTCAGGCAGATTACAGGAAGAACCCCTGAGCAGAGTTGTATTAGTCAATCTGATATATATGGTTATTATGCACGTTTATGGAAAGCCCCGTTATTCACAGCGACTCAAACAGAGCAAATCCTTCACAGATGCTGGTGTACAAATCCTGTTCTCAAGTGGACTTACACTGTCCCTCTTGAAGCTACTGAGCGTTCCGCCTCCCAGAGGGAACCAGCAAGTACCCAATGTGGGCAGCTTGAAAATGGCTTTGAACAGGTGCTTCCACAGTCTCTTTTCAATTCCATTTTTCTTGGACTTTGTAAAGGGCTATCAGACCCCAGGATTAGAGACACAATGCAAATACAAAACCAGATTTATTCCCCCATTGTCCTGATGTGACCTTCTTCACTGAATATTCCATCTTGTGTATGGAAGCTACCCTCCTCCACAGATTATGTAAAAGTTATTTGGGGAAGGGTGTTGTTGTCAAGGCTGAAGTTGTTTTATAGGTTGGAGAGAGTGACTCACTAAAATTCTTGTTAGAGTCCTGCTCATGTAGCCTCCTCAGTCTCCTGGGAATAGGGAAGGGAAATGGAAACGATCACCTCAAGGTACACCAGTTTCCTTGGTGCATTTTCCTCATCATTATTTTCTAGTTATGTTAACTGTGGGTTTTTTTTTTTTTGGAATTTATTATTTTTTTTTATACAGCAGGTTCTTATTAGTTATCTATTTTATACATATTAGTGTATATATGTCAATCCCAGTCTCCCAATTCATCCCAAAACACCACCACCCCTCCCCAACTGTGGGTTATTTTGAAATCTTCATCTCCTACTTTTCTGTGTCTCCTATTAATTAGCTCTATTGTTATTTCACTGTTCATTAGCACCTCCACAAGAGAAGACAGGAAGGGAAATGAAACTCACCTGTAATTAGACAATACCAAGAAGATATTTGATGTCATCAATACTGGAGGAAAAAGAACCATAGAACAAAGTGACTTTAGAAATCATCCCTTTGTAGTGGTTAAGATGGCTTAAGATGGACTTTTGCTGCAAGGAAGAGAAAACCTGACTTTGCTGAAGAGTTAAATTTGACCTTAAGAACTAAAGACATGTGATTTACTTCACATGCACTAAGTCCCCTACGTACGAACCTTCAAGTTCCAAACTTTCAAAAATGCAAACACGGAGCTTACTAATGAAGACCTGATGGAAGTGGAGGCCCCGAGAAAGGACAAAGAGAGACAAGAGGAAGAAGTAATTGAAGAACGGAAGAGATTCACGATGCAGTAAATGGCAAGGGGATTTCTTTATTTGAGGAGGCACAGGACCTGAATGCAGAACAGTAGCAGATTGTGTTAGTTGGGTACCGAGGCTAACTTTGTTGGACTTAAAAACAAATTGGACTTACAAACGCGCTCTCAGAACGGAACTCGTTTGTACGTAGGAGACTTACTGTAATAAGAAGTCCATCGGTGAACAGTTCCAAGGTTGACGCAACAGGCCAAGGGCCAGCCTCTTCCCATCTCCAGGCCCCGCCATCCTCAGAGGGTTGGCTTTTCATACTCATGCTTGTTTACACATGGAGGCAAAACAGTTGTCACAATTCCAGGCGTCTCTTTCCCCCACAAATGCTTTCAAGGCAGGAAGCAGAAGGCAGGGAACAGGCTTTCTCCCCATGTCTCTGCCACTTTCTCTAGGAAAAGAACCCTTCTCAGAAATGCTCCAGGACTTCCCAGCTGGCACAGTGGTTAAGAATCCACCTGCCAATGCAGGTGACGTGGGTTCGATCCCTGGTCCAGGAAGATCCCACATGCCGCGGAGCAACTAAGCCCGTGCACCACAACTACTGAGCCCGTGTCCACAACTACTGAAGCTCTTGCGCCTAGAACCCGTGCTCCGCAACGAGAAGCCACTGCAATGAGAAACACGCACACCGCAACAAGGAGTAGCCCCCGTTCGCCCAACTACAGAAAGCTCCCGTGCAGCAATGAAGACCCAACACAACCAAAAAATAATTAATTAATTAAGAAAAAAAAAAGGAAACAGGTCACATGAGCCAGGCCTAGCTGCAAGGGAGGCTAAGTGAAGTCATATTTCATCTTCCAGTCTCTATTCCATACTGAGAAGTAGACAAGGAAAGGGGGGCTTGAAATGATTACAGGGTTAGCCAATCAATAGTATCTGCCATAGGAGAAAACCATCTTATTTGTCAAATAAGAAAACTGAGACCAGGAGAATTTAAGAAACTTACATTTAACATTTTTTGAGTATCCAGTGGATGCTGGACCCAAGGCATTTTTTTGCCAAAGCAAAAAGCTGGGTCAGCCTGACCTGCAGTTCTATGCACGTGTATTAGGTCACACCACAGAGGAGAGGACAGTGCACACTGGTGAGAGAAGCAAGCAAGTTTTCTGCATTAAGTAGATGAAATTACTTTTTTTAAAATGGTGAGGTGTTATTTGATTCTTCTTGAAGAGTATAGACACAAACACCTCTAGGGAATGCCCTGGCAGCCCAGTGGTTAGGACTCCACACTTTCACTGCTGAAGGCCTAGGATCTATCCCTGGTTGGGGAATTAAGATCCCACAAGCCATGGCGTGGCAAAAAATAAATAAATAAAAGATATATTGGAGGAAATTTTGAAACTGCTGGCTAGTAGTAGTACATTGGGATCTATGATCCCTGTGTATTAATGACCATTGTCAACACTGATGCACCTTTAAGATTTGGGGGAATTAAATGTAAATTTCTTCTGTAACAGGTATCCACAAAAAATTGAGAATCTACCATTCAAAAGACTACAAAATAAAAATATGAAAACACTTCACTGTTTTGGAAACATTTTTATCAACCCTGATTTCATGAATGAAGAAGCTAAAGGTAAATAAATTTCAATGACTCGTGTTAAGTTTCAAGGAGACTCAATGACACAGTGCAGATCAGTGATCAATGTAATTTTTGTATGATCTCATGCAGTAGAGCTTAAGTCATACAATTAAATAAAAATACATATTTTATTTTTCTGGATCATGTCAGCTCTGTCTAATTTCCCAGACAATTCAGGCAAAGGCGGGGACATTCACTTGAATCACCTTTGGAATTCACAAAGTTAAGACTATTTCCTGAATGACCTGGATAACTATAGCTATTGTCCTATTCACTATGGAACTACAAATAGCTTTACATGGAGACTTCTCATGACAACTGTAAATTGTCTAATTTGTAGCTTACATATGGAAATGAGAGTTTCAAAATCATACTCTGGTATGAATATTAACAACCCCAAATTACCAACACAAGCTTTGGCCTAAATAAATGGTCACAATAACCCTACACATCGAGGGCACTGACACAGGTCCCATGAGCTAGAAGTGTCCTTATATCCTCCAAGGGAAGAGGGGGGATGGTGTCACAAGGCTGAGGATCTGAGAGCCAAAAAAGACCAAGTCCAGGCCAGATCAGGAGCAAATTGGTGGGTCTCTACCTCTGCTCAGACTACAGGCAGTTCCCAAGAGATCCTGTGTGACTACAAGCAACTACAGTAGCAAAAGCATTGGCCTTCTACTCCATGGAAATTTTCTCCCACCTTGGGCAGGGCTTGGAGTAAAGGGGGATTTCACTCTCTTCACCCTATTCCCCAACTAAGACATTGTCTGGTCTAACCAAGCCCAGTTTTTGGAGAAAGACAGAGACCTCTTTGTTATATGCAGGGGAAATCCACATTAGATTTAGCATGGAGGTCCATTTTTTTTACTAATTATGTCACTGTGTAATTCTATGCATATGAAGAAGCCCCAGAAAAATATGAATTTATAATCACGGTCTTGTTCTATTGCATAAAAATGTTTTTTGTTCCCTAATTCAAACTATTTACTGTAGAGAGATAGTCAATGTTAGGGACAGGAGGGGCTCTAGAGATGATCTACTTAGACTCCATCCTTCAACAGAACAAAAAAAGATGCCCTAACGGTGCTAAGAAAACAGCCACACCAGAACTATAATCCAGAGCTCCTAACTCTTTGATTTTCTTATGTAAGAGATAAAATGCCACCTTCTCTTCTGTGGCTCTGTTCCAGATCACCCATCGTGGGAGACATGTCCTTTCCTAGAATCCAGAATGTATCTTACTGTGAACAAACGGTTTTATAAATAGTAGTTGGTAAAGGTGAAATCATACTACTACTTCAGATATGTTGTGGTATTTTGTGGGCTTACTAGTCAACCTAATTATTACTATTTCTATGGGCAAAGAATGTATTTAAGGTTCTAAATAACCAACTTGCACATGCTATTTTGGAATAAGGACAGTTCGTAAATAGCCTAAGGCTAAAAGCCCTTTAATATAGTTCTTGGAAATTCTTGCGTCTCGCAGACACCCCGTGACTCTGAGGTGGCAGCAACGATTGGTAGGGAGTTCCCAGGCATCTTCACTGGGTCTCTTCTACTTGTGCCCTTCCAAGTGTCAGAATGGCTGCACCTCCTGCAGCAGCTGCGGCACGTCTCCATACCCATCACGGAGGTTCCCTGAGGTACACAGTGCTGGTGCGGTGGACGTGGAGATGCACCACCCAGATCCCCATCAGGGAGGGACTTGCTACCCAGCTGCAAGGAGCGTGGCTGGTAGATGGTCTCCTGCTGTCAGCTTCTCCAAGGCCAGCTTCAGCTAGCCCGAGACTGTGCCTTCCTGGCACAGTCTGAGTCTAGTGACTGAGGGAGGCAGCAGGATAAAGGCCAGACATACAGATGGGCAATACTGTCTCCAGAGCCCCCACAATGGGCTGGCCAAGGTTCTGTTGGGCCTGCACTGCAGTTCAACATTTTCTTCTGCCCAATGCTCTTACCCACCCCCTGCCCCTTCTTTTGATGGGTGTTTATTTGTTTTATAAAATACTTTCTTTTTTATAATAGTTTTTAATGTACAGAGAAATTGATAAGATAGTAGAGAGTTCCTATATTCCCCATACCCAGTTTTCTCTATCACTAACATCTTATATTAGTATGATATAGTTGTCACAATTAATGGACCAATACTGATACATTACTATTAACAAAAGTCCATAGTTTTACATTTCCTTAGTTTGTACCTAATATCCTTTTTCTGTTCCAGGATTACATCCAGGATACCATTTTAATCCTAATAAATAACTTGCATCCCAAATTCTATTTTATATGTTTCCAGAAAATCTAATCTGTGATAGTTGGTTGCCTATTCAACAGTCATTCTCCCTTTTTCTTGCTAATATCATTCCAATTTCTTACCGGCAACAGTGGGCCCAGCCTCAGGACATGAATCACAATGGTTCTAATCCAGTAGGGTAATCCCAATCTAATTTGCTGGTGACTGACCCAGGGGTGGCCATGTGACCCAATCATGACCAATGAAACACAAGGAAACTTCTGCCAGGGGCTTTCTGGGAAGATTTTCCACCCTGATAGAAATTATCATAAAAGTTCAAGGAGAAGGGTTTGTTGTTTTGTTTTGTTTTGTTTTGTTTACTCCACTTCTCTCCCTATCTACTGAAGGTTCTGTCCTGTGAGGCAACAAGGCCATGCAGAGGGCAAAGGCTCCTGGATCTTTCTTGACATCATGAAGCTGCAGAATCAACACTGGAACTGGAATTCTTGTTACATAAATGTCCTTACGTTTAAGACACTGCCGGTTGAGTTTTCTGTTCCTTGCAGCTGAAAGCATTTCTAACATGCACTCACTCAGGGTGGCCCAAGAAAATGCCTTATTATAAGGGTTCACATGGCTAACAAGGAGATAGAATCTCATAAAACTTTAATAACAGGTCCAGGCCTCACAGAGCCTGAATTAAACAGTAGTTCTGGTAGGAATCCTCCCTTGCAATTTTAGAGGTCTTTATGCCAGCACTTGACTCTATGTATCTTTTCTCTTCCTCATATCTTCTGCTTCCTCACAAATACAGCTCCCTTAGGGCATCTTAAGTCTCTCTTAATTTAATGATCTCTCAGCTTCAGCTCCCACTCGAAATTCTCAATATATCTCTGTTGAAAATCTTCATGGAGAGAATATAATTGACCCAGCACATCTTTTCTGCCAGGTCATACTACAGGTCACTGGCCAGTCTACAGATTGTCTTTGGCATGTCCAATCAACTATGCTTGGAGAAGCAAGGTCACATGGTATAAAATCAAGCCATATAGAGCTGCCCCTTCAAGAGGACTGCATGGGACAGTGGGTTGGTCAGGCACAGTGACACATGGGGTCTGGCAGAGCAGCAGCTGGGAGCAGAAAGGTAGAGATATCAATGCCCTGCACTCTTATCCCTCATCTCTGTCCCTCCCCACCAAATTAGTCCAGTTCTAAGACTTTTTGTTTGTAAATTACTGGAAACCTTCCTATCTCACACAAATAAAAGACAAGATGTCTCCAAATAAACTTTGGTTACTACTACTAGGAAAGCCAGCAAGCAAGCAAGAGGGAGAAGGAAGGGAGGGAGGGAGGGAGGAAAGAGAAAAAGAAAGAACAGAGCAAGGGGCTATTGTCTTTGACAGGCACACACAAGTGTCGATGACAAAGACTTGGCACATTAGCAAGAGAGGGAGACAGAAAGCAAAGCCATGAACGAATGAGGTCCAAGTCAGCTTCCAACTCAGCCCAGAACCAATGGAAAACAGAGACAGTTTCATGGAAGAGAGAAGTTTTAATGGGTGACATAAACTAGACTAATCCAACAGGCTCCTGCGGTACAATTCTGACCCATGGAACACATTCCATGGATTCAGCCATACCATGGGTCATACCATTCTTCCCACAACAGTGTGATCTCCTTTCCCTGACATCGGCATTGTGATACATTTTTACTGTACATCTCATCAGAGAGGCCCAAATTAATTCCATTTACAGAAAGGCAAAAGTACCCAATTTACCCCTGAGAATAAGACATACAACAGGAAACACCGGCCCGATGTATCTAAAAGCACAGAGTGAACTATGAAAATGGGATTTTACTCCATGACTACCAGAGGTTTCTTGCAAGCATTTGCTTTGCAGAAAACTTGGCTTTCATTCTTCTCTTGATTTTTTTAAGCTGGTCTTTGAACACGACTCAGTAGGTAGTTGGTCCTTTTGATGTTTGGCACTGGCATAAAAAGGATGAGTTATTTAATTTTCTGCAAAGGCAACTAAGCCTGTTCCGTATGTAAAAAGGCAAGCCATTCAGGCATATGTGAAAGCCTTTCTTCTTTGAAGGTTCAAAGTTAACATGTCAACTGAATTCCAAGGAATTGTGCACCAGACCCTGAAATGTAGAAACTTAAGTCAGGCAATTTGAAGTACAGCGTTAAAGCAATAATCAGGAACATTAAGAGGAACTGAAGGACTGCTCGTGGTAGAAAAATGATTTTTCTTTTTTGTCCTCAATTATCTGGGTTGGCTGTCTTCTTACCAAAGAGAATACTGGCAATCCAAAGGAAAATCCAAAAGGAACTGGAGTTTGCTATGCCCACAAAAGCAAGACAAATTAGAACTCTGGCTTGATTTATAGGATAGAACACAGACTAATGGGAAGGGTTCCTTTAGCCTGAATGGTCCAGATTGGTCAATTGCATGCAACTGAGTTGATGTGTTGTGATACACAAATTTTTATTTGTGTATAAACAAGGCTTGAGGGGAAGCGAACAGCACTCAACAAACGTATTTTTTTTTTAAGGATCTTTTTGATGTGGACAATTTTTTAACTCTTTATTGAATGTGTTACAACATTGCTTCTGTTTTATGTTTTGGTTTTTTGGCCGCAAGGTATGTGGGATCTTAGCTCCCCGACCAGGGATCGGACCCACACCCCCTGCATTGGATGGCGAAGTCCTAACCACTGGACCGCCAGGGAAGCCCGTCAACAAACTTATTGAATGCCTATATGAGCTAGGTTGTGTGGTAAGTGCCGGGAATACAGAAATGAAAAAGACAAACATCCACCAAAAAACCTATTCCATGAAAGAAGTGTAAAAAGGATAAAGTGGAAATAAATTAAAATAGATGTCCATAGAGTTTATGGATTTGGAGGATGGTTAGGCACCTTGAGTTTTATGAGCTTTCCAAAGCCTCCAGCCTACCTGAATCCAATCCAATCACCTTAACATGAAACTAAAGACCTTCTACAATTTGGTCTCAAATACTTTTCTATTCTTCTCCCCTACCAAACGTCTTCAGCCCCACATCATGCATTTTGGGGTAAACACAACTGTTTTCAAATGCACTGTAACTCTATAGTTTCAGTCAAGCCATTCTCTCAACCTGGAATATTCTCCCTGCCTGCATTCCTCATGTCTCCCTTTCTCCCTGCCACTGTTCCTTCTGCTTTACCACTCCTGCCGGACTGCTGAAGCCCACTGTTTTTAGCCTAATTAAATGCTAAAGCCTCCATGAAGAATATCACTGATTCCTCTTGATCCAATTTCCATGCACCCTTCTGGGCTCCTATTACATTTTGTTTATGCCTCTAGATTGGTGGATACTATTTATACCTAGCATTACAGTCATAAACATAGCTACATCCCTCACTAGATTGTTGTTTTTCTGCAGGGAATCATGGTCTTATTCATTTCTATAATCCTGCTAGACTACAGAAATAAGTCTCAAACACCATGTCTGAGTACTTACACCAAGTAAGTACTCAAACATGTTCTTTAATGTACTGAACTGAGTTGAAGAAGGACAAACAAGATGCATGAACGGGTTCTTCAATAAGCAGAGCCAGTTTGTACAGTCCAAATGGCCTATGAAAATTCATGTACGCCTTTTTTTAGTATCTTTTGTTATTTCCCATATCAGCAGGTTGCTTTTTCCATGGGTTTCCCCCTGAGACTTCTGTATTTCTTGATATTTCTCATTTTTAAAACTTATTTTTGTTCTGAACCAGTCTTCCTTTGTGTCTCTATCTGTACCAGGAAGTCAGGCCACTTCAGGAAAGCATGGAGCAGTACACGCTGACAGAACTTCCTTATCATCAGAGCATGCCCCTGCCCCAGACATGTCAAGGAAATGTATATTCTGAAGGAACGTTCACAAGACCGTCAGCTGGATGGGGTTTCTTTATTCCAGAGCATGTCGGTCAGGTACAGGAGGCAAGGCATGCAGACAGACAAACCTCAAATAAGGAGCTTCCCATTTGCAACCAAAACTGATTAGATCTCTGCGCTAATTTTAGTTAATTCTTCCAAAGACTAAAAGAGGAAAACAAGGTCTAGAGAGAGGACTGTTTTATGTCAAGAACTGTAAGAATTCAGGATAGACAGAGAAGGAGAAGGGACAACAGGGAAGGTGTCCCTTAAATGAATCAAGTTGCTTCTGGCTTCATGGACTTTTGAGGTTTCAAGGAGAAGGTGGTCAACATTACTATTGGCAGCTCAGAGACAGGGTCACTCATTCAATCAGCCGTTCAATAAATATTTGCTGAGTGTCTACTAGGTGGCAGGACTGTTTATAGAACTGAGGAGAGCAGACATGGTCTCTGCTCGCAATGAGCTTTCAGTCTAGTGAGGAGGCCGGATCTTAAATAAGCAATTGCACAATTAATTGTGAGAAGTAGTACTATAGGAAGTGTACGGTGCTATGAGAATGTATAATGGGGGTGTGTAATCTAGTCTGTGAGGTCAAGGAATGTGGCTCTGTGGAAATGACACTGAAGGGCTCAGGAAGACAAGTGGTATTTGCCAGGTAAAAAAGTAAAGAGAAAGTATTTCAAGCAGAGAGAATGTGAACATAGATGCAATCAGGCCTGGAAGTCAAAATAGGAACGGTAGACTTGAGGGATGAGAAAAATGGGGTGTGGACTTATATATTGGTAGAACCCTTCTCTGACTGTGCCCACTAACCAGACTCCCTATGGTGTGTTCTTATAGCACCCTGTCTCTGTCCTCCAGAGTTCATAATTGTGTGTAAGATTTGTGTGTGAGAGTGTGTTTGTGTGTGTGTGTAAGATCAATGAGGGTGAGAATCATTTTATGCTTTATTCACTATTGTAAGCTTGGTGCCACCACAGAACCTAGAACATCGTATGCACTCAACAAGTATTTCTGGAGTGAATGAATGACCAAGTGAATAAATGATTGGTATAGTAGTAAAAACACCTCAAAGTGTTGAGTTCCAATTCTGGTTCCAGCACTAACTCTCTATTGATCTTGGATATTTCATTTAACCTCTTTAGAATCCATTTTTTTTTCCATGAGCAAAATTAAAATGTTGAATGACATCACCTACAAACTCTTTTCCAATTCAAAATTCAAATGTGCCCTGTTCCCACAGGTTTTATTTTTTTGTTCCTTTTCTTGTTTTCATATTTTCCACTAAATAGTGTATGTTTTCCTCCGTACTTATTTATCTGCCTGTTCACAGGCAAAGCCCAGCATTCCAGGTGCTGCCACATAAAGTTAGAATTTGAAAGTTTATCAGACCCTGGTCAATGGAAGCAAATTCTGAAGAGCTGGCCTTTCCTCTACCCCAAATTATTTGGGTTATCAAAAGACTAACATCAAAGCTGATTACTAAGAGGTTCCCAGCCAAGTAGGCCTTTGATTTTCTTTTCCTACTTACACACTAAGATAACGTTAGTTAAAAAACAAAATTCAAAAGCTCTTTTCACTTATATTTTTGGCTCTTCCAGTAAAACAGACTATCTAAAACTAATTAACTATCAGAGGGGTACCATTACCCCTACTATATCCTATGCTGAAACACACACATACATAGGCAGGATAGATTCCCAGCAAGGTGCATTTTTTCCCTAGAATTAATATGATTCAATTTCAGGGGTTTATTAACATGTGGTTTTTAAAATGCCTGTCTTAAAAATGAATGTGTATAAGATAGTATATTTATTTTTATATCTGAAAAATATCCCAATTAATAACCTAAAGTATCCCTAGTGGCAACAGTTGAAATAGCTTATGCTTTCACTCTACTGATTATAACAGAAGGAGAGAATATGTTAAGTGCCTAGTTATTTAAACTAATCATGGTCATAATAATATCAAAAAGTTGAATTATGATATTTTAAATACCTAATCAACTCTACCATTCTTTGGGTATATAAAGCTCTTTTCAGCAGAGAACAAGATTATTTTTTAAATTGGTTTGGAATCCTCTGAAACACTGTTCCTATTTCTCTTGAGTGTTTCCACGCATGAAACTCAAGACATAAATCTACTGCAATTTGCACAAAGAACATCTAACATATAACCATGTTTCAGAAGGAGGAGAGCCTATTCGGGAGAATATGTCTCTTTCCTCTCAGGAAAGAGAGGGGTATATCAGATCTAGTCTTCAAGCCTGCCTCTTAATTATTCTGCCTCAAGTATTTGTTCCTTATGCAAGTAAAGACTGCCTTATTTAACTCAGGATGATCATATTATGAACGCAGAAAGTAATGTCTATTCTGGTTACTTGAAATGACCAAAGACAAGCCTTGGGTGCATAACCTAATAATAGAATAAAAAATACAGTAAAGGGGAGTGCTCAGGTGGGACTTTTATCAATTTTGTGAGAAGTGGTAACATGCCAAAGCTTAATAACAATGTGCTGAAAAGGACAACATCTTAGCAAAACAAAGTGGCATCCATCCTAGTAGAATTCATCTGTTTAGTCCACAGGAAGATTTGTGAGAGCTTAAGCAATTTTCTTCTTGCCAAGAAAACTGGCTTTGCTGTCCAGTTGTTTTCCCATAGAAAAGGGCTTTTATTTTTTATCAAGATAATTTTTATATATTGATATTTCATATATTACAAATTTCAAAATTATTTATTTCTCTTTTGAATCTTAATTACAGAAATACACTTCTAAAATAGTTTAATTGAGATATAATTCACATACCATACAATTCACCCATTTAAAGTGTGCAGTTCAATGGCTTTTAGCATATTGAGTCATGCATCAATCACCGCTGTCAATTTCAGAACACATTCATTATCCCCAAAAGAAACCCCCCATCCCTTAGCCATCACCTCACAATCTTCCCATTCCCTCAAGCCCTAGGCAACCACCAGTATACTTTCTGTCTCTATAGACTTGCCTATTCTGGACATTTCATATAAATGGAATCATACAATCTGTGGTCTTTTGTGACTAAGTGGCTTCTTACACTTAGTATATATTTTTAAGGATCATCCACATTGCAGCAAGTATCAGTACTTTATTTTTTTATATATATAAATTTATTTCTTTCTTTCATTTTTGGCTGCGTTGGGTCTTTGTTGCTGTTTCCAGGCTTTCTCTAGTTGTGGCGAGCGGGGGCTACTCTTTGTTGCAGTGTGCAGGCTTCTCATTGCGGTGGCTTCTCTTGTTGCGGAGCACGGGCTCTAGGCGCGCAGGCTTCAGCAGTTGTGGCACATGGACTCAGTAGTTGTGGTTCACGGGCTCTAGAGTGCAGGCTCAGTAGTTGTGGCGCACGGGCTTAGTTGCTCTGCGGCATGTGGGATCTTCCCGGACCAGGGCTCAAACCCATGTCCCCTGAATTGGCAAGCAGATTCTTTTTTTTTTTTTTGCGGTACGCAGGCCTCTCACTGCCGCGGCCTCTCCCGTTGCGGAGCAGAGGCTCCGGACGCGCAGGCTCAGCGGCCATGGCTCACGGGCCCAGCTGCTCCGCGGCATGTGGGATCCTCCCGGACCAGGGCACGAACCCGTGTCCCCTGCATCGGCAGGCGGACTCTCAACCACTGCACCACGAGGGAAGCCCGGCAAGCAGATTCTTAACCACTGTGCCACCAGGGAAGCCCAGTACTTTATTTTTATTGGAGAATAATGTTCCATTGTATGGATATACCACATTTTATTTATCCACTCATCAGTTGATGGGCATTTGAGTTCTTTTCACTTTTGGAATGTAATGACTAATGCTGCTATAAACATTCATATACAAGTTTTTGTGAGGACATATGTTTCATTTCTCTTGGGTTTGTCTATAGCCAGAAGTGGAATTACTAGATCATATGGTAACTCTAGGTTTAGCTATTTGAGAAACCGCCAGACTGTTCACCAAAGAAGTTGCATCATTTTATATTCCCACAAGAAGTGTATGAGAGTTCCAATTTCTCTACATCTTTGTCAATACTTTTTATTATCTTTTTTAATACAGCCATCCTAGTGGGTATGAAGTGGTATCTCATGATGGTTTTGATTTGCATTTCCCTAATGACTAATTATGTCAAACATCTTTTCATGTGTTTATTGACCATTTGTATATCTTCTTTAGAGAACTATCTATTCAGATCCTTTGCCCATTTTTATTTTATTTTATTTATTTATTTATTTTTGTTTGCACTGGGTCTTCGTTGCTGCACACGGACTTTCTCTAGTTGCGTCGAGCAGGGGGGGCTACTCTTCCTTGCAGTGCATGGGCTTTTCATTGTGGTGGCTTCTCTTGTCGCAGAGCATGGGTACTAGGCATGCAGGCTTCAGTAGTTGTGGCAGGTGGGCTCAGTAGTTGTGGCGCATGGACTTAGCTGCTCCGTGGTATGTGGGATCCTCCCAGACCAGGGCTCAAACCCATGTCCCCTGCATTGGCAGGCGGATTCCTAACCACTGCCCCACCAGGGAAGTCTCCCTTTGCCCATTTTTAAATTGGGTTATTTGTCTTTCTGAGTTGTAATAGATATATAATTTTAAAGGAAACTCAATACGTAAAAACACAAATTAACAACTCAATACACATATCTTGATCACCTGCTATGTGCAGTTTAGGGCAGTGTCACATGTGCAGAAAGCAAGGAAAAGATGCATCAAGAAGCTTACAATTATTAAGTTGGGGGAGTGAGACAAATCCACTAGTAAAGGAAAATCATATCAAGTTAGAAAATCAGAAAGGGCTTCGTGGAAAGGTTGGTGGTTATAATGGAACTTCTAAAGTGAGAATTTTGAAAGACAGAGAAATGGGGAGGGCACTTCAGGCAGAGGGAACAGCACAAGAGGGGGCACGGGGTACTGGTGTTCAAGTCATGATAGGAGAACAGCAAGCAGTTGTTTGGCTAGAAAATACTCAGGCTAGATGATGAGGCTGGGAGAGGTTAGATAGGACCACATCTTAGAGGCTTAAAAACCAGGTTGAGGGGTCTGTGTTCAAATCCCTAAATCAGTGGTTCTCAACTGAGAGCAATTTTGGTCCCTAGGGAATATTGGCAATATGCGGAGACATTTTTGATTGTCACAACTAGTGGCACTATTATTAGTGGGTAGAGGCCAGGAATGGTGGTAAACATCCTCCAATGCACTCCAGCCCCCTCCAACAAAGAATTACTGGCCACAAATGTCAATAGTGCTGAGGTAAGCCCTATGATTACCTCAACTTACCACTTTGAGAGAGTTTTCATGTTGCAGCACACAGAGAATGATCCCAGCAGAGTCCAGTAACTCCCCCACCCCATCAAGTTGAGAAGATGAAGCTGAAACTCTGGGGGGATCAAGATAGCCAGAGTTCCTAATACAGAAGAGGGGAGAACTGCACAGAGACAGAACTCTAGAGACAGGCAGAGGGTTCCCCTTGAGAACTCAGCTAAGTACTGCTAAGCACATGCATATGAGGAAGACCCAAGTTCAAGCCAGGGAAAAGAGCCACCTGAAAGGATTAAAGGGAACAATGCCTAGTGTTCACATAGGGTAGAGAATAGTGCCTGTTATCACCACCAAAATGCAAGACCTCATGATTCACACTACTCCCACCCAACAAGGTAAAATTCACAATGTCTGGCATCCAGTCAAAAATTACCACACATTTAAAGAAGCAGGAAAATACAACCCATGATGAGGAGAAAATAAAACCAATCAGTTGAAACACAGATCTTAAAATTATCAGACAATGATATTGAAACAAACATTATAACTGTATTCCACATTGCAGAAAGTTAGGTAGAGTCATGGAAGATATACATAAAAAATAAATAAAACGTCTAGAAATGAAAATTGCAATGTCTGAAATGAAAATATACTGGATGGGATTAATGGCAGAAGAAAAGAATAGTCAACTTGAAGACATAGTGATAGAAACTATAGAAAATGAAATGCAGAGAGAAAAAAACTTAAAAAGAAAGAAAGGAATGAAGGAAAGGGAATCAGTGAGCTGTAGGACAATTTCAAGGGGCATAATATACATGTAATTGGAGTCCCTCAAATGGTTTAGAGAAAAAAAATTTTGAATAAGTTACAGACAAAATTTTTCCAAATTTGATGAAAAACTATAAAATCACAGATTCAAGACTCTCAAAAAACCCCAAGCATAAGAAACAAAGAAAACTATACCAAGACACATGATAATCAGTTGCTCAAAACCAGTGATGAAGGAACAAATCATTTAAAAATCAGAGAAAAAAACCACATTATACACAGAGGAACAAAGATAAGGGTGGCAGAGCAGATCTTTCATTAGAAGCAATGCAAATGAGAAGACAGTGAAGCAACATCTTTAATGAACTGGGAAGAAAAAAACAAAAACCTGTCAACCTAGCATTCTATACCCAGGGAAAATATCTTTCTAAACAAAGGCAAACTTTTTAAAAAGTTAAACCTAAAAAAACTGAAAGAATTCATTACCAGTTACCCATGAAGTGGTATAGCATTATTTGAAAGTGGACTTAGATTAGTTTTAAAGAAATATTGCAAACCCTAGGGCAACCACTTAAAAAGTTATTTAAGGAAGTATAATTGATATGCTTAGAGAGAAGAAGAAATGGAATCACATTAAATGCTCAATGAAAGCCAGAGAAGGCAGGAAAAGAGAAAGATAAATGGGATGGAAAAAGATACACCATGCTAATGCTAATCAAAAGAAAGTTGTATTAACTAGATTAATTTCAGACAATGCAGACTTCAGAACAAGGAAAATTTTCAGGACTAAAGAGGAGCATGACATAATGATAAATCAGTCAATTCTCCAAGAAGATATAACAATCCTTAACATAGATACTCCTAACAACAGAGCATCGTAACACATGAGGCAAAAACTGGTAGAATTGCAAGGAGAAATAGACAAATGTGATAGTTGGAGACTTCAACACCCATCTTTCAGTAATTGACACATCCAGCAGGTAGAAAATCAGTGAGAATATAGTTGAACTAAATAGTACCATCAATCAACTGGATCTAATTAACATTTATAGAATATTTCATCCAACAGTTACCAAATACATATTCTTCTCAAGTTCACATGGAATATTCACCAAGATAGACCACATTCTGGGCCATAAAACACACCTAAATAAATTTTAAAAAGCAGAAATCATATAAAGTGTGTTCTCAGACCACAGTGGAATTAAATTAGAAATCAGTAACAAAGAGATAGCTGGAAAATCTGAAAATATTTGGAAATTAAACAAGACACTTCTAAAAAGACTAATCATACCAAGTGTTTGTGATGTGCACAACTAGATCTCTTATACACTGCTAATGGGAAGGTAAAATAGTACAAGCACCTTGGAAAACAGTTTGAGTTTCTTAAAAAGTTAGACATAGACCTGCCACATGACCTACCCATTCCACTCCTAAATATTTACCCAGGAAAAATGAAAGCATATATTTATATAGAGACTTATACATGAATATTTATAGCAGCTTTATTTGTAATTGTCAAAAACTGGAAACAATTCGAATATCCTTCAACAGGTGTATGCGTAAATGACTGTGGTATATCCATACAATAGAATGCTCCTCAGCAATGAAGAGGAATGAACTATTGATGAATGGTACAATCTGGGTAAGTCTCAAAATAATTCCTGAGTAAAAGAAGCTAGACAAAACAAGACTGCATATTGTACGGTAACTTGATGTAAAATACTAGAGAACGCAAACTAATTTAGAGCGACAGAAAGCAAATCAGTAGTTATCAGGTGATGCTGGGTAGGAGGGTGCAGGGAGAAACTTTGGGGAGTAATAAATAGGGAATATGTTCATTATCTTGACTGTGGCAGTGGTTACATGCGTGTATACCTAAGTCAAAACTTATTAAATTTTATATTTAAATATGCACAGTTTATTATATGTCAATTATACCTCAAGAAAGCTGTTTTTAAAATGTATATAATGCAAAGGTTCGGGAAAAACTGAATTCACATAATGTAATTATTTCTTTTGCCTTGAACCAGATTAAGGCATTTTCTAATCTAAGTGTCTTTTTTTTTTTTGGCCGCACTGCACGGCACGTAGGATCTTAGATCTCCCATCAGGGATCGAACCCGTAGCCCCTGCACTGGAAGCATGGAGTTTTCTAAGTGTCTTTTACTGGTTAGTTCACCTGGCTATCACAAATCACTGAAATCTAAGAGCATAAATGATAAACCAACTTCACTGCAGCCCATCTCATTCTGTTTTGTTCCATGAATTATTCTTTCAGCCAGCAAATATGTGCTTGACTGTGAGGGTAGCAAGGTGAGAGTATGTGGAAAGAAGAGTCTCAAAATAAATGATGGTAGGTCAGGAACATTATCTTCTTATACGAAAGACAGCACACTATATTTCTACAAGAAGGTATTTTATATCTATACTTTTCCTAAGTATCTTCTTGCAAATGTCAGATACAGAATTCACATTATTTATGAGTGTTTCATAGAGCATGTATGGCTTAAGCATACTATTTGATGAGAACAAGGATGTTCCTATCAAATCTTAATTTTGCTCTAAAAATCTGTTTAGTTGTTTTGCAGCTGCTTAAAACAAGTGAGGCCTTCTAGGGCTCTAAAAAAGGCAAATGAGCAAATATTACCCATTCTCTAAGACACTATCTGAATATCATGAGGTTCACTTTGTGTAACTATGTTTTAGATTCTGGGCATGTGGACCTTTACTTGCTTTCATGGCAGACCTAAGTTCCTTTGCAGGTTTTCCCTGGAGATCTGTTGATGACCTCTTTCATTATGGGATTCTCGACCAAAGGACAGTTTACCAAGCATTTAACTTGCTTCAGCCTGTCACCTGTACATAACATTGAGTTAATCATATTTAAGTCTACACTACTACATTGAGAAAGAAGAGAGGAAGATTAATATATTTTTATAAATACTTAGTAAATAAGGTGACGATACTAAATAAAGCTATGCTTGTAAAAGTTTCTGTTCTTACAGGTAACATGAATAGCATCTCTCCAAAGAACCAGCTTCTTCCTTTCTCTCTTCCATGAGTTGGCTTTTCTTTCTTGGCACCTCTGAAATGAGTGTCCACTGAGAGGTACAATTACAGCCTTGTAGATTCTGTCTATGACAGTGAACACTCTTCACTCTGAACTTGGATTTAACGTGTTGTTGGAACCTCTCACATGGACTGTATCAGAGAGTACTCAGCATCGTTAGTTCTAATTTTTCGTGCATAGATCATTTCTCCCCAACAAAAATTATGAGTTAACTGAAGAGACTGTATCTGCCTCTTTGAGTCTCGAGATTGAACGTATCTAACACTTAGTATTGTTACTTTAAAAAAATCTTCTTCAGAGGTTACATATAAAAGGGACAGTAGAATTTGAGCAGATTATATCATCTTACACCAACATGTATGGAGCACTGCCCCCTTGATGCCTAGTACTGTGCTAGATCTGCAGGAAATACAAGGATATGTCAGGTCATCACAGAAGTTGAATGAGATTAGATTCAAGAGGGCCTCCTGGTGCAAGGCCAAGGGGCTTGGACAGGATAGGGAACCATTAAAGGTCTTTAAGCAGGAGTAAGACAAAATGAAAGACCATTTTCAGGAAGAATGACCTGATAGAATGATATAGGATGAATAAATTCAGGACAAACTAGAGGCAAAAAGACTAATTTGCCTGAAGTTAAGGCAAATAGTAGGTAAGGATTGAAGCTGTTCAGCTGTGGGATTAAGATGGACTGGAATGGAAGCAGTTCAGGGAGAAAGGGCAACCATGGGCAGAAGGCTTGATAATGGAAACACAACATCCATTAGTTGAGTCCTAAGTATTTTTTCTCTGTTATTTTTATTTTTTACTTATATATCTCTCTTCTTACAAAATAGAATTTCAGAGAGTTTACAAAACTTCATGCAGGATGACATAAAGTTTAAAATAAGTTGGTCACAAAATTGGAACAAAGGAATGATTATGGTTAGAAAATAAGATAAAGCTAAGGGTAAATTTGTTACACAAAATGCATGCTGTGAGGAGGACACAGTTGGATACTTGAATCATTGTGCAAATAAAGGTAAAAAATAAAGATAGAAAAAAAACACAATTTCTCAGGATAAGCCCAATAGTTTCTGATACCAAGAACAGAGAAAAAATTCTCTTTGAGGTCTGTAGACAGAAGATACTATGCTTGCTCTTTGGTGAGCAATAACTGTCCTTAACAATATTCTTAGAGTAAAAACATCTAGTAATATAAGCATTGGTATAACACCAGAGGAAAAAAGTCAAAATTAGTGAAAATAATGGCAGTGAGAAGCTCCAAAGCAACAGGATGTGTTTTTGGCTAGTCTGTCTTAATTTGGGGATGGATTTTTTTAAATGTCTAGATGTCATGTTCCCCAAAATATGACCTATATACCATCAATATAAACTGGGGTACTTCATAAAAATGTAGACTCCTGGACCTCCCCCAAGATGTAATGAATCACAATCTTTCGGGAAGGGGCCTCAGGAATTTAATTTTTTGAAAAACTTCCCAAGTAATTCTTTTTTTTTTTTTTTGATATGTAAGAAGTGGATTTATTTAGAGAGACTCACATTCCATAGACAGAATGTGGTCTGTCTCAAAAGGCAAGAACAGCCTTGGGAGAAACACACTCTACAGAGCTTCCCAAGTAATTCTGATGCACACTGATGTTTGAGAACCTCTGACTAGAGCCAAGCTTTTCAATCTATATGTAGACATGTTACAGGGTATGAATTCAGCAAGCCATGATAAATGTTTTTTAAAATGAAATACAAAGTAGAACAGACTAGAATATATCAGAGTGACCCAAGTTTTAAGTATATGGAGTTAGAGTAAGTATTCTTCAGGGTAAATTTTTGAATATACATATATTATTATATGAAATAAATATAACAATGTAATAAATAAGATATATGTTTGTATATGTATATAAATATATGTTACATATATATAGCATAGTGACTATTATATACATCTATGACAGCATGATATATATAATTGTCTTAGAGTCACTATGTGTTTTTTCATAAATATACTAGTTAGAGGAATTCTTCAGACAACATTCCCTCTGGATTGTTTTCTCCACTCAGTTTTCATTAAGCTCTGAGCAGCAATGAGTCTGAACTCATACCCGACAGAAGGACCCTGTAGCCAGGTAGGTGTCATGTGTCCTAAACTGTTAGCCCAGCTGGGCAGAAGTGAGTTACATCCGTGAGGAGTTGAGAAGTTAGACAAGAACTAGAAACTAAATAGAAGGCCAGAGACCTCAACCATCTCCCTGAAGGCCAGACCAAGTGTCTCAAGATATAATTGGGGTCCATCTAAAACAGAGGTAGAACGAGCAGGTCTGGGTTCCTCTCTGCAGCTGAACAGTTCTTCTCGTATCTGACCTCCTTCTCTTTCTCTTCCTATGTACAACCTCCCCTCCTACTCAGGAGAGATCTCATCTCTGTGAATCTAGGGCCTTAAAGTTGAGGCATCTATTCCCTGCCATATTTCAAGGCCAAGCTGAAGTTCCACCTTCTCGATGGAAAAGTGGTCCCACTTTGTGGTCCCAAACCACAGTCAGGGTTCCTTTCTCTGAATTTCTACACTCATTTATCCATTATCACAATTTGTCTTTTGTGAATTCATGCATCCACTCAAAACAAATGTTTATTAACCACCTATTATGTGTCGGGTTCTGTGAGGGTAGAAAATTTACATGGCTTTGAACTCTCCACAGCCCTCAGGACAATGACTTGCATATAGTAAGTACTCAACATACATTGTTGACTAAAATGCATTTTTGCTTCCTAATACTTTTTTCTTTTTCTTTTTCTTTCTAATAGTAAGAATAGATGCACAGAAAGAACATGAAAATTTGTAGCAAATTGCGCGGCAGTTAGCTGTGCTCACTTTTTCATACCTTTACAATACAAGGCTGCTCTTGTGTGTGCAGATGTGACCTTCTTAAATCATATTTAACCAAATTAAAAACATTTATCAGGAATGTATCTGAATACATTCTAAGCATCATTTATCCTAAAAAAGCAAGTCAATTGAATTCATAATGAAATCTTTCATTTGTTTCAATTTGATCTACCTGAGATGCTTAAATGGATACATAATATACTCACTTCTCCCTAGGAATATCCTAAACCAAAAGCTAAGAATGTCTTGCTCCCCAGAAAGAGAAAAACAAATATCGTATATTAACGCATATATGTGGAATCTAGAAAAATGGTACAGATGAACCTGTTTGCAAGGCACAGACATAGAGAACAAATGTACGGACACCAAGGGGGGAAAGCACGGGGTGGGGGGTGGAGAGTGGGATGAATTGGGAGATTGGGATTGACATATATACACTAACATGTATAAAACAGATAACTAATAAGAACCTGCTGTATAGCACAGGGAACTCCACTTCACTGTACAGTAGAAACTAACACAACATTGTAAAACAACTACACCCCAATTT